>NC_089511.1:27346389-27646589 GCF_036850995.1 Saccopteryx leptura
TGGGATTTCACCACCTCCCTCTCTGCTTGCCTCAATGTCTACGAATTATGAACGAGCTGGGTTCCTATTTTACTGCATTTTTATTGCTTGGCAATTGGACACACTCCAAATAATCACCTTTATTATCTAAGCCACTGAACGCTAGGCTGTGCTGGGAAGAAGAGAGGTGTCAATTCACTGAGGCCACACCTCACCACACACCTATTTGCACAGCATTTTCCTTGCCTTGTGGAATCAAGCCTCACAGTATACCCTCAGAGACAGGCAGGACAAGTGGCGTTGTGCCCATTGTACAGATATTTAAAAAGAGGGACTGAGGTCATTTGTACCAGGAATCCAAGCCAGGTTTCTTATTCTGGAGCTCCTATGTGTTTGTGAATATGTATGGACTTTGCTCATGTGTTTGTTTTGCTTCCCCCCCCCAGCATAATTTTTCCTTGCAGTTAAAAGGACAAATATATAAATATGGAACCACACTACACAACATTTAGAAATTAGTAAACAGAACATCCATAATTGTGCCACCCTAAACAAAGCTGCTGTTACTCTATTGATGTACCGCATTCCCGGCTTTATTCCGATACATCTTTTTCCTCCCACAGTTGTAAGTGTAAGTGCCAGATCTGCTCATGAGCATGTGTGAGGACATCAGGAGTAGGTTATGGCGCTCGTTTAGGGACAGACAGGGGGTCACAGCAAAATGGAGGCGGTGTCTGCTCTGGATACATGGGGATTGGGGCTTCAACGTATGAAATTGGGGATAAAACACACATTCAGCCCATAATACTTCCTAACTTCCCTAGAGAGACTCAGAATAATCCTTTTTTTAATTTTCTTTCTAACTAATATAAGAATTTCGAGTAAAGAAGTATGCTTTCAATATTGTTTGGACCACTTATGAATTCATTTTCTTGACCCTTTTTTTTTTTTTTGCAATTTTCATGTAGTGCCACGAAATAGTCTTCAATTCAATTTGTAAACCAACTTATAAGTACTGATCACCTACTATTTACCAAGCCCAGAGCCACACTCTGGAGAGACAGAAAAGCGAAGCACCGGTGTAGACAGGAAAACAGATGATTCAACTACAGTGTTGCAAGTTTAATAACAGGACAGGTTCATAAAGGAAATACTGATGGCAACCGGGGACTTCAACTCATGCGGCTGTGGTTCGGAAAGACCCTTAGAAACCCTCCCCTTGCCTCTCAAGGTACAGGGCTTTCATTCGTGCGCCTCCTACTGGCACCTTAAAAAGACAATTCAGTGTTTAGGTGCTCTAGATCTTGAAATAATTTTCCTATGGTTAAAAAACCAGATAGCATAAATGTGTTGGCATGGCCTCATTATCTTTAAGGAAGAAAAGAATCTGAAGCAGAATCAAAAAAAAAAAAGCAACTGAAAGGAGATGCCTGTTGTCATGCTCACTGTCCTTGGCGTTTTGTCAAGATTCTAACCTTGTAGGCCCTGGCCGGTTGGCTCAGCGGTAGAGCGTTGGCCTGGCGTGCGGGGGATGCCGGTTCGATTCCCGGCCAGGGCACATAGGAGAAGCGCCCATTTGCTTCTCCACCCCCACCCCCCTCCTTCCTCTCTGTCTCTCTCTTCCCCTCCCGCAGCCAAGGCTCCATTGGAGCAAGGATGGCCCGGGCGCTGGGGATGGCTCCTTGGCCTCTGCCCCAGGCGGCAGAGCGACGCCCCGAAGGGGCAGAGCATCGCCCCCTGGTGGGCAGAGCGTCGCCCCTGGTGGGCGTGCCGGGTGGATCCCGGTTGGGCGCATGCGGAGTCTGTCTGACTGTCTCCCCGTTTCCAGCTTCAGAAAAATACAAAAAAAAAAAAAGATTCTAACCTTGTGTGTGTGTGCGCGCGTGCATGTGCGTGCATGTGTGTTTAAAAATTTGACAAGAAGCATTCTTCAGATTTTCCCTGGAAGAAGCTGCTGAGAGCAAATCCCCGGAGTGGTCCCTGCGACCCCTGCCGAGATCATTTTCCTGCTCAGATCGATGTGGTTTTTGTTCCTGTTTCTGGCTTCCACTTGGCTGCCATTTGTCAGTGTCCTCTGTGGTCCTGTGCTTCAAAGGTCGACTGGCTTTGTTCTGTTTTCTAGGTTGGCAGGCTTTCCCGCATCGTTATTTTGTTTCTATCATTAGATGCAATTTAGGTTTGTTAGGTTTGTTGTGTAACAAGATCTCGCCTCGATGCTTTGCAAATATGACTCACCCTCCGTAACTTTCATCACCTAGGTTTGTGCCTCCCCTAAAGTGTTTATAAGCTTATCACAGATCGGCAGTGTTGAGAAACACGCCTTGTAAAAAAAACAGTCATTAAAAACCGTCAATAGCAGTGGCGACTGTTTCTCTCATTGGCCTTCTAAGCATTGTGCTAGATCTAGGTCTGGGGGAACCAGGCAAACATTCAAAAAGAAGGTAGCATTGACTGGTCCTCCATTGTACTTACTTCTTATCACTGTATATATCACACAACAAGACCATCATGTGATTAATAGGCAGATGTCAACAGACTCCAGGGGTCTCTTAGGCTGGGATCCTCTCAATGCAGAGCCTGGGATTCAGGCTTGAGTGCAAGAATGTATGTGAGAAGTAATCCGAGGAAGATAGAATTTAGGAAATGAAGGAAGGACACGTATCAAAGGCAGCATCTGCTATGATAAGTGGTTTTCAGCTATGTTCTTCCAAGAGCCCCAGGTGATCCAGTAGAAGCCACCCTCAGGAGGTGGGAGGGGAGGGTAAGCTGGCAGGACTCGATTGACAGGCAGAGGCAATATGCAGGCTTGGAAAGATTCAGAGTGAATCTTTGAATTTGAACCCACTGGTGTGGGTTCAAATCCCACTTCCTCTGTCAAGCAGATGCATGATCTTCCTCTATTAAGAGATGCAAGTAATTGCAACTCTCTGTGGCTTTGTCTCCTTCCCTGCTAAAGTCAGGTTGCAGGAGAACATACAGGCGGACTGCTCAGTTACTAGGGAGATTTAGGAAATGCATCTCAGCACTGTCTTCCTGGGAAACCAAAGGGGGACACATTGTCAGTGACTGTCATTCCCTGTTAGTCGAGGTGGCAGCCTAGGCACCGGCTCCCCAGGACCTCTGGGCTATACATGCTTGTGAGTCGGCTCCCCACTGTCACATCAGCTACGCCTCAGGGTGAAGCACAGGTACAAGCAGGACCCAAGGCCCTGTCAGGTTGCATCTGCGTGAAGCCGCTCAACCAATGCCTGTGTGTGGTCCCCAAAGCAGTAGCAAGAGGATGAAGAGGACTCAGAAGATTTCAATGCAAGTAGTGCCCAATACAGTGGAAATAAAATTATATGCACCCCAGTGGAAATAGATATAGAGACCTATAAAGTGGTTACACCTTGCAAGAGGCAGCATAGAAAATGGAGGTAGACACATTGGCATAATGGTAAATGTTCTAACAACCAGTCCTAGAAATGAAAGCCCTGATATTTCACACTGGCCAATTTCCATGGTGTAAATACTCTCCACCATGACCAATACCGAGTTACCAATATGACGTCACTGAATGCGCAGTTAGGATGAGACACACGCGCACAATCACTGTGGGAGTTAGCCTCCGGGACACACTTCCTAGTCCCGAGTTCTGTGAGTTGACTGATGACAGGATCACTTGGAGGGTGGGTTTCGTCAGGCATAGAGCTCACTTTTGCTACTCTCTTGTATGGAGAAACCCTGACTATGTGCCTGCTTGATCACCTGGTACAACTTAACTGAGAGAAACAATCTCAGAACATTCTAGAATTTTACTATGAGGCTGTGTAAAAAAACATTAATATCTAGGCAGAACCTCCCTCAGCAGCCTCAGGACCATTTCAACATAATTCCTCATGCCTCTGTTTAGCTCCCATTTCTTGGATGACGACCCCCCCCAGTTCAAGTGCCATCTGTGTGCCCCCAGCACCCTGTACTCCCAACACTGAGATATCATATATGTTGTCTTTTTTATTGTCCACATCCCCCATCAAACCTTAAGCTCCCCAGAGGCAGGAATAGACATTGCCCTTAATTTTATATTCCCAGCATTGATTTACTAACACGGTGCCTGAAACCATAAATATCAGTTCTCCTCAGAGCTGGGCTTGCTCACGAGCTGGGCAGTAACCTTCTATGAAAAGCAAAAGCCAGCAGCTATGTCTCCGCCACCAGTGATGAGAGAGAGGGCATGGAGCCGCTGTTTAGTTCCTGTTTAGAGGGAATGGAATAAAAGCATAGAGTAGCAATGAAAACACGGAAGTAACAACTCAGACAACAAAAGAGAAGGCATCGTATTTGTCCCGTGATTAATTATCCAGTGAAGGCACAGATAACAGGAGCTGTGAGAATTTAGAAAAAAAAAAATGAAGAACCCTTGCAGAAGGGTTGGTGGTTATCTTCTGACAGGATGATCTGTTTCAGTGGCTTAAAACAGCGAAGGAGAGTAGAACTGAGAGAGAAGAAAGGGAAACAGGAGGATGTGGGCGAAGAATGACAATAACAACAATATGTCATCATCATCAACAACGCATAGCGAGCACTCACTAGGAACTGGGCACCGTCCTAAGCACTTTCTATGCATCAGACCCCTTCCACCCTTACAATCGCTGCAGGAAGGAGAGTCTATGATTTGTCCCTGCTCCAAAAGAAGGAGAAGGAGACACAGAGGAGGAAAGCACCTTGCCTCCGGTCACATCATAAGACATGAAAATTAAGGCAATCACTTATTTTTAAAGATCAATTTAACTTTTAATTAATTGTACATTGTTTTATAGCAGTTCTTTCTCAAATTATCTCTTTCTTCCAACCCTCTCCCCTTCTTCACTTCTTCGCTTCTCTGCAGTAAGGATTGTAAAGACTCCTTGTGCTACTAAGTGCTGGGCAATTCCACCTGGGTTTTCTCAGATGGGCCACTCACAGCCCAAACCACTTCAGCAGGTCAGGAGACGGAAGTACAGCGACATTCAGTCCCTTGTCCGAGACTAGACATTTACTCAGTGGAGGAGCCGGGATTTGAACCCACCTTGCTGGCTCACTGATTCTTTCCACGCCAGCATACTGCATCTGTCCATCCACCTGTCCTGCCAGCTCACCCCGCCCCCCTCCTCTCAGCATGGCTTCCACAGGAGCACCACAGGCTTAGGGAGGAACACAACCGGAAACCATTTCTCACATACATGTCCGCAGCCAGATTGCTAGAGAGAGAATAGATTCCTCTTCTGATTGCTTTTGGAGAATAAGGACGACCGATAAGGTGAAGTGTAATTACAGTTGGAATAGTCTTTGCAAACATATCAACTCTTCTAAGGAAAACAAGGATCCTCAAAACTCCACTTGGTTCCCTGGGGCTCTGAGCAGGGTCCCAGGAGACGCCTTGTCAGCATGAATAACATTGCTGCTTCAAGGCACGGGAACATGAAAAGTTGGGAAGCAGCAGCTGCTTTTTTCTCCTGAAGGGAAATTTCAAAGGTTTCCAGATAAAGCTAAAAATGAGCTTCTCCCACTGGTGTGTTTCACAAACACCAGTGGTTTTGAAAATTCAGCACACAATGTCACTTTTTAGAAATACACTAGGCATTCTGAATCTTAAAGACTGAGAAGTCCTGCATTAAGGAAACCTCATCAATGCCAGTTAATCTACCAATTCCCAAAGTTGTTAGTATGTTACTATTGTTATTATTGTCATCTTACATTATTGGAGCTCATACTACATGACAGGCATTGCGCTAAGAGCTTTACGTGAAATTTTACGTTGAATCCTTATAAGTCCATGAGGTACAATTACTATCCCCATATTATAGATGAGCAAAGGCTTAGAGTGATTAAATCCTTTTCTTGGGGTCATGTTGGTCATCACTGACGTCTGAACCCAAACAGTCTGGCTCCAAAGCCTTGCTCGTAACCATTATGTGTGAGCATTTACCATCATCCTACATGACAGGGTCCCCGACAGGGCAGGGTCTCAGACTCTAGTTGGCAGTAAACAACCAGTGTCTAAAGCAGCCTGCACTGCCCAGTAACACCAAAGTCCAAACTAGAATCCTGGCTTATTAACTAACAGTGAGAAGCATACCCTCAACTTCAGACATACAATTATCTTTGGAATTGTCCCTGGTGTTCCTATTGAGGAGAAAATAGGGGATCCCCAAAAAGGAATTAACAAAGAGGTAATTGGCAGTTTCTATCACATGCTCATTTTCCACGCTATCAGCCCAGGGACCAGACCTGCCCATCCTCTGGCTTGGTGCCCTAAGCAGTTCAGCAACAACATTCACTGAGACAATGTCTGAGGGCCGCCATATTTTCTCAGTTTCTTTGGCCATCTGCTTTTTTTGAAAGCTAAAGCCACTCCCCCACACTAGAAGTGTTCCGAGAACTCTTACTGCAGCCCAGCACCGTGAGAGACACTCCGAATCACAGAGCAGACGCAGTGGTGCGCTGCAGCGGGCTCACAGCAGCTCACAAGAGTCTGTTGTTAAATATTTACAATTTTTGTGAGCCAATCATTCAACAGAGCTATTATATTGAACATTAAAGTATATCTGGTTACAATTCAAAAGTATACGGGTTCGATTCCTGGCCAGGGCACACAGGAGAAGCGCCCATTTGCTTCTCCACCCCTCCGCCGCGCTTTCCTCTCTGTCTCTCTCGTCCCCTCCCGCAGCCGAGGCTCCATTGGAGCAAAGATGGCCCGGGCGCTGGGGATGGCTCTGTGGCCTCTGCCTCAGGCGCTAGAGTGGCTCTGGTCGCAACATGGCGACGCCCAGGATGGGCAGAGCACCGCCCCCTGGTGGGCAGAGCATCGCCCCATGGTGGGCGTGCCGGGTGGATCCCGGTCGGGCGCATGCGGGAGTCTGTCTGACTGTCTCTCCCTGTTTCCAGCTTCAGAAAAATGAAAAAAAAAAAAAAAAGTATAAAGGTACCAAATACTTAAAACTCATCACTTCTTAATTATTTTACTCTATTTGATGACCTGTGCTCTTGACGTTATTGACGTGTACTTGTGTGAATGGGGGGAAGTACTGTATGAGGGTGTGCTGTTGCAAAAGGCCTGGTAAGTGGATGGGAGGGAGCCGTGCAGGAGTCATCAGGGAAAGCCTCTCAGGGGGGCTGGACTCGAGCAAAGCCTTGGTGGAAGCAGAGAGCATGACAGGGGAAAGCGTGGGTGAGAACAGCACAGCAGAGGCTGGGAGGCAGGAGACCAGGTGGCTGGCGTTCCCGCACCATGTAAATTATAAGCCCGGACCTACAGGAATGGGGGTGGGGGTGGGGAAATGGGTGGGGAACTACAGCAAGGAAGGGTTGAAAAGATGAGACGGGGACAGCCGGAGGGTCTCACAAGTCAGAAGCAGAGCTGGAAGAAGGATTCAAGTGCAAGGTATTTATTTGGGATCTAGAACACCCTGGTGGGAGAGGTGGGAAAGTGAATCAGGAAAGGAAAGGCAGTCACTACAAGGTGCGTTAGCGAGCCGGCTACACCTGTCTGCAACTGGAGGTTCGCGCCGCAGGGGAATGATGAATGACACTGTAAGATGCCCAGCACAGAGTAATCCCACCTAGGGATGAGAGAACCGGAGTACTTAAGCACCAGCTCCCAGCAGTCATCAGCTGAAAGCTGTTGTGAACATGGGGAACATGAATTCCTTGGTACTTCCTGCCTTCTGTGCAGGCAGCCTCAGCAAGAGAAAGCTTTCGGACAAAGAACCAGGTGACTGACACTATGAGGTCAGTAAGACTGAGGGGCCAAGGACAGCACAGGGAAAGCATCGCTACACCTGTTCAGTCAGTTTCAGTTTGGTGAGCTCAACAACAGTGATTCACGGTACGGGGTGGGCAGAGTGGGTTTACAGTGGTTTGTATGAAAAATAATACAATAATTACTAAGTAATTCAAGAATAAACTCTGTGTTTCACATACTCACAACTATAAACCTACTTTTGCCCCACCTGGTATGTTCTTGATCAGAGCCGTGTCCTTGAAAATGCTACCTCCCCAAGGACTTTCCCCATGATAGGATCCCTATGACATGGTACAGAAGAAAGTGCAAGGGGGTTTAGTTCAGAAGATCGGAGTTCAAGTCCTGCTGCTGCCACTTAGTAGCTGTATGATTATGAAATTTAGAGGGTTCTTGTCTCCTCCTCATCTGTGAAATGGGAACATTTCTATCTACCTCATACGGTTGGTCTGGGGATTAAGAAATATATAAGAGGGGTGTTTTGTACATTGGTATTTTATTACTGTTATCACATGCAGAAATTTCAAGGAAAGAGGAAAGACTTTACAGCAGAGTTGTTCTAATCTACTCTTAAAGGGGTCCTTCCTATGACATATAAAGTTCTCTTTTTTAAAGGTAGGTACATCTTCAAAGAGATATTTCTCCACTCCACGGTTGGCATTCTGGGCAAAGAATAGCCTCTGATTGGTGGTGATTGTGCTTATGGTGACATTAGTCACTTTCACAGTGGCAGCCATGCCCATCTGCAGGAGTACTAACAGACACTACTTTGATTTAAAAAAATAAATCGTTTCTATGTATTACTTCAATGAATCAAAGTTTATTATTCATCCACCAGCACTTGAAGGATTTAGATAAGAGATAGTCTTGAGTAATCTGTCTCCTTGGCCTGATTCTGCCCCTGAAATATAAGCTAGGTTCTCCATGGCGCCTTGGAAGCCTCAGTTCCACTAATGGAGGGCCAACATGGAAGGATGAGGTTAAAGAGAATTTAGGCTCATCTTCCCGGTAAGGCTTAGGGTGGAAGATGGAAGGTGGAATTTCTCAGAAGTGGAGAAAAACTGGAAGAACTGAAAAAGGGAAGGGCAAGCCACATTGATCCCAAAGATGTAGTAGAACAGTCCCCCCTTACCCATCGGGATATGTGCAGGACCTCCAATGGAGGCCTGAAACTGCAGATCGTACCGAACCTTATATACACTGTTTGTTCCTATTCGTACATACCCATGGTAAAGTTTAATGTATACATTAGGCACAGGAAGAGATTTACAACAATAGTAAAATAGAACAATTATAGCAATATACTGTAATAAAAGTTATTTGACTATGGTCTCTCTCTCTCTCAAACTATCTTATTGAACTATACTCACCTTTCATTTGAAGGAAGCACTTTACAGCTTCTCTTCGGCATATCTGAATTGCCAGCATCACCCCCCCCCCGTGTGCTTTGGGGCCATTATTAAGTGGCCCATTATAAAATAAGGGCCACTTGAACACAAACACTGCGACTCCACTACAGCTGACCAGCTCCTCGAGACTTCTGTTACGTGACTAGCAGGCAGGAGGTGCATACAGCATTGGATACACTGGGCAAAGGGAGGATCCACATCCTAGGCAGGATGAAGCAGGATGGTGAGAGATTTCATCACATTACTCAGAGCAGGATACAATTTAAACCTTGTGAATTGTTGATTTCTGGACATTTCCATTTAATGTTTCAGACCATGCTTGACCACAGGTAACTGAAACCCCAGAAAGTGAAACCACAAATGGGGGGGTTGCTGTATTATGGGGAAAGTCACATCTGTGCTTTATCATTTCCATGAGATTACCTTTTATTAAACTATTTCCTTTAACCAGATCACCTTTATTATTTGATAATAAAAATTGCTAAAGGGCTTGGGTTTCGATGCAAATTTAGCAGAGATATTTAAATTCAACCCAGTGGAGTCCCAAAGATCCCTTTTCAACTCAAAATCATTGCAATTAGGAAGGCACTTTTCAAATAAAAAAATAAAATAAAAAGAGAAGGCTACTTTTCGACCCAACTCAGTACCCTCACAGCATTTTCTGGGGTTTGCTTTGTCTTTAGTTTCCATTAACAGACAGTTTACAAGGCTATACAGACAGCGAAACCGAGGCTCAGGAAGACTGGTATTGGGTGGAGAACGATTCGGATTCTTTCTGTCTAATCTAAGTGTCCCTCCACGCCGCCGCCTTGCTTTTCTGGATCCAGTGAATCTTTCAGAATGTAGGAGAGATTATTACTGAAGCACACTGAGGAGTAATGAGGGCAGTGTATGACTTGTTCTGCTCTTGTGTGGGAGACACATGGGTAGGAAGGATTCTGAATTCCCAAACTTCCCTGTCTTCCCACATGGGAAGGAAATCATCTGAAGCCAGATACTGAAGTTCTGGCTCGATACGACCTTTTAGATCTAAGTGTCCCCTTTCTGTCATCCTAGGAAACAATCAATTAGTTTATACTCAACTAGTCAGGGAAATAAAGAACAGAGATATAATCCTGGATTTTATTTTATTTTATTTTTTTACCAAAAAGATATACTTTGAAGAATTTCATGGTCCAGTAAGTGTGTGAATGGGGAGCTATGGGGATGTAAAGCAAAGGCATTAAGGAATTCGCTAATTGGCTCAAGAAACTAGAAGCTTCTCTCACTGACCTTACACCAATTGGCCCGGCAAGCTGATTATGTTGTCTCAGAGACCAAGAGAAGGTGGTACAAGCATAATAAGGTAGTCACTGACTCAGACATTTGGAAATGTTCTCATTACATCCTAATTAACGGCACACCCATGCACACAGACGGCCATGGTAGAAAACTCTCCTCCAAAGACACATATTCAAACATATATTTTGTCCACTCTTGCCTCTAAATTTCTCTTGAATCTAGTCCTTTCTCTTCACTCTAACAGCCACTGCTATAATTCTACCCACCACATTTCTTAAGTTAGGTTACTTTGCTGGCCACTTGTATCCCTGCCTCCTGTCCACTTGACCCCTGCTGTCCTACAGCCAACACTAGAATATCAGGTCCAAATGCCTCCTGAGAATGCAACTACCCATAGTGCATTTGGTTGCCCTGAAAAGATAGGCTTACAATGGGAAGGAATGCATTAGCCCTCCCAAGCTGACCATGAGCACGCCTTCCACAGGACGTTGAAAGTTTCTTAAAACCTTCAGTCTTTAAACAGGCTACTTGGCATAGAACTTCCAGAGGTTCCTTGTCTTTTGTCCTCCCCACAGTCTCCTGGGTCATTCCCCTGCCCCGATACCCTATAGGGCCATGGCTTCATCCTGGGGTAGCATACCTGGGCATCACCCCGGTCTCCATCCTCTTGTGTAGTCAAAGAATCATACTGCCTTTTACTCTCTTCAAAAGGAGCATCTATGAGTCACACACACCTTTCCCTTGCTGACACTGACATCCTTCCGAATACAGTTTCAATATGCTGTTGTCCTAATAAGGTATCTGTTTCTTTTTAGTCTCTTACTTAGAGGCAAACCCACTCCAACACACATACTATGATGAAAAGGGGAAGGAAAGAACGACAAGAGAAGAGAAAGAAATTCCTGTTGTACTAGGAATTCTTTCAGACTCAAACCAAACATCACCTCCTCCAGAGTGCCTTCTTTGCTTGCTCCTCAACAACAGCCAACCATCCCTTTGCCATGCTCCCAGGACCCCTGGGTTGCCTCTGCCTCACCTCCTTACCACACTCCACATAATTCTTACTCTGCCTGTCTTTGTCCTCTATCCAATTTTGAGCTCCTTGGGGAAAGAATATTTATTAATCTAAGGGTTTAGACTGTGTAGCATAATACCTGGCTCAGGAGAGGCTCCCAGGAAATGTTGGTTCAATGGAATCGTCTCTCTCTCTCTCTCTCTCTCTCTCTCTCCCTCCCTCTCATTTAGCATGGCTATTAGTTAAAATGAAGTTGCTCCAGAAACAGGTGTTATCCATCATTCCTTCTTATCTAGCTGCTTGTTTATTCAAGAAAGCCTTGGCCAGCTAAACAATGCTGAGGCTTCCATATCGCTTGTCAGTGTAGAGGCTGAGCCAGTGGGGAAGGGGAAGGGCATTGAAACCAAGCAGCCACTGATAAAAGGCTAAAAGTCCCCCGAGAGCTTGTGAGTGAGTGAGTGTGTGTGTGTGTGTGTGTGTGTGTGTGTGTGTGCGCGCGCGCGCGCACGCCTGCTGGATGCTCTGCCTGCAGCCTGGGTGTCCAGAGGAAACACAAAGTTACTATGCTTCCTGATTTGCAAACCCGATCAGGCCCTTCCTTGATGGGTGTTTTACCTAGACCAGAATGCTGTTTTGATTGGAAAGAATTTTGGGTTGATTAGTTGAAACAAAACAGGCTCCAATTAACAGAAATAGAGTCTGGAGCTGGAATGGGAAGTGTTCAGCAGTAGCGTTGCCAGGCAGCCTATTTAAAATTAATTAGAGGTGAAGATACGTAGAAACAAAAAAAAAACCCCACCCCGTGGGGTGTGTTAGATAGAGGATGTGGGAATATACCAGTGTTCTTGAGTGAGTTTGTGCTGCCTTCTCAACCCCGTGTCGCAAGTGCTGGCTCTCGTGTAGCATATGAGCTAAAGTGGGTCTATATGTGAAAAGATGGCTGTGCCAGAGAAAGGAAGAGAACGTATAAAATTTCCCTTGCTATCTAAATCGCCTTGGCTGCTAGATTTGCAGATGAAGAGTTCAGGAAGCAAGAAATAGATGGAACTATTAAGACAGGCTCAATATACCTCATTTAACCAAAACATAAACTGTGTCTAGACACAGCCATGATTCCAGAAGGAAGAGCAAAGTGATCGCTGTTGGGACCACCCAGAGGTACCCAAAGTGTATGTCCAGTCAGGGGAGACCTGGCTCTGCTCCTGGGGACTTAGACATGTCATACACATCTAATCACTGCAAATCTTGGCTGCCTCTCACCTGGTCTGGTGTGGGGTATGACGTTTCAAAGGTGGAGGACACTGACAGAGGCAGGTCCCTGACAACTGCCAGAGTGACAGCCAGTAAACCAGCAAAGGGAGAGGAAAAGCTGAGTAGACCTCCAAAGAGCTTTCCAAAGGTCTCACCCAAATATAGCCACCATGCATGGCAGGGGCAAAATGCTCAGTCAAAAACCCCACTGAGTTATATAGTTCAAGACATTACCAGATGATCATAACGGTGGCCTTGTTTTGTGTCTTCTAAGAATGAATATCTCAATGCATGTATTACTCAGCACACTGTCTCCATATGTGTGTGTATACCTAATATGTCCTTGTACGGATATATGTATAGAATATGTATGCATGTATCCTATAAATATACATTGTGTGTGTGTGTAATGTGCACAGACACACAGAAACACACACGTACATACAGGGAATCCACCATAGGCTAACACAAATATCCATTCTTCTAGATCAGCCGAGGCAAATTCAGTTTTATCTCATATAGCAAGTTCAGTAGTTGGTCAGTGGCTACCGGGAAGTCTATGCTGGGAAAGAGTCTGAGGCCAAACCTTAGAAGAAAGAAGGGCTCTTACTAATAGGGGGTGGGCATGTATGCTATGGGTGTGGAGGGAAGTGGGCGATGACGGGCTTCCTGCTCTTTCCTCTCTGGGGCAGGTAGAGGCCCAAAGACACCATAAGTCAACATCCTCTTGCTCCGATTCCTCATAGGATTGCTTTAACTGAACCGCATTGACAGTTTCCTGTCAGGCACTGAGAGATATTGCAATAAGAAATCCTATGTGTACCTCACGGGGGTGTTTGGAGAACTTTATCCACGTCAGAGATTCCCCTTTTAAGGACCCCTGGGACAAAGGCATCCAGTGGGAGAGGAAACTGCCTCTGTCTTAAGACACGGGTGGCTCGGGTCTTCTGGGGACCACAACCCTGTAGTGAGTTACGGCTCCCTCTGCCGTGCTGTGGGAGCCAGAGTGGGCTGTCCCGTAAACCTGCGCAGGACCTGCTGTGTGTATACTACCTGCTCCTCTTACCCATGACTCAGTATTATGTCTCTGTTAATACTTCTCCCTTTGTCCTCATTTGATCGCTGTATTGGAGACTCTTGGGCATTGATATTTTTCTAAGTCACCTCAAATCCTACTGGAATATATAACAACCAGGAAATCATGTGCACTTTAGAAAAGCTTATTTTTTTTTTTCACAGCAGCACCTCCTGAGACAAGTCGTTACTCTCTGGAAAATTCAAGCACGTGTAATACTATATTCGATGAATGAAGAATAATCGTGTGAGTGTGTGCACGCACGGGCGTGCACAAGTGTGTATAAAATACACGTGGCCTTATTAGGTCTTGGGATTAGAAGGCACAATGTGAGCTACTCAGCGCCACAGAATCATGGTAATTACCAAGGCAGGGTCCATCAAGGCCGCTGAGCCAGACATGTTTCAACCGAACAAAGGAAGCCTAGGCCATTGTTAGAAATGTGCTGCTTGTTAATGGCTGCAAGCGAACATTCTTTCCCTGCCTTGGTCTCAAAATGAAAGGACAGTAGGTCCTTACAATGAGAAGATAGGCAGCTGCGGCAGGCCTGTCACCACTGGAAGAGTGAGGAAGCCGGAAGTGGCTCGGCGTGTGCCGCAGGGACCGCGCTTCCAGACGGAGAGGCAGGAGAGCAAGCAGCCTCTCAAGCAGAGGCAGAGCGGGAAAGGTATCAACACTTATGAAGCTCCTACTGTGTGCCAGGCACTGTGTTAGGCACTTTGTAGAAATTCTCATTCAACTTTCACACCCTACAATACATTTGAGACACGAAGAAGCTTAAGGACCATCGACACTCTTCTTTTTATTGTATACTTTTTTTTTTTTACTAAATTTTGGATTTCCGATTGAATCAACAAAAGAATAATAATAAGAAGAAACTTGGTTAAGCACAAAGGGTCAAGGCCCCTTCGGCACAACCATGTAGCTACTATGAGGCAAAGCCAGAATTTCAACCTAGGTTTGTTCAGCTTTCACATCCATGTGACTTGCACGGTACCAATTTCCCTTAGAATGTGGCCTGGGAACCACCTGGGTGAGCAGTCCTGGGAGAGGCATAATGCAGATTCCAGGGCCCCAATCCGGACATATTCATCCAGAATCTTGGTTGATTTCTTTTTTTTTTTTTTTTTTCATTTTTCTGAAGCTGGAAACAGGGAGAGACAGTCAGACAGACTCCCGCATGCGCCCGACTGGGATCCACCCGGCACGCCCACCAGGGGCGATGCTCTGCCCACCAGGAGGCGATGCTCTGCCCATCCTGGGCGTCGCCATGTTGCGACCAGAGCCACTCTAGTGCCTGAGGCAGAGGCCACAGAGCCATCCCCAACGCCCGTGCCATCTTTGCTCCAATGGAGCCTTGGCTGCGGGAGGGGAAGAGAGAGACAGAGAGGAAAGCGCGGCGGAGGGGTGGAGAAGCAAATGGGCGCTTCTCCTGTGTGCCCTGGCCGGGAATCGAACCCGGGTCCTCCGCACGCTAGGCCGACGCTCTACCACCAGAATCTTGGTTGATTTCTATATGCACTAAGTCTCAAGGACCACGACACTAAACCTGGTGGCCTCTCAAAGCCTGCACTATCTTGCCACAATGGTAGGCTTTGAAAAGCCCCCTCAGCCCCACTCAGAAGCCCCCCCCCCCAATCAGGCAATGGAGCCCTAAGACCCGCCCCCACAGGGACTCAGCTTCTGGAGGGCAGTGCTGTGGAGAAGGGGCAGCTGTGAGTTTCAGCCCACTGCGTCCGCTGAAAGAGCACATAGTAAATATTTCAATGTCTAATAACTGTAGTAGTTAGATAACTTATATAAACTAATGAAACTAATATAAATATAAAAGTATACTGAATGTCCACTGTAATTAAAAAAAAAGGAGCCACCTCACAGGCCCTGACTCAGGTCTTCAGGTCCCTGTCCCTGGCAGGACTGGTTTGGACAACATCAAGCCGACCTCCTCCCTGGCCAGGCCTCTGCTCTCTGTTGGGCTTCCACAGAATCCCCTTGGCATCAGGAGCCAGGCTCCTGCCCGGGTACTGAGCTTTTTCCTCTGGGCCTTGGTTTCCCAGCCCTTAAAATGAGGGGGAGGGACAAGAATCCCTAAGGCCTCTTCTTGCTCAAAGTTTCTACCCAAGTGGGTAGACTCAGCTTCTGAAAACAAACTGCCTTCTCTGGGGAAGAAAAACATGGCCCCTGAGAACACTGTCCCAGCGCAGCTATTTTAAGCTCCGTGGCCAGACACTGGCATGGACGAGACTCATTTATCAAACTAGCCCTTGCTCCACAGGCCCTGATGTCTCCCTCCTCGTTTGGAGCCTGTCTTCCCACCTTCCCCGCCCCGCCCCCCCCCCCCCCCCCCCCCCCGGCTCTGAAGCCAGGCACAGGAGAGGCTGGATCCTCTGTCTCTTACCAATGGTGGGTGGGACATTGAGCAGTTGACTCAACCTCTCTGGACCTTATTTTCTCCCTCGGTACATGACACAGATGTCTGCTGGGGGCTCCCTTTCCCTTAAAGGGCCACTTTGACTCAGACTCTCAGCCAATTCTGTGGTCTGTGAAAGTGTGAAACTCTTCTTTCTATATTTGCTATTTCCTGGGACTTATAATCTGGTGGCCTTCCTTGTGACTTTGGGTAGGGTCCCTGTTCACCTGGGAGCACCCTGATATCAACTCAGCTCCTTCTCTGAGTTCCATAGTACACCTGCCACCCCCCCACCACCACCACCACCATGCATACATCAAGCATACTGAGCTTTAGCAGAAGTTGCTTGAGACTCAGGGGCATACGAGCATGGGGATAGGGATCACTCTGGTGCCTGAACCCTCAGCTTCTTTAAGTCTCCACCAGCGCCCTCTTTTTCCAGCTCCCCTCAATCCTGCCTCCCTTCCCTCTGTCTCGCTAAGTAATTTCTTTCCTCCTAAGACTTGGTATCAGCAAACACATAAGCCCTGAGGCAGGGAGGAGGCCATCTTGTTCTCTGTTTCTTTTTGTTTTATCACAGTATTTTATTCCAAACACATGGCCCTCTCCGAAAGAGAAATTCTGGTGCATGAAACTGTCTCTATCTAATCGTGTGTACACTGAAAGCAAACGTGTCCTCTCTCAAAGTATTTGAGACCATGGGTGATCCTTTCCAGAGAACTCCCAGAAGATTAGAAAGAAGCCCCTTCAACCCCCCACCCACCACCACCACCACCAATGCTGACAGCAGGGTGGATGGGCAGGATGAGGCAGATGAGGCACTCAGCATGCACAATTTAAGGAGGTCCTCACTGTCAGATTCATGCACAACCTTGAGAGTGAGTGCCTCCTTAAATGGTGCCTCCCCCTGGTCCTGGCCCTGGGCGTAGCACTGCCTGCCCCTTATGGCTATTTGAATCTGACAGGTGTGTATTTGATTCCAGCTTCACTAAACACTCACTATCTGAACTTAATCAAGTCGCTTAAGCTCCACCTATTTATCAAATCGGGCTCAGACCCCTGAAACATAAAGGGTTTTTGAGGGAAGTAAAGGTGTCCACATAAATGGAGAACACCTTGTTCGGGAAGGACTACTTTCCTCTGCCCAGGAAGAAAGGGAGGGTATCAGCTTCCCAGGTTCCGTTATTTCCTTTGTTTCATTTAATGAAATGAACTAAGCAGGAGATGGGACTAACCCAGAGCCGCTTTTCAGAGTTTCCCTTCCTAAAATCAATGTTGCTTTTTGCCAGCACTGTGAATGACCTGAAAATCCAGAGGGGAGACAAAAGGAAATTGAGAGTGAAATAGATTGTGGACTTGGGGAGTCATTACTCGATCATAAGGCAGTGCCTTTGGAGAAATCTTGAAAACAACATAAAAAGCCGGAAACATCATCTTTCTTTAATCCTCCCCCCCCCCCTTGCTTTGAAAGTCCTTGACCATGAAATTGACTAGATGCTTTATTTGGTCCTTTGATGATCAATGGTACATGTTTATTTGATCCTTTCCTGGTAATGATACATTATTAAAAAAATAATGAAAAAAATAAAACACTCAGAGATGTGGTAGTTGATAAGGCATGTGAAAATATGGTCAGATTTTTTTTTTTTTAAATATCTCAGAGCAAAAAAGAAAATTGGCTTCACGGCCCTCCCCCGCTCACTAGCTTTTCGGACGGTGCCGATTACCAACCTAGAGCTCGGCCGGAGCCTATACTCCCCTCCCAGAGACACAGCCCTGTCTCATTCCTCTTGCAGTCTCCCTCTGTGGGGACATGCCTCCCTCCACATGTCACCTGGAAAGAAACTCTGCCTCATCAAGCTACTCCATCATAGCTGCCCTTGAAGTCACAGATCAACCAGTCAATTCCTCCAGATTTTCAAGGACCGATACACATTTATATATTCTACCTGTCTGTTTAGGAATGTGCAATACAATAGAACAATTATTAGCTATTTATTGAGAACTTAGTACCTATCACGTGGTTAGGAGGGTTCTGCACACAGTAAGTACTGCTATTGCCCCCATATACGGATGGAGAAACTGAGTCTCAGTAAAGTTAAATAACTGGACAAAGGTTGAACAGCTAGTAAGAAGAAGAACCAAGATCGAAACCAGTCAGTCCATCTCCTCAATCTGCACTCTTAGCCAGGAATCGGGGCTTCGTCCCTCGGGTCACCCTGGATACACCCATTCATTTATATCACTCCTGAACTGCAGTTCAGAACTAGAACTGCTGTCACACCCAAGTTTTCAAAATTCTTTTCAAATTCTTACAGTTAGCATTCCTGATCTATGGTTCCAACTAACACTTTTCATGGAACTCAAAAGTCCTTTGACCCCTTAGTTCAACAATCCTTTCCCTTTACCACAAAATGCATCCTCTTCACAGAATAATAAAGTCATTTAGTATCTTTGGTGTTTTCTTAGCTTATGTAGAATGTTTTCACAGCAGGACTTATTGACAAGGTCGTTTGTTTTTTTTATGTAGTTAAGCTCAATCAAGGATGCCAGAGCCAACCTTCCTTTGTGAAGATTCGTGAATAACTCTAAATGAGAAAAACTATATAATCACCTAGCATAGTGCCTGGCACTTATAGAAACTCAGTAACTGTTCACTAATCCTACAATTACTACTGCTATTATGTTCCTCTTACTATTATTCCATTCTGGATGGGGGGAGACTCAGGGATGGAGGGAGGTTGCTTCTCAGCTCTTATAAGTTCATTATCAAGTGTTGAGACTTTTTATAACGCTACATTATGTATGAGACAAAAGTCTTATCCAAATGTTCCATAATCAACATCAAAGAAACTTAGGTTCAGGTGTTACATTCAACATTTAGTGACATTTAAAGAAACAGTTATGATCAAGGAAATAACACTTGAAAGCAAGCCCCTCTTAAATGACTTGTTTCATGTTACCAAAATTAATTATAAAAACAACTACGCAAAATGGCTAATATTGATAGAGGAGTCAGAGAAGTTTTGCTTGTTTTGTTTTGTTTTGTTTTGTTTTTTGCATTTTTCTGAAGCTGGAAACAGGGAGAGACAGTCAGACAGACTCCCGCATGCGCCCGACCGGGATCCGCCCGGCACGCCCACCAGGGGCAATGCTCTGCCCACCAGGGGGCAATGCTCTGCCCATCCTGGGCATCGCCATGTTGCGACCAGAGCCACTCTAGCGCCTGGGGCAGAGGCCACAGAGCCATCCCCAGCGCCCGGGCCATCTTTGCTCCAATGGAGCCTTGGCTGCGGGAGGGGAAGAGAGAGACAGAGAGGAAGGCGCGGCGGAGGGGTGGAGAAGCAAATATGCGCTTCTCCTGTGTGCCCTGGCCCGGAATCGAACCCGGGTCCTCCGCACGCTAGGCCGACGCTCTACCGCTGAGCCAACCGGCCAGGGCTTGTTTTGGTTTTTTAATGAGCATTTTAAACCTTCCAGGCTGCTGTACCAGGATGCTCTGGTATTGTCATGCTGCATGGTACTGATGTACTTTGAATGTTCCTTATTTGAGCTCTGAATTCTTTAGATGAATGGAATACGACATTCCTTCTTTGTCTAAAGAAATCCCCATCCCTCTCCTTCGATAATTAGTCTCTTGGCTCATTGCCACCTGAACAATGGGGCACTCTCTTCCAGGCAGTCATTAGTGAGGGAAAGATCAGCAACATTTTTTCTACTTGGGTAGAAACAGGAGTTATCTGAGGGCGTGTGTGTGTGTGTGTGTGTGTGTGTGTGTGTGTGTGTGTGTAAGACCGTATCTTTATATTATTCCCTAAGGGGTTTTGAGACATGCTGAATTTCTTTCAGTGTTTAATACTTCATAAATAAAGCCTTAGTAGCAATTCTCTGCTCTAGCAAATCATGGATGTGTTCCAGAGAACATTTAAAATATAAAAGTCAATTCCAAATGGAAGAAAAGAACCCCATTTTCTCAGGTAGTTAACATATCTCAAAGCACTGACATCTTCAGAATGGAGAGGAAGGCAGATAGGGAATCGGATGGGAACTGTTCGGTGGGATGGAGACCCCTCATAGAACGTAGCAAAGGCCTCCCTCACCCTTACTAAGGGCTTTCATACTCACAAGATGGCATGGCATAGGTGCTGTAATTACCCCCATTGAGGAAATACTTAGAAGCTAAGCAGCTTGTCTGAGGAGACCTAGTTGGTAAGGGATAGAACTGGGCTTTGAAGCCAGCAGACGGATTTCAAATCCTGCTCTCCAAGCTACTGCCCCATGTGGCACACTATCCTCCACTGCCTGCATGTCTGTCCAGACAAGGTGCCCTATTTCCAAATGACCCTCCAACCCACACCCACAGCTTATATAGCTTATCCTTTCTGAAATGGACCACCAATGCAGCCCTTCCCCCAGCCCGTATCCCTTATCCTTCTTAGACTGAGCCACCAACATCTCCCCCCAAGCCCAAATTCCTTATCTTTCTTGGAATGACTCACCGACGCCCCCAGCTCATATTTCTTATACTTCCTGAAATAAATCACCAACACCCACTCCTGGGCGGGGATTCCTTATCACTCTTGGAATGAACCACAAGATTCCCCCCCCCCCCCGCCCGTATTCTGTTTCCTGGCCATGCGTAGCTGCAGTGGCAGCCATTAGGTTTTTCCCAGTGGCAGCCATTACTGGTGTTCTTTGGAGCGCACTGCTCCCCTCTTTTGTGTACCGTGGTCACTCCCCTACCCCATCCATTGGTTCTGTCCCTCGCCCCAGTGAAAAGGGTGTAAAGCCAGCAGCCACGGCCAGGGCCACCATCACAGCAGCCTTCTGGCCCATGCAGGTTCGCATTGGATTCGGACAGTCGGTAAAGAAACAACGGAGCCACAAACTGGTGGGCCATAGTCTTTAATCCTAGCTTGCACCCGGCGGGCAAGTAAAAACACACACTGGGCTCCAAAACCCACTCACATTCAGTGCTCACAAAGCCACTGACTTATCCGAGTTTCCTAGAATCAAAGGTTTCTAGCTCACCAGCCTTATTCTCCTCAGTTCCCCATCTCCTTCTTTATCCCAGATACAAACTCTGCACAAACTGGCATCTCACTCAGCACTCCGCCATCTTGGCTGCTTCTCCTGGCCTCCTCCACGTGGCCTTTCTCTGCTCTCCTCTGCTCTCTCTTCTAATGATAATCTCAGGAACCAAGAGCCAAGTCCCGTTCTGCCCCCATTTTATAGTGTAGCTTCACAACCTTTAATCCAATATACAAAATAGGGAAGTCTCTAATACAAAGTCACTTCTCTGAGGCATGATTGGATTGTACCACCCCACATCAAAAAGGGTGGGAAAGGCCCAATCCCAAAACCAAGCCCCAGGCTACAACAATCCTGCCTGCCCCCAACACACATTAATATCACCTGGGCGACGGCCTCCTTGTGTCATCTTTAACAAAGTGAGCACAATACATTTTACCTGCCCAACAAAGGGCCAGAAGGAATTTAGTCTGACCCAGTCCATTGAGCAACTTTCTGGCATGGGTGGTGAGACACGTTCCCAGGGGAATGTCATATAGATGACATCTTGCTGAATCATACTCAACAACACAACCCTAAATCCTGTTCCAGTGTTCTAGATGGGTCCCGGGGCTCCTGTCTCATTTACAACTGAGGGTAAACTCCCTGACGCCCAATAAAACCCCGTGTAAGGCATGGATCACCTTTTGGTGCTTAGATGATGTTGATCCCAGAGCACGGAAAGGCTTGACTGATAGGAAAACCCTTCATATTGCTCCCAGGAGACGGACCTCTCCTCTTGGCCTGCCTCAATACTGCCAGCTTATCCAAGGGAGCAGGCAGACGAGCACTCCCCTCTCTCCGATCTAGTGTGTTTGTCTTTCTAGAAAGAACAGGTAGAGAAAGGTTGTCTGGTCTCCAGACACTTCGTTCTCTCTGGCTTGACCGTGACCCAACCCAAGACATACATTTAATATAGTTTCCTGGGTGTTTACAATGTGCCAACCACTATACTAAGTACTTAAATTCAATCTCCTGAAACCTCACAGCTATAGAGGGTAGGCAATGTATTATCCCCATTTTACAGGTGAGGCAAGGAAAAAAAAAAAAAGGTCACTTACTCAGGAGCACACAGCCCGTCAGTGGTGGCACTGAAATTCAAACCGAGGTCATTTTACTCAGGAGGTCAATGGCTTAATCGATTTATGACATTGCCTTCTAGGTCAGAATTATTGCTGCATAAGGACATTCTTCCATTGGAAGGAGTGAATGGACATTAAGCAGCTTAGTTTCATATGAAATTACATCAGTGCTAACAGAATGATAAAATGTCAGAAGTGAGAGGTTCTGGGCTTTAAATGTTTCAATAGCTCCTTTTTTTTTTTTTTAATATATAGGTAAGAAACCTGAGGGCCAGAGAGAGGACATCACTCAGTCATTTTACCCTTGGGAAACGAACAGCAGCCTATATAGAATTAGCTTTTACACTGGATTTTCCAACATGTATTCCACGGGAGGGAGAGGGAGGCCTGTGAGGTGTTACGAGGTAGATCAGGGAAGCAGGAGAGAAGGGCCCCGGGATTCGTTACTATATTTGCTGGTGTGCAGAATTCCCCAGTTATCTGAGACAAATCCCAATTCCATAAATTTTGTGCAAAACAGTACCTTTCCTCGTGCTTTTTGGATAGTGATTTCATAAAGGGGGAAAAAACTTATACAAAGAGATGCAGAATATTGTATTGGAATCCTAGCTGGGAACCGTAAAGTCTAGATCCCTGAGGGGATATGAAAGTTGCATAGCTGAAAGAAATATATTGGCCTTAGTGAATGCTGGCATGTGGTGGGCTTAATAATAATATATTTAAGTTGAAGATATTAGGGAAAATATCCAAATTCTACACCAAAGCACTATGTGGATTTTAACTTGCTGGGGTTTATTTTGTTGTTGTTGTTTTTTGTTTTTGTTTTTTTGATAAGAAAACTTCTGATCTAATGTGGAAAAAAAATACACTGTATGTCTTGATGGCGATGTTTTTAGGCTGCCTGTCTTCCTACTAAGGAAATCATTGTATGTTATATTGCCTTGGGTTTTCACTCATTCATCCATACCTGGGCATGTAGAGCAATGTAACTTTGGATTCTTATTCTTTTTGTTGCAATGTGGGGAGAGGAAATACAGGAAACCCACTGTAGAAGCTACAAATAAACTACATGTAAGAAACCCAAATTAAACCAAGTTCAACAGGTTTCTTTCCTACAGGACTTTTTGTCGAGAGAGGATACTGCACTGTCTTACTTATCTAACTGTGCAAATGTTTGTCGTTGTAGCTCACTTAATAAAATGTCCTGAGGCATGCATAATCCATGGAACACAGGTTTGAAAACTAACTTCTTTACCAACATAAAAGTATGCCTCTGCCATCAGAGTGTCAGATTCTAGCAAAGCAACAGTTCAGATGGGATGGAAGAGCTGGAAGTGCTTCACCATTTAGAGCCCACAGAGATCCTGGGGGAAGGAATGTTGCCTCCTACCAATGACGCAGTTCTTGAGATACCAACACTCATTCTGTGTGCCGGCTATAGCACCCCCAGCTTCTCCTTTCAGCTGCCCACAGACCTGCATTCTTGTTTGCTGCCAGGAATTCACAGAAATCCAAAGGGAAGGAACAAAGGTGGTCATTCTTAACCAGGAGTACAGAGATAGCACACAAGAGAATAAACGTTGGGACCCAAGAACTCTACCCAGAGGGACAATGTACTAGAATTCCAAGCACTTGGGGAATAGTCTCCCACACAGATCTCATTGGCTAACACTTGTCACGTGGTCCAGCCTAACCTAAGGAGGATGGGAAATACAGTTTTCCTAACTGTTCACAAAGGAGAGTACCCATATGGGTAGCAGAAGTGTCTCTACCTCAAGCCCCTATGTTCTTGACAAATTCAGTGGCCTAGAGAAAAGAAGTAAATTAATGTGATAGAATACTTCACGTATCACATCTTGCCATTTTATCACTGTCTCATCTGAACTTAGACTAAACCTATAATATAGCTTAGTTTTTGTTTTCAACTGGGGAAACTGTAGCTCAGAATCAAAGTCCTCCAGCTAATAAGTGGTAGAGCCAGAATCAAACCCATATCCACCTGACCGTAAAAACTGCATTTACCCCATAGGGCTGTTGTGAAGACTGTTAAATAGAAATACATTCATTCTTTTGAATATGTATGAAACACCTTACAGGTACCATTTCCTACTCAGGATGTGGGGGATTTGGGAGACACTGCCCTGATAGAGCTTAAGTTTCTATTAGGACAAAATAATAAACAAGAAAATACCCAGACAAGGTAAGTTAATAACATTTTCCAGGAAGAAAACTCAAACCAGCTAAGGAGATGAAGGTGGGGGTGATGAACAGAGCGGCTATTTCAGACAGGGAGTCAGGGGAAGCCTGAAGAAGTGATTTGTAGACAGGAACCTGAAGGAAGTGAGAAAGCAGCCTTAAGCAGAGCAAGAAGAAGAGGGAATATCAAATGCAAAGGCCCTGAGGTAGGAATGGGCTGGGCGCATTTAAAAAAATAGCAATAAAGCAAATATGGCTAGGGTAAGGGAGTAAGGGAGTACTATGGTCTGGATATTTGTGTTTTCCCAAAATTCATATGTTGAAACCTAACTCTCCCCAAGCTAATGGTATTGAGAATTGGGGTCTTTGGTAGGTGATCAGGTCAAGAAGGGTCTGCCCTAAAAAGCCCCCTTGCCCCTTCCACCACGTGAGGATATACCAAAAAAGTGTCTATGAGCCAGGAAATGTGCTTCCAACAGACACCTGACTGCATCATGATCTATCATGATCTTTTTCTTTTTTTTTTTTTCTTTTTTTTTTTTCATTTTTCTTAAGCTGGGAACAGGGAGAGACAGTCAGACAGACTCCTGCATGCGCCCGACCGGGATCCACCCGGCACGCCCACCATGGAGCGACGCTCTGCCCACCAGGGGGCGATGCTCTGCCCACCAGGGGCGATGCTCTGCCCACGGGGGGTGATGCTCTGCCCATCCTGGGCGTCGCCATGTTGCGACCAGAGCCACTCTAGCGCCTGAGGCAGAGGCCACAGAGCCATCCCCAGCACCCGGGGCATCTTTGCTCCAATGGAGCCTTGGCTGCGGGAGGGGAAGAGAGAGATAGAGAGGAAGGCCCGGCGGAGGGGTGGAGAAGCAAATGGGCACTTCTCCTGTGTGCCCTGGCCGGGAATCGAACCCGGGTCCTCCGCACGCTAGGCCGATGCTCTACCGCTGAGCCAACCAGCTAGGGCTGCATCATGATCTTCGACTTGTCTCCAAAACCATGAGAAAGAAATTTCTGTTTGTTTATAAGCCACTCAGTCTATGATATTTCATTATAGCAGCCCGAACAGACTGAGCCAGGGAAGGAACAGGAAGTAGGTGATGTCAGAGAAGCAGGCAGAAGTAGTGAGGAGGGTGCCATATAAACCGGGAATTTTCTAACTATGATGGGGAAAAAAAGCCATTGAAGTGCTTTGAGCAACAGATTAACGTGGTCTTATTTTCTTGTTCTTAAAAGTCCTCTGGTTTCTTTGTGCAGAACAGACTGTTTTGAGACAGGAGGAATAAGAGTAGAACTGGGAGAGCAATTAGGAGGCTACTGAAGTCATCCAGACAAAAGCGTGCAGTCAGTGACACAGCTAAGTGAAACGACCAGTTGATGGTTTTCTCTCTCCCTTCCTCTCTCTCAAAAAATGAAACAAAGCAACAACAACAAAAAAAAACCTCCCAGAAAAAAACAGATGAATAGTGGTTATCTTAGAGTAATGGCCCCTCAACATGTCTATGTTCTAATCCCTGGGACCTATGAATATTTTATTTTACATGACAAAAGGGACTTGACAGAATTGATTAAGTTAAGGATCTTGAGTTGGGGAGATTTTCCTGGATGACCCACATGGGTCCATTGTAATCATAAGGGTCCTTAGAACAGGGAGCCAGAGGGTTAGAGTCAGAGAGAGAGTTGAAGATGCCGTTGGCTTTGAAGAAGGAAGAAGGGGCCAGGAGCCAAGGAATGAGAGGGGAGTCCAGAGAAACTGACTCTCCTCTCGAGCAGCCAGAAGGAACATCGCGCTGCTGACACGCTGATTTCATAGCCCAGTGAAACCACTGGGCTTCTGACCTCAGAACTGTAAGAAAATAATCTGTGTTGCTTTAAGCCACGAAGTCTGGGGTAACTGGTTAGAGCAGTCAGAGGAAACGCAGAGAGTGGTATGCGGAACAGTGCTTTGAAAACTGTGAAACACTAAACAGTGGTCACCGCGGAAGACTAGGGATCACAGCAGAGGACAGAGGGAGCTGGGATGGATTGATTGTTAACCCAGAAATGGAAGAGGACTTCATTGTGTGGTGCCGCAGTGTCCAAGCCAAGCGGGAGGTGTCCATTTAGGACAGGTCCCGCCTCAGATGATGGAGGGGTAAGGATGGGTAAGAGGCAGGGACGGGTCTCGTGGGCAAGTTTAATGAACCTGCCTCTCATTTTATTGCTAAAAAGGACTCTGATCTAGTTTGCATTTCTTAATGTTTTTTTTTTTTATTATTATTGATTTTAGGGAGGAAGGAGAGAGGGAGAGAGAGACAGGAACATTAGTCTTGTGCCTGTACGTGCCCTGACCGGGGATCAAACTGGCAACCTCTGTGCTTTAAGATGATGCTCTAACCAACCGAGCTTTCTGGCTAGGACTACTTTGCATTTTTTGAGCGGAGAAGAAAATGCCTCGTGATGCTCACATAACATTTCCTGTGCTCCTCTGTGGTCCCCCAGGCCGTTTCTTCAGGCAGGTCTTCCCTCTCTCTCTCACTTCCGCCCCACCAGTGTAGTTCAGTCTACTCGGTTCTAACTTCCGCCTGAAACCGGCAAAATGATTCCCAGGGTGTATGGCAACCTGAAAAAAATAACAAAAGATTCGCTTGAAGTGTGAATTTTCTTTTTGGTTGTAGGAGATGTCTCTTCATCTAATCTGATATAATTCTAAAGTGGTAATTTAGATTTTTATGGAGTGCAATTAAGAAATTGCATTACTGGCTTATTACAGATAATGAAATAAATTGGCAGTGCAGGTAACAGCATTGATAGCCTACAGAATTACGGCTCTTAGGGAAACCAGCCGTGAGCAGCCTCTGGGGGCACCAGGATTTATTTTAACACCTTGCAGTCAGTGGGAACCTGGTACCCCATACCCCCTCCACTGCTCACTCACTCAATGAAGTTTCTGAGAAAATCCTGCCCGTATTCTAAGTCTCCGAGGGACAGAGAGAAAGAGAGAGAGAAGGTCAGCAAGGGGAGTGAGACGTGTGGGAACGAGGTTCAGATTTACCGGATTGCCGACAGCCGTCGCCGGAGACAGGCCCGCTCAGTAAAATCAGCACAGACTGTAAAGTCGAGCTGACTGGAATAAAAGCCCATCTCTGGCATAAATTACTTGTGTGACCGTGGACAGGCATCTAAGCCCTCTGTACTTCCGTTTTTCCATCCATCGAATAGGAGTAATGACACCAGTTTGCAGGGCTGTTGAGAATTCTGATGTGATCATGTATCTAAAGTGCCCAGCACTGTCTAGAATATAGCAGAAGCCTAATAAATATTCATTTCGTTCTTCAGAGAGTCCCAATTCTCTCTCTTCTTGACACCCCCTGATTTTTCTGTTCCGGGAGAGTCGGTGACGTATGCCTGGGTGAGGTGGAAGCAGCTAGGGAGACAGTGGGAGGCATAGTGAGGTTCTGAGACCAGGAGAAAGACCTGTTTGACAAGGTGGGTTGGAGCTCTAGTCACATGAATAGAGAAGACAAGCTGAGCTTTAAATCAACACTGATGCCCCTACTCAATGAGGATTCAGATAAAGCTGTTAAGCCAGATGTTTAAAGGGAATTGATAGTTACCTAGGAACGTGCCCATAGACTTCAGATGGAACCACAGTCTGGTGAAGGAAGATGCTAAGTCATTGCAGGTTTAGGGACCGGAAAAGTGGACAATTCCAAAAATGAAAAGCATTGCTCTGGATGGATACTTTCATCAGCAAGTCTATTTGAGGCTGGTATCAGACTCTGGAAAAGCCACCGATAATTAAAGTGGGTCTGAACCCATCCAGAGGGAAGACTGTTCGGCTCATGTCTTCCCAGCTGGACACCCCCTGGGCAGGTCCACTCAGATTCCTGCCCCAACCTAGGAAGGGTGACTCTAAGAGTATGCAGGGCAGAACCTTTCCTCTTAAGAATATTACTCACTGTTGCCAGAGCGGATTTAATGGCGGGCACACCGAGTGTGCGCCCTGGGCCCCAACTTCTGAAGGGCCCCGCAAAACCCCAACTTTACACTTTTTTCTAATGACACCAAGTTTGGTTTCATATGTGCAATTTTAACATTAATAGTACATAATATTTTTTATTTATTTAAAAATATGGTTAACATGTATTTTTATTTTCTCTGTCTCTCTCTCTCTCTCTCTTTGTATTTTTCTGAAGTTGGAAACGGGGAGGCAGTCAGACAGACTCCCGCATGCGCCCGACCGGGATCCACCTGGCATGCCCACCAGGGGTTGATGCTCTGCCCATCTGGGACGTTGCTCTGTTGCAACCAGAGCCATTCTAGCGCCTGAGGCAGAGGCCATAGAGCCATCCCCAGCGCCCAGGCCAACTCTGCTCCAATAGAGCCCTGGCTGCAGGAGGGAAAGAGAGAGACAGAGAGGAAGGAGAGGGGGAGGGGTGGAGAAGCAGATGGGTGCTTCTCCTGTGTGCCGTGGCCGGGAATCAAACCCGGGACTCCCACATGCCAGGCCGACGCTCTACCACTGAGCCAACCGTCCAGGGCTCTCTCTTTTTTTAAGGGGCCTAATGTTTTCTTCCGTGCCCGGGGCCTCAACCGACCTTAATCGGCCCCTGACAGTTGCCTACTCCCTCCAACAATAGAGGCCTGGTTTCTATAGGAGTAGACCACCTGGGGCCCATTCCCAAGCCCCACCTCTGAACCAATGAATCAGAAGTTATGGGAAATGGGTCCAGGGTCTTCCATTTTATTAGGCTCCCTGGCGACCCTAATTCCCACTGCAAGTATGGCACCTCTGCTCTCAACCGCTGTCTGTCTTTCCCTTGCCTCAACCGCTGTCTGCGTCTTTCCCTTGCCTCCTGGGTCCTGATTCAACAGATACTTACGGAATTCCAACTATTTACCAGGCTCTGTTTTAAATACGTGAGCTACATCTGTAAACAACATTGACAAAAAAGGGGGGAAAAATCTCTAGAGCTTACTTACATTCTACTGTGTGGGGACAGGTGAGTGGAGGAGAAAAAAAAAGCAATTAACGTAGTAAGTAATTGTATTCCACTTTATGTTAGGAGGCGATAGATAGCAAGGAAAAATATGCAGAAGCGTAAAGTGGGAACATGAGCACGGGGATGGGAGAGAAGGGGTGAGCTGGCTCAGGGGTTTCCTGGAGCCTTCCTCACGCCTGGAATGAGGCTTCAGACCTCGGCCAGCGGGACCCACCCGCCTGGGCTGCACAGATCCGGGCTTCCTCCTTGTAGCTGCTCCCTGCCCCGAGAGAGCTCTGCTGCCCCCTGTGGTTCCCATGGGCTCCCTCCCAGGGGACTGTGTGGTAACCCCGCTGGAATCTGTCACCACCTCTCCAAGCTAACTGGGAAAGTGCCTGTCTAATTGTCCCAAGCTAACTGGGAAAGTCCCAGTTTTCTGGAATGTCAGAAGGACTGGAGATTTATTTGAGCCACACTCAGTGGTCGCTGGAGCCAGTGCCATTGTTAAACATCAGTGACATTACACTGTATAACCCAGCTATGGGGTTGCCCTGGCTGGAGAGCTCCAGTTGGTTAGAGTGTTGTCCCGATACAAAAAGGTTGCTGGTTCAATCCCCAGTCAGGGTATATAAACAGATCAAGGCTTCTGTCTCTCTCCCTTTCTCTCTTCTCTCTCTAAAATCAATAAATAAACTAAAAAAAAAAACCAAAAACAAAAAAAAAACTCAGCTGTGGTGGGGGTAGGTGGGCCAAGAAATCAGCGAGTGCTACCAATCAGGGTTCCCCATCCCCAAACCAGAGATTCCACACAAAAAGGTTATTACCCATTTACTGTCACACCAATGGTGGTGACACTGTGTGCCAGGTACAGCCACATGGAAACTTAATGCCAAAGCCCTGCACCCTTTCCCCTACATGGGGTAATCTGGGTGTGGTCCTTACATGCTTCCTGGCTAAGTAAGGTAAGATCAAAGGGTTTGACATTCTGGACCAAAAAGATACACAGAAAAGCTTGAATAAAAGAGACAGCAGTGACACGAGGGAATACAAAGGGTGAAAAATTCCTGCCCTCGATTTACTGTCTTATATCTTATTTTTTTGTTGTCTTTTCATAATAGTCATCACACCCTCCAAAATCTATGAGTTCCAGGGCATGATAAATATTAAACATTTAGCAGAACCAGCATGAAAATAGCTCATGGAGGAGTTTGGGCAGGATAGCAGGATTGTCAGTGTACGTAATATACAGTAATCAATCACAGCAAATTCCTCAGCAGTGGTTTCTATTACTCTTCTTTAAGATGCAATAGTGAAAATGAGATCACCCGGCTTCCGATATTACTCGGTGTATCTCAGGTTTTCCAACGCAGGAGGAGAGGAACAGACACCCCCAGCAATCTAAGGCTATGGCCTAAAGGGATTTTAACAAGTTCAGGCTGGTGTGGACAGCTCTAGCTAGTGGCATACTAGTAAATGGTTTAACAGTCACATCTTGGAGTGTGGGAAGCTCGGATTTGTAATATTTGCCAGTTTACATGGTGTAAAGCTTCCCACCATGGCCAGTTTCAGTCTACCAATGTGCTGTCTAGCGATGCTCAGTTTCTGAAAATTGACCCATCGCTTCTCATGAGCTAGTACAAGCCAAGTCCAACACACTGCTGGCTTTGGCTTCAAAGTTAATATGAATATTGCATTCAGTGATACACCTGTGCATAATTTAAAAATTATAATGGTTTCCTTTCTGCCTTCAGGTGTTTTAGCATCATCTAATACAGTGTTTCCCAAGTGAGCTCTACTCCCATGTGTGCTGATGTGGAACAGGGCATGAGCACAAAAGGGCCTCACACTGAGTCGCCTGGTAGGAAAGGTACTTTTCTCTCAGTCCTTCTGATTATGTCAAGACTGAAGTCTCAGGGGCACTAATGTGCTTTAAATCCCCTTGTTCTTCTCCCTTTTTAACAAGGAAGGAGCCGGCTTCAGGTTCGAACCTTCAGGCAGGCAATAGGATCAAGCTAGAATGTAATAAAAAATAGTTTCTTTTTATTTTACTTACCATGTTTAGCTTTTCATGGCAAGTAATACTGACTTTTCTCTCTTTATGGAAGTAGCAGAGAGTTTTCTTTTAAACAGTTTACTAAATATGCTACTTGTACTTAGGAAGTAACTCGATGGGGCAAAAGTCACTTGCAGTTGGGCATCTTCAAAAGATAAGACCCAGCTGCTTATGGGGTATACCTGTCAGGCCCCCTGGGAGCAGAAAGGCCTAGAGCAGCTTGGTTGCATTAGCAGTTGATTCCCTGCCTTTGGGACCTTCTGTTCCCATTTGTCTAAATCAGAGGTAGTCAACCTTTTTATACCGCCCACTTTTGTATCTCAGTAGTAAAATTTTCTAACCGCCCACCGGTTCCACAGTAATGGTGATTTATAAAGTAGGGAAGTAACTTTACTTTATAAAATTTATAAAGCAGAGTTACAGCAAGTTCAAGCATATAATAATAATTACTTACCAAGTACTTTATGTCGGATTTTTGCTAAGTTTGCCAGAATAAATCTTTATAAAACAACTTACTGTAGTTAGATCTATCTTCTTATTTGTACTTTGGTTGCTCTGCTACCGCCCACCATGAAAGCTGGAACGCCCCCTAGTGGGCGGTAGGGATCAGGTTGACTACCACTGGTAAATCAAACACATTTAGATTCAAGCACTGGTATGCTGTCATACGTTGATTTGTGGCAGTTGCCAATTCCCATGGTGTGAATATCCCTACTGTGGCTGATTTCACGCAACCAACAGAACATCACTGAGCCCAGAATTGGGAAGTAATGCACACGATCAGCTTTCATAAAGCAGTAGGAGCCATCTTGAGCACACCACTGAAATGAACCACCACTTACAGTGGGTTTGGGATTATGTGGAAGGCACCATGCAGGGCACTTTCCCGTGCCATCTCCTGCAAGCCCCCAAAGCTGTAGTTGCTGATCATGATTGTCACCATTTTTCAGAGAAGTAACTTTGAGGCACAGAGGTTACAGGACATGCCCAAGCTCATACAGCTCATGAGTGACGGAGTGGGGACTTGAACCCACGGGTACTTTACTCCAGCCCTGGGCCAGGCACCAGTCCACTCAGTGTATCACCCTCCAGCATCCCTCAGATGCACCCCCCCTCAGGAGTGGGTGCAGCTCCCTTTCTTTGACCACTGGAGCCCTAAACACTCTTTGTGGCATGTGGCAGTTGAAGCTCTGCACCTTGTCCCTCCTGCCTTCTCTCTCTTGAGACACACCTTCTTTCCCAGGTCCCCATGTAAGCATTCAAGAAAAACAAAAATATTTTACCCACCAGGTCTTTCCTAGGGTTCTTGTTTAGGCCCCGGAAGTCCCCAGTCATCTCCCTGCTGCTAAAGCTCACCGCGCACTCTCCCTGCCCAGGGCACGCCGTGCCTTCTCCTTTCCCCCTTCCTCCCCTTCCCTCTCTTCATTTGCCCTCTTCTTCCCCTGCCCCCTCCCCTTCCCTTTCCCCATCTTCTTTCCCTTCCTTTTCCCCCCACACATATGCACCTTCTAAACTCTGAGGGTCCTCACAAGACTTGCAACCAGGAGACAGTGGGCAGCGGCTGCTCATGCCGGGCTAACCCCCTGAACCTGACTCTGAGCCCCCCTTTCTTCTGACTTCCCAGGGAGCCAGAGCAGCCCACCTAGGCTCTCCTGTTGCTTCTTCTATTCCAGGCTCTTCCTTGGTTACTATCTCCAGCTTTCATAAATGTACTCTCAAAATATAAACAAACAAATAAATAATAAAGCTCACCTTCCCCCTGGCTATGACACTGAATCTCCTTCCAGTAGGGCACAGAGGATTTACTGAGTTCTAGCCATACTCCTGACTGTGGCTGTGGCTTTACCCCATTGTCACATTCTGTCCTCACAACCATCCTACAAGGAAGGCATTTTTTTTTTTTCAGTGACAGAGAGAGAGTCAGAGAGAGGGACAGATAGGGACAGACAGACAGGAACGGAGAGAGATGAGAGGCATCAATCATCAGTTTTTTGTTGCAACAGCTTAGTTGTTCATTGATTGCTTTCTCATATGTGCCTTGACCATGGGCCTTCAGCAGACCGAGTAACCCCTTGCTTGAGCCATTGACCTTGGGTCCAAGCTGGTGAGCTTTTTGCTTAAGCCAGATGAGCCCGCACTCAAGCTGGCGAACTCGAGGTCTCGAACCTGGGTCCTCCGTGTCCCAGACTGACGCTCTATCCACTGTGCCACCGCCTGGTCAGGCAGGCATTCTTATGTCACTTTTAGAGTAGAAACCTGGGGCTCTTGAGAGTTTGAGTGACCTATTGGAGGTCACGCAGCTTGAAAGCGACGAGGCTGGACTTGGAGCATGAACGCCCACAATGTCTCCACTCAGCTCGTTCTGCCCCAGGGCCCAGCACAAGCCCAGAGACACTAAATTCAGGTGTCATCTTCTGTGACAAGGCGCAGGGCAGGAGGGCAGGAGAGCAGTAGAGGCAGTCCACTGACCTTAGAAAGCTGGGCTTTCCAGGGCAATGGCTCCGGAACTCCCGCTGACAAAGGTATCCCAGCATTTATTGAGCCAGGTCATTCTGGAAGGTGTATGTGGTCCTGTGGTATTAGAGGGACTGCACAGGTTCCCATCCTGAGAAGGCGCTGCATGGCCCCTGTGTGTTGTAACTAAACCTCGCAGTCCCCTTGCGGAGGGAGGGACCATCTTCTGGGGATGCCAACAGAGCTGGCTTCGTCCCCCTGCAGTAGCTGCCACCACTCAGTAGGTAAGTGTTTATCTCTCTGGCCCTCCTGCTCCCAACAGTCAGCCTAAGGCCAGGGAGGAGGCGGTACCCCCTGCAGATGTCTGTTGAGCGGATGGGTTGGATGGGCTGACATTGGTCACGTTGGTGTCTCCCATCCGCCCAGGTGCTCTGTCTCAGAGACAAGCTCTCAGAAGTGAGGACAGACTTGAGCTCAGGGGACAGGGAACCTCTGCAAGTGGGTGTCTAACCCTGTGGCAGGTGGCTGCACCCCTGGCCACTCATCTAAGCCTTCCCAAACGCAGTCATTCCTAGAAAGGTCACCATGGCCCTGTCGGTTCCGGAGGCAAGGAGGGTGAGGGTGTCAGAACCCTCCAGCGAAAGCAGCAAACACGTCCGCATTGGCTCCTGGAACAATTCACGGGATACACAGGGCGGGACTTCTGAAACACCCACACCTAGGCATCAGACAGACATTCCTCTGCTCCCCCCCCCCCATCCTATGTCAGGCGAAACACAGAGGCAGGAAAGTGAGGTGACTGGCAGAAGGTCAAAATTCCTCTGAGGTGTCAAAGCCGCAACTCTACTGGAGGTCTTCCGAGAACTAGACCAGCTCCTCCCTCGTGCGGACGTGGATGGCCATGGCTGCTGTCACTCAGTCAGCTGGCCTGGGTTTGACAACGCCCCCTCAGCTTCGGTCATTTTAAGACTAGCAGAAAAAGCCAGGCTTTCCAAGTCAAACTCGCATTAATCCCAACGGTGTCACACTTACTATCTGCGCGTCCTTTGGCAACTCACTTTATCTCTCACGGCTAATTTCCTCTTGGTGTTCTTTATTGTCTATCACTGCAGGGTTGTCTGAGGCCCAGAGGGGATGCCATGGTCTTAATCGTGTCCCAGTCCTTAGTTAAGTCTTATTTACATGCTACAACCAATTCTCAACTGATTCAATAATTAAGTAAAAATTACAATTTACACATGGGTCAGACAGTGGAGAACAGCAGCGCCCTCCACAGGTCAGAGTGGTAATGGCAGTGGTGATCATGAAATCTTTGTAGGGGCTATTACTCCATGGGAAACAGGAATTTGCACCCACAGCCCTCTCTCCCCTTCTCCAATTAGTGACCCTTCCAACTCAGGAGGATCAAGTTAGGGGAGGCCGCAGGATCACTTGTCTATGTAGGCAGTGCTGTGTAGTGGTTTGAACTCAGAGACCTCCCGCTTACTAGCTTGTGGCCCCCGGCAAGTCATTTAACCTCCTGGAGCAGTTTGCTTCTAGGAGCCCAGAGCAGGGGCTTCCTCATCACAAATGACAGCTACTAGCTAGGATCACCACCCCTATTTGCCTCCCCTTTGCAGAACAACCCAGGCAAAGGGGAACTGTTTAAAGATGATATACCTTCTGTCTCCACCTGTGCTTGCTTGCCTGAGGTCACTGACCTGGCTCCCCTTCAGCCTCTTGTTAATTCCTTTTTTTTTTTTTTTTAGTGAGAAGAGGGCAGATAGGGAGACTCCTGCATGTGCTCTGACTGGGATCCACCCAGCAACCCCCACCTGGGGCCGATGCTCAAATCAACTGAGCTATCCTCAGGGCCTGGGGTCGACGCTCGAACCAGTCAAGACACTGGCTGTGAGAAAGGAAGAGGGAAAGAAGGGAGAGGGAGATGGGACAGAAGCAGATGGTCACTTCTCCTGTGTGCCCTGACTGGGAATCGAACCAGGATGTCCGCACACCAGGCTGACATTCTATCCACTGAGCAAACTGGTCAGAGCCACCAGTCTCTTGTTTCTGTTGCCTACTTCTAAGGCAGTGGTTCTCAACTGAGAGTGACTCTGCTGTCCAGGGGATAGTTAGCAATGTCTGGGGCATTTTTGGTTCTCACAACTGGGGACTACCAGCATCTAGTGGGCAGAGGCCAAGGATGTTGCTAAGCATTCCATAATACAAAGGACAGCCTCCTACCACAAAGAATTATTCAACCCAGCCTGACCAAGTAGTGGGCGCAGTGGTTAGAGCATCAAACTGGGACATGAAGGACCCAGGTTCGAAACCCTGAGGTCACCAGCTTGAGTGCAGGCTTATCTGGCTTGGGCTTGGGCTCACCAGCTTAAGCGCGGGGTTGCTGGCTTGAGCATGGGATCATAGACATGACCAGTGATCACTAGCTTGAGCCCAAAGGTCACTGGCTTGAAGCCCAAGGTTACTGGCTTGAGCCCAAGGTTGCTGGCCTGAGCAAAGGATCACTCAATCTGCTGTAGCCCACCCCTACCCCCGTCAAGGCACATATGAGAAAGCAATCAATGAACATCTAAGGTGCCACAATGAAGAATTGATGCTTCTCATCTCTCTCCCTTTCTGTCTGTCCCTATCTGTCCCTCTCTGTAACTCTCTCTCTCTCTCTGTCAAAAAAAAAAAAATTATTAGACCCAAAATGCCACTAATACTAAAGTTGGAAAACCCCACTGTGAGGATTTAGTGAGGTCGGTCACTTTAGAAGATGTGCTTACTCTGCCAGAGGTTAGAATGCCCACCCTGAAAAGGAATGGCACTGCCCCTGGGGCTGGAGTGAATAGCCCACTCCCCAGGCAGAGTCGGGGACCCTGTTCCCTCATCTGTGCCTCCACCCGGGGGCTTCCCCTGCGCCTCCTCTGGGTGCCTGCCTCCCATCCAGCCCCGTGGAGCAGCCCCTCGTTTCTGGAAGAGCAAAGCCAATCACTCAGAGCGTGAAATGACTTGACTCTCAGTCATACACTTTGGAGGGAGACCCTGATGCCTACTATCCAACACTCTTTCAGTAGTGATTCAAGGACACTTTTGTTCGGTTGGTTGATGATTCTGTATGGAATGGGTGGCTGCACCTGAACTCTCTCTCTCCCTGCTTTGCTTCGAGAATCTCAGCCTCCCTTTGTCACTTGCTCATCCCTTCCACACATCTTTTTAAGCCCTGGCTCTGTACTGGATCCAGCGTTAAGTGTGAGAAATGAAATATTTACCTGACGTTCTAGGCCACGCTTAGGTGACCGGGCCACGGTGCTGCAGCGAGGGGGGAGGGAGCAGGCTCTAGTCGGGTGGACACTCGCTGAGTTTGAACCCCAGCTGTGCTCCTGTGAGCTGTGTAACATCTGGGGAGGTCCTCAACCCTCTTGGCTTCGGTTTTCTTGTTCTTAAAAAGTGCACTGATGCTCCACACTTCTCGGGGTTATGAGAAGCACTAAATAACAAAATGGTTGTGATTGAACTGATGTTGAGTACCCTGGTTAAATCCTAGTTCTAGTTCTTCCTCTTTTTTTTTTTTTTTTTTTTTTTTTTTTTTTTTCAGCTATGTGACCTTGACCATATTCAGGTATAGGGTCCTTAATGTCCTCCTTAATGTCCTCCTCTGTAAAGTAGAAGATAAGGTACCTGCCGTGCACAAAGTTGTGAACATTAGGAAGAGGAGGCCTGTAAACCAGTTAGGTGGTTACTGCAGACACGTTGTAAATACTCAGTGCACATAACCGTTATCACCATGACTGCTACTATTATACTGCCTACAGTAATCAGAGCTCAAATAGCTATTTTTGTCCACATTATTATTCTGGCTTTGTCTTGGTTTCTTAAATAGCTATGGGTGGCTGACAGGCACGTGTCCTTGCCTCTTCTTTATGCCAAAACTCTGATGAACAGGAAAACAATGCAGGCAGATGGGACCTGCACGGGGGCAGGTGTCTAATAATTCCACCTGCACAGGCGCAGAGATGAACTGAACAGTCTCCCAAGCGATCTTCATCCGTGAGATAATTTCTTTAAAACCAGCCTGGAACCCCAAGTAACGAGGAATGATGAGGCTCATTATAGACTCCGTGCGCTCCACAGCCCTGTCTGATGTGTGTCCTATAGATTATCTGGGTTGAGCCAAAGTCCATTCAACAACATTCAGAAGTCAACAATCTGTCAAGTCAATGGGGGCAAAGACGACATAGCATTTGGTTTTGTGATTCCCGCAATGCCAACAGTGCTCTGACACATAGAACCCCCCCCCCCAGATAGAGAGTATAAAGTGGCTTGTGGTAGCCGCACTTGGTGAAGACCATCGGCTCGTACACTCGGAAACACGACTCATTCCTGATTGCACAATTTATTTTTTAATTAAGAAATGTTCCAATAGTAAAAATGATACACACTCAGTAAACACACTTAAAATAGTCCCCTTCAAAAAAAATCTATGTTTACCCAACAATAACCCTTGTTTATATTTTGTTGGTTTTTTCCTCCAATATTTTCTCTTTGTACATTTGGGGGGTTTGTATTGCTTTTCTTTTGTTTGAGCATTTGACAAGTTATAATCACACTGTGTCCAAAAATGTGTGGACTGTTTTTTTCTCCTCTCATGGACTCTTATAAGCATTTTAAACTATCATGGCCACATAATATTTTAACAAATGGGTATATCAGCTGTGGCCCTGTTCCTAGACATCTAGATTTTATTTCATTTGTATGACTTTAACTGTAACAAACATTTTGGATATAAAGCTGGTGTTCTTATTATTCCAGATGTAAGATTATTTCCTTAGGACACATTCCCAAAAGTAGGATTACTAGGTTAGAGAATTTTAAAGATTTTTGTAAGGCATTTTAAAGACCCTGGAAAGACTTCATGTACTTTTGCCATGCTACATGACTTCAGTGTCCTGTTAGTGTGAGTGAGTTGCCACCCACCTCCCCGACTCCTACCAGACATTTTGTCTGTCGTGGGCACCTTCGCAGATCCACTCTCTCATGACTCCAGAGGGTCTGACTCTTCTCCACAGCTGCCCCTCGGGAATCCGTCCAGTCTGACCCCACAGTGAGCCCCAGTTCAGAAGAAGAGTGGCCCAGTCTCTCGGTCTCCTACAAGCTGCCCTGTCGGCTGAGGCAGGGAGCCCCCTGAGTAGGAATAAAAAGTTGCTGGAAGACAACACCTATCTCTGGGCTATTTCCTTTTTTTTTTTCCCCTATAGAAGAAAAGCCTGTTCTGGCTTTTGTTTGTGTTTTTTTTTTTTTTTCCTTTGTCTTGTTGCCATGGCAACACAACCTCGAGACAATAGCTATTAGCCTTGATGTTTAAGAGGAAAAAAGCTCAGCAGACAGACAAGGGAGAAGGACCAGAAAGACACAGGAGAGAAACGGCTAGCCCCCTGGTTCTCCTCTGTGCCTCTCTGCCCATGAGCAGAGGTAATTAAAAATCAGACTTTGGAGTCACACAGACACTGGCATAAGGAAGGTTCCGGGTCATCTGTTTCCAAAGCTAATTAAAACGGATGAAGATAAATCAAATTTCCTCCGCCCTCGTCTCTGCTTGATGGAGAATCTTTCAGAACATAGGTCGTTTTGAGAATCCTTCCACCCTTGGGGAGCGATGCAGTTGCCGAGCAGCCGGGAATGATCTCAAAGACGACGCGGGGGCTTCACAGCGTTCTGTCTGCCTTCCTCCTTCGAATCTTACCAGCTCTACTGCACGAGCATCCCTCACTCCCGTTCTCACTGATCTCCCAGTCTCTCCTCCACTGGGGCCCCGCAGGTCAACATCACTACCTGGGTCATCTTCCCAAGGCACACCTTCTAGCTCCCTGGTCACCCCAGAAAGGAACCCAGCACCCAAGCTCGGCACCCGGTGTCCTCCAGGCACATGGCACCCCCCTCACCCGCTCGCAGTCCCTGGATGACCCTCTGCTCCCTTTCAGAACTGTTCTTGCCTTGAGCACGTGCATTTTTTCCTCTTCCTAGAAAACGCCTCCCCACTCTTGCAAACCCAACATGAACGCCATTTCTCTCTAAATTGAGTCATTTCCTCCCCTGCGCTCCCACACCTCTTCTTTCACACCTGGACTATAGCTCTTCCCATGCTCTACTGCACTTGACTGGTTAGTGGCCTCCGCTCCTTGGCAGCCTGGGGGCTTGTCTAGGGCGGGGATATATGTGTTTATCTCCCTGGAGGGCCGCCTCGCACATGGTGGGCATTCAATACTGGAAGTTATTACCCTCACATAGCGGGGTTATTTGGTTTAAAGGGTCCATTTTTCTATGTGGGGAGAAGAGAGTAACACCTTGAACTTGTCTAGCACCAAGCTTCTACGGAACCCAAACCCTTCTTTTATAATATCATCATCATCAAACATGTGCTGGGGTCCTAACAGGTTGGGCATTTGAGTACTGAAATTGTTTGTATAGTTGTTGTTTGGAGAACAAAGCTCAAAATCCTCATTCATAAACTTTTTGGAAAATTCCGAACATATCAAGGTGGCAGTAATAGAATACTGAGCCATGTACCCATCAACCCAGCTTCCTCAGTGGTTAACATTTGGCCAAATTCATTTGTTGCCTCCCTTCCTCCACTGTTTTTCTGGAGTATTTTAAGGCAACTCACAAACATACTATCATCTCATTTGTCAATATTTCATAAATAACCTAGATTCAAATTCTAGCCTGGCCTGACCAGGTGGTGGCACGGTGGATAGAGCATCGACCTGGGATGCTGAGGACCCAGGTTGAAACCCTGAGGTTACAGGATTGAGCATGTGTTCATCCGGCCTGAATGCAGGCTCACAAACTTAACCCCAAGGTCGCTGGCTTAAGCAATGGGTCCCTGGCATGGCTGGTTCTGCCCCAAGCCCATTCAAGGCACATATGAGAAGCAATCAATGAACAACTAAAGTGCCACACCTATGAGTTGAATCTTCTCATCTCTCTCCCTTCCTGTCTCTCTCTCTCACTAAAAAAAAATTCTAGCCTGTCTACTTATTACATCTGTGACCTTAGGCAGGTTAATTAACCTCCCTGATCCTCATTTTCTATATGTGTAAAATGAGAACAATTATGAATCATGCACCACTGGGTTCTAATGAGGAGCGGGGGCCTATTTAGTGAAAAATACGTGCCCAGCTCACATGCTGAGTGGTCGGTGTTAATCATCAGAAGCACTCTTGTTATCATCACTAAATTACAGCATGGTCTCGAGCATTTGTGACAGAAAAGACGTTTGACTGTAACAATAATCGTGACTCTGGAAGTGGAAGGAGGGCAGATTGGCGTGTGGGAAAACTCAGGCCTTAGAGAACAAATAGGAGGCTGGAGGAATCGTTCCGGAGGGAGACGGCGGGGTCCTGAGCTGGGCAGCGACCAAGAGCAGAGTCAACACTCAGAGGCAGATGACACCGTGCACACACATATGTACACACGCACACACATGCATGCATACTGTGCCCACATGTGTGCATATACACTAACACACACACACACACACACACACGAGGAACGCCAGCACCACCAGAAGCTCAGAGAGGGACACGGAGAAGATTCTCCCTCCAAGCTTTCAGTAGGACCCAGTCCTGCTGACACCGTGACTTCCGCCTCCTGGCCTCCAGAGCTGTGCAAGTGATGTCCGGTGTTCTCAGCCACCCTGTCTGATGTACGTTGTTTCACCAGCCCTAGAAAACTCATACACTACCCCGACATCCCCAGGTTTGTGTGGTTTTTTAATTTTTTTACACTTATTGACTGATTTTAGAGAGAGAGGAAGGGAGAGAGGGACAGGAACGTCGATCTGCTCCTGTGTGTGCCCTGACCAGGGCTCGAACCCACAACCTGTGCATATGGAGATGATGCTCTAAGCCAACCAAGCTATCCAACCAGGGCTATTTGTGATTTTTTTTAAGTGAAAAGAATCATTAGGTTAGCTGTACACCAGGTAGGATTTTTCAAGATATTATTTCCAGCTTCCTGTCTATATGCAAAGAGTTATTTACGTGGTGGTAGTTAGAGTCCAATGCAGTTTTATTTCTGGGCTTTTTGTTTCATTTGACAGAGCACTATTTGCGTTTTTTAATTCACGGATATACATCTCTCCAAGCCATTGGATCACACTAGATCCTACGGTTTCCCTCCTCGGAATGAGACAGGCCTTCCCACTGCATTTCCAGGAAGCCAGTCGGCTGGTTTTTCAGCCCACATCACAGTGAGATCTGGCTCATTCATTGCACCGTTTGTGGGTTGCCCGAGTAACCCGCTCATTCTAACTTACGCATACCTGTCCTATGGCCCCACCACAGAGATCATCCCCTTGAACCGTAAGCAGATGAAACGCAACTGCCGAGTTCTTTGAGGGGCCACATGGAGACACTGCGTGGGTTTAACTAACAGTCAAGCAATAGCCTGCAGGTTTCTTAATGCACAGAGCAGAAATTGTGCAGAACGGAAGCTGAGACCTGACTCCTTGTCAGTTGCCCTAGAACGGGAGCTGTAGCTGTGGCTCTCGCCACCTTCCAACATGCAATGATGCTAACGCCCACTGTTAAAGTGGGTCCTATTCATATACCTGCCCAGCCTCTCAGAGGATCTTAGTCAGCCAAGCGGGGGGCTTGTCCTTCCTGTCCCCGCCATGAGTCAGCCAAGCCCAGTGCCTGACTCACAGTGCGCAGTCAATATCTATCAAATGAAACACCAGGAAAGTTCAAGAGTCTAAAACTTCAGAGCCCCTGAATCACCGTCATGACAAATGAGTGCAAGGCGGAGCCAACGCACACCTTTACAGCCACCCTCGGGGATGTTGATGCAGGTAGCCTTCAGGCCATGCTTTGAGAAAACCTAATCAAAGGTCAGAGACCGCATTGTGTTTTTCTATTACTGAGCACCTACTGTGTACCACACAGCCTTCCCCGTCCTGGGTGTAGAGTAGAACCCAGTCTCCTGTGAGCAAGCCCCTGTCCACGGTGCCATGTCGGTACTGAGGAGAGGCAGGTGCCCACCTGGGAGATCCCACAGATGGAGCTGGGGAACTTGCTCCTGTCACACCATAGGCCTCAACTGGAGGCAATTTTGCCTTCCAGGGGCCATTGCCAATGTCTGGAAACATTTTGGTTTGTCACACTGGGAAGTGCTATTGACATCTAGTGAGTAGGGGCCAGAGATGCTACTGAACATCTGGTAATGCACAGGACAGCCCCCCACAACCAAGAATTATTTGATGAAAATGTCAATAGTTCCTAGGTTGAGGCCCTGGCTGGTTGGCTCAGTGGTAGAGTGTCGGCCTGGCGTCCAGGAGTCCCGGGTTCAATTCCCGGCCAGGGCACACAGGAGAAGCGCCCATCTGCTTCTCCACCCCTCCCCCTCTCCTTCCTCTCTGTCTCTCTCTTCCCCTCCCGCAGCCAAGGCTCCATTGGAGCAAAGATGGCCCGGGCGCTGGGGATGGCTCCATGGCCTCTGCCTCAGGCGCTAGACTGGCTCTGGTTGCAACAGAGCGACGCCCCAGATGGGCAGAGCATCGCCCCCTGGTGGGCGTGCCAGGTGGATCCCGGTCGGGCGCATGCGGGAGTCTGTCTGACTGCCTCCTTGTTTCCAGCTTCAGAAAAATACAAAAAAAAAAAAAGTTCCTAGGTTGAGAAATTCCTCCAAAGAGAGAATGGAGTGTCATAACCAAGGAGGAAGCTGGCTGCACGTTAAAGTACAGAGGAAACAGTGCGTTCCTGGTTCTACACACAGTGCGGTACCCAGAGCCCTGCATCCTTGCCCCCTCTCTCCCTAGCCCTCCCTCCCTGGGTCCATCCTGCTCTCGCTTACCTGGCCACAGTGCATCGAGCCCTGGGGTTACACAGGGCTCGGTGTGAAGCCCGGCTTCTCCACATCTCACCGTTTGACCCTGGGCACACCATTTAACCCTGCTGTACCTCAGTTTTATCTCCTCCACAAGCAACAGGGGCTCAAGAAGAAAAGGGAGAATATTTTATGTACTTCTGATTGACAGTCTGACAGACTCCCACGTACACCCATGGTTGCTGCAACACGATGAGATCATGCACAGAGGGTGCTTTGCTCAGTGTCAGCACCTGCTAAGCATTCGTTACATGTCAGCTGCTGTGATAACAATGAACCACGTCCCCCGCCAACCCCGCTGCCTCCTTTTAAGTTCACCTGATTTTTAGATTCCGCTCTTTGAGACTCTCACCTAATACACTCTGTGGGCAGCTGGTGACTCATAGCACTCCGGTCCTGGGTCCAGAGCCCACAGCCCTTGTGTATCCTTCCCTCTGTGTGGAAGGATCTATGAGAAACCCCCAACTGATGGAGGACCAGCTTTCTATAGGAGTACGTTGTCGGCACATGCCTCTTACACAATCACTCTTTCATTTCCACTCTGTACTTCAGACCATCCCACAGGTCCCAGACAGTGTGTCTCAGGCAGAGCTGCCTCCGTTGGCCACCTCTAATTTTGCACTGTAGGCACTCCAGCGCCTGTCTTAAGTACAGCTGTGTCTGTATGACATAGTCAATGTATGTCTCAATTCCCTTAAGGCACTAAAAATGCCCCGAACACCTGCAGAATAGTCCTTTCTCTCCATGCCTAAGGAAAGACGACCTCTGCTTTCTACTGGACTCTTCTAAATGTCAGCCGGTATGGCTGTCATTCTTCTGAAAAGATGGCTACTCATATGAGAAATTTCAAGACTTTGAAGGGTCTGTGGGCTACTTATGGTTCTAACCCTCGCCCACAAATCCTCATATTTGGCAATGCCAGGTGAAAACATTCAGGGAGTATGGAATGAGATAGTTTGTGATCTGTGAATAAATAAAACCAAAATTATCTGGAAGAAAGGTAATTACATGATTAATAAGGAACTAGAGTCTCTGTCACCTGAGTGCTCAGGGACAAAGGACCAGGCACCCCATTCACGTTCTCCTGTCTTGCTTTCTGCCTTCCTTCCTCCTCACTCTCAGAATGTTCTTGACCTCTTCTAAGCCGGTATTCATACAAATGGCCCCTTAAAAAAATCCTCCTGGAGCATCCATCCCCATTGTCTGTCCTGTGGCCAAGCAGATACTTTTCTTGTGAGAGCGACTTACTGTTTCCCTTCCTTTAACAATAATAACCATCCTTGCAGGGCTGGGACTAGGCTGAGGCAGTAAAGGGTGCTTTAAGGAGGTGCTCACTCTCAGGTTCTGACCCAGCACTTGCACGACATTGGGAGTGAGTACCACCTTAAACTTTGTGCCCTTGTCACCTCCCTCCTTCCATCCTACTCCCAACAAGAGAAAATAACCAAATTTCATATGTATGTGTTTATGGGAACTCCACATGCACAAGCGGTTCCTCCCTGCTTCGTTGCAGAGAACCCACACACAACTCATCCCACAAGAACGTGAGTGTTGGAGTCTTTTCTCCGCCTTTCCGGCGGGTCAGTCCATGATCCCTGACGTTCTACATTTCCTGTCACTCTCCCATCGAGGTCAAAATCTCGGGGCTCACTCACTTCAGATCCCTGCAGCTACCTGACGGAACACAGAAATTCCAGATTCCAAGTCTACGTGCAATGAATGTGTTACTTTTCAACACCTGCTTTGGATTTTACACAATCCCAAAGATGGCTGTTGTTAATATCAGTAACCTTCCACAGATGACTTTGGTAGATGTGCCTCTTAATTGTAGTATTGCTCATTTCTTATCTTCAGATCTTTTAATTTACTATCTAACAGGCACAGTGATCTGGGGGATAATCTGTCTTTATTTTATTCCTGTTTTAGGTGGCTAGGATTATTACTATTCATAGTGCAAGCTCAATGCTTTGATTATTAAGTGATGTCCTTTGTACCCTAATAACTTTGTGCCTTACACACCATTCAAAAGGAAATAGAAAATTACGAAACATTAAACGAGACCCCAAACAAAAATTGAGCAGTGTTAACACTCATTACCCAAATGCGAAGGAGCTGGCTCTTCATTTAGAAGGGGACTGGAAGGTATTCTAGCATTGTGCGATCTGGCGTGGGCAACTGCTTCTGCAGGAACGCTTTGGAATACAGCACCAAAGGCCCCAACCGACGTCCCCAGCATCTCGTCTCCTGTCAGTTCTGCTCTTTGTCCTCACGCCCACTGGCCTCGCTTCAGTCTGGCCTGTCACATTCTTCCCTCTGTGCGTGGAATGGTCCTCTCTCCCTTCTTGTCTCACGTACATCCTACTCATCCTGTAAATCCCAGCTCAGTTATCACTTCTTTAGAGAACCCATCTCTGATCTTCCTAGCCAGGTCAAATGCCCCGCCCACATTCTCCTAACACCGTCCCATAGCTACCAAGGGCAACCTTACATTGATATGAGTCATCCTTTGCTTAAGTCTGTGTCTCCTGTAGGATCATAAACTTCCTGAGAGCTGAGGATCTCGCAGGTGTTTGCTCGCCGTCGTTTTTACCAGGCTTCCAGAAACCCCACCTCTTCTAGTTCCAATGCGGACAGAGATAAGAACGATCATGACCGTTGCTCCTCTGCAGACGTGGTCCGAGCCAATTACACTTTCCTTGTGGGTCATGCTTGAATGCTATCTTGAATGCCAAATGGATCAACTTCGATAGGTTGAAATTCATGGGAGGGCTCAATAAACAAATCAGGAACATGGTTTTTTTTTAATTGTGAATTCTTACTGTGATGATCAGCTGACTTAATAAATGAAACTGTGATTCCCTTGGGACAGAGAAAGCACATCTGTTTCACCCATTACTCTATCCACAGCTCCTGGGAGAGGTCTTTGGCACTGTTGAACGAGTGAATGAGTAACTGACTAAATGAATGGATGGATGGAATAACAATTATCACTTAACATGTTAAAAAGTGGAGGGACAAAGAGATGAAATGACTTGCTGGAACAAAATTACTGAGTCAAAGCAGAGCCTAGGACTTGGTGATGTCCCCACTGCCTCTGGCGACCATCTACTTGGGATGGTATTGAGGTGGCCTCCCGAGGACAAGAAGTATCAGGAAAGGCTCAGATGGCTCCTGTACTCAGGATTTCGATACCTTAAAGTATTTGAATGATGTGACTCAAATTTCCTCCCACTGTCTCGATGGGAAACCAGCTCCAATGGAAATGGCCTGAGTGTGCCCTGAATTCCTAGTTCTAAAAAATCCAGCTACTAAGACCAGATCTAGCCAGCAGGCAGCTGACAGTGGAGTCTCAGCCTGGCTGTGGGGAGCCACATCCTGATTACAAACAGACTCTACTGGGCCACCCAGGCAGCACTGAGCAGGCCACCAAGGGACAGCCCCTGGGCCAGGGGCTTCGGGATGTGGGATAGACAGGACAGAAAACTTTGGGTCCAGCTCAGCCACGTGGCTTTTCACCCCCTCCATGTGTCCATCTGCTCTCTCATTCATTCATTCTAGAGTCTATCACATGCCAGATACCTCTCGGCACTGGGGCCGTGGAGGCTGATGCCACTGGCCTGCCCATCTAGAGCTGCCCTCTCCCCTGTGGTGGTCATGGGCCCCGTGCCGCCCCTGGGCACGTGCAGGGTGGTTAGTCTGAACTGAGACATGCTGTAAATATAAAATCCACCCTGGGTTCTAAACGCGTCCTTGGGAATTCAAAATAGCTCATGAGCACTTTATTGAGCATATCTTGAAATTATATTTTGGATAGATAGGGTTACAAAGTGTATTATTACCAATTAATTTCGCCGATTTCCTTTTACATTTCTTACTGTGACTAATTAGAGAAAATTCAGTGGCATCTTGAGGCACAGCGCTGGGCTAGAGGCCTGCACCATAGAGAAAGGCTGGTGAGTGAGTTTCAAGCCGGAGGGCGAGGGTAACGTCACCAGCTGGCCTAATGTGCTGAGGGGCAGGGGGAAGGGGGGGGGGGCTGAGCAGCTTCCTAGAGAGTTCACATCCACTGGACAAATCTGAGCTAGCTCAGGACCAGCGCACTCAGGAAGGGACCCAGTCTATACAGAGGCTCAAAGCTGAGAGACCCCGGGAACTTCAGATATGTCTCCAGTGGCAGGAATGAGAGAGGAAGAGGGGAAGAAGAAGTAATGCAGCCGAAAGGCCAAGATGTCAACTCTGGGAAATGATTCCGGTGCTGTTCAGCAGAGTTTTAATGTGAGCCACATACAAAGTTTTAAATTTCGTAGTAGCCTCATTCCGAAAGGTAAAAATGGTCGGTGAAATTAACTTTAGTAGTATGTTTGATTCGGCCCATTTAAAAAGTTATCATTTCAACAAGTACTTGATGCCAACCATTCTTAATGAGATAGTTTGTATTCTCTTTTATTAGTAGTAAGTCTTCGAAATCTCCTGTGTATTTTATACTCCGCACATCGCAGGGTGTGCTAGCCACATTTCAAGTACGGCGTGCCACATGTGTCTAGTAGATGTTGTATTAAGCACTGCAGGTCTGCTAGACTTCTGTCTTGAGTACAATGGGAAAAGGTTTCAAGCAGAAGTGTGCCTTAGAAAAATCTCTCTGTTCCCTGAGGGCCAAGGGGGATCAATGGTGATGGAAGGATGCTTGACTTGGGGCAGTAAACACACACTACAATATATAGATGATGGATTGTAGAATTGTACCCCTGAAACCTATCTAATTTTATTAGCCAATGTCACCCCCAATAAATTCTATTTAAAAAAAAATCTGGTAGCAGCAAGAGAGACAAATAGCCTTCTGGAGGCTGTCACCACCATCTGGGTGCTGTCACCTACTGGAGCACCTCATTTGTAAAGAGGCAATTTAGGAGCAAGATTTTTTTTTATTTTTTTGCAGCCTTTACCCTGCATTGGTGTTCTTTGTGGGCAGTGTTGGGATGCAGACTGCAGAGCCCTGTCCTGGGTTTTGTCCAGAGTTCTGAAAAGGGGGAAGCTGCTTGCTAACTCCCACCTGGGTCTGACCACCTTTCAGATGCTGACCGGGGACAGATGCCTCAGGTTTTTTACCTCCGGGTTTCTCATCTATGACACCGTGATGCCAAGACTCGCTGCAAAGGCTTAGTGTACAGATAAAATCAAGCAGCAAAACACACACACACACACACACACACACACACACACATACATATCAAGCAACATATGTAAAATGCCTCACACAGTTGCCTGATAAAAATGATCCCCAAAAGATGGTGGTTTCTTTCTTTCTACGTTCTCATCCAAAGGACACTTTCACATCTCCAAGAGCAGCTAAGAGAATGGCAACCCCAACCGCGTGACTGCGGGTCAGACTGCCTCGGTCATCTCCTGGAAAGACTCCCAACCCTTTCTTTGTCTCCCACATAAAGACATAAGGACATAAGGGACTTCGGGGACTCAGTTTATTTGAAAGAAATGACTAAAAAATATGCAGATTACAGCCAGCCCTGCAGGGGGCTTCTTTTCTAGCATAACAGGAAGCATTAACTGGTGAGAAAACAGCTTTTTCATTTCCCTGGGCTCTATCTTATTGGAGAAGCAGCTTAAAAATTGTTCCTTATCTCCAAGGAGTTTCCAGGTGTTCAATGACTTGCCAGGGTAATAAACTACTGAATTCTGGGAAACCATTATGTGAGATGTTAGCTACCACCTTCCTCTGCCTTTGATAATCAAATCAAGCAGTGAAGTCAGGGAAGAATGGGGAAAAAAGCATCCTTTTTGTAATCTGACAAACTTGAGTTTGAGCCACAATTCTGCTGTCTATAGCCATGTAATCTCTGGAGAAATTGCTTATCCTTTTCAGCATCAAGGTACTTATCTGTAAAAACGGGTATGATGTATATGTATACATGTATATATGTATCTTGCAAAAAATTATGTGTGCAAGGTAAGAATGTCTTAATTATCTGTTGCTGCATAACAAATTACCCCCAAAAACTTATTAGCTTAAAACAACATTTATGCCTTCACAGTTTCTGTGTATGAATAACCTGGGCATGGCTTAACTGGGTCCGTCCTTCGGCTCAGAATCTCTCCCAAGGCTGTGATCCAGGTGTCAGCCAGGGTTCTGGTCTCATTTCAAGGCTCAACTGGGGAAGGACCTGTTTCTCATTGGCTGTCGGCCTTGCCCTGAGGGCCTATGCCTGTGGGGCAGCTCACAACAGGACAGCTGGTGTCATCAGAGCAAGAAGTCTAGAAGGGTCAGAGAAAGAGAGAGACTGCAAGACAGAAGTCATGGTACAATATTTAAAGATACTCAATAGTAGCTGTTATTATAACCAAATATAAGAGTACTCTCTAAAGCAACATTCACTACAGAAATAGAAGAAATTCAACTAGATTATGTATTAGGGTCAAGAATTTAACAATCATTATGACACTATCAGTCTATAAATGATGTTTATTCTAACCAATGCTAGATTATTCAAATATCACATTCAGAGATGCATTTAATTTATACTAAATGCATATTTGATAACTTATTACCAAATAATAATGTTTGGACACTTGAGTTAAAAGGCACACATAGCCCTGGTGGGATAGCTCTGTTGGTTAGAGTATTGTCCTGAAGGGCCGAGGTTGCCGGTTCAATCCCTAGTCAGAGCACATACAGGAACAGATTGATGTTCCTCTCTCTCTCTCTCTCTCTCTCCCCCTTCCTCTCTCACTAAAATCAATCAATTAAAAAAATTTTAAAGGCACACATTTCCCCTACATGATGTTTTAGCATATATCTAGTTATTTTAGGATGTCCGTATTTTTATGAGGATGTAAATAAAAATATGCATCTTGATTTTCTCATTTAGCAATATTATAGAGGCATTTGCTCCTGCAGTAAATTCTGCATAATTAGCACTTTAACAGCTGTGTAACATTTCCATTCAGTAGATAAATGTAAAAGTCAGGGTTTACTTAACCATTCCCTTTTTCTGTGACATAGAAGTTGCTTTAATGTTTTGCCATTAAAAGCAATGCTATGGTTCAGTATCTTTTGTGTGGTGAGTTTTTTCTCCCCATAATTTGAATTATGTCTTTAGGATAAAAATCCCAGGAAAAGCAATTAGAATACACACATGTTCATGGCTCTGTCAAGTTTTTACCCAAATGAGAAAACGGCTCTGGCTTTCATATAAGCAAACACTGCTGCTCTATCAGCCCCAGATTGGATTCCTCAGAGGCAGATAGCATCGCTTGGTTTTTCCTTTTTTCTTTAAGCATGGCATCTTGCCTCTAAGCAACATTTAATGAGTATTGTGGGCTGAAAGAATAAACAGAAATATTTTAAAATCTGAGACTATAGGGAAAATATTTAAGCTAATTCTATTGAAAAAAATATTTTTTTAATTGGGAGATGTTGAATTTCCGTTTAGAAATCACTTGGCCCTGGCTGGTTGGCTCAGCGGTAGAGCGTCGGCCTGGCGTGTGGGGGACCCGGGTTCGATTCCTGGCCAGGGCACATACGAGAAGCGCCCATTTGCTTCTCCACCCCCCCCCTTCCTCTCTGTCTCTCTCTTCCCCTCCCGCAGCCAAGGCTCCATTGGAGCAAAGATGGCCCGGGCGCTGGGGATGGCTCCTTGGCCTCTGCCCCAGGCACTAGAGTGGCTCTGGTTGCGGCAGAGCGATGCCCCAGAGGGGCAGAGCATCGCCCCCTGGTGGGCAGAGCTTCGCCCCTGGTGGGCGTGCCGGGTGGATCCCGGTCAGGCGCATGTGGGAGTCTGTCTGACTGTCTCTCCCCGTTTCCAGCTTCAGAAAAATACAAAAAAAAAAAAAAAAAAATCACTAAGAGTCGTGAAGGACGCACCCATGCCAAGCACTGGGCTCTCCTTTGCCCTTTTCTTATTTCATTTCAACTTCACAGCACCCCCTACAGTTCATTTTTTACAGAGCAACAATGAAATGCTCAAAGCACCCATCGGATTATGTCAACCCAGATGTCTGTTGGCCCCCATCATTACAACAAACAAAAAACAGTAGGTCCTCTTTTCTGCGGAGAATACTAGCTCTTTGGGAACTTCTACTTAGTCGAACACAAAATTTTTACCGAATACCAGTAACCATAAGAATTTTCTTGAATGCAGCCCGGGAAATGAGTCATTTGAACCAAACTGCAAGTCAAAGTGGTAAAACATAAGCAAGACACAATTGACCCTCAGGAACTAATTTGATTGGTCAGAACTGACTCTGGCTGATGTGTCCCGCCCCACCGCAGCACGTAAGCCTGGGAACTCTCCAGTCCCCTCCTCCCCCACGTCGCTCCTCCCAGGGCCCACTTTTTAAAAGAAATTTGCGTTTACTTATTTCAGGAGTTATCATCCTCATTTTTCAGACTCAAGAGACCAAGTTGCTTGTACAGATCAGAATGTGTGAGTGACACAACCAGAATTTATTTGCACCCAATGTCTAAAATCATCTCAGGTTTTACCACTAAACTTGAACCACAGCGCCCCCTGGTGGGTATCCTGCGGCTTGGCTTTTCCAGGCCCTTGGCACTCAGGAGACATCTCATCCAGTCCGCGCTTCCTTTTTTTCTCCCTATCAGGTGAAGGAGGCCATGCAGCGGATCCACGACCGAGGGAACATCGGCAAGTTAATTCTGGATGTAGAGAAAACCCCGACTCCACTGGTGAGTCAAGAGCAGAGGGATCCAACAACACAAGAGGGTCTGATCAGCTGCAGGCACAGGAGGGGCAGAGGGAAATACAGGCAGCTCACGGGCTGGTGGAGACGACCAGCAATAATCAAAAGACTCCCCAAATAAGGGATGTCACCAACTGAGATAAAGTCTGGGAAAAAAGGGAAAATTCTTCAGTGAGAGCATTTCAAGATCAATCTGAGGGCAGTCTGGAAAAGGATAGAAACAATCGAACTATCTATGACAAATGATATCTATTGCAGGGGTCGGGAACCTTTTTAGCTGAGAGAGCCATGAACGCCACATATTTTAAAATGTAATTCCTTGAGAGCCATACAATGGCCCGTGTACGTTAGGCATTATCCAATAAAAATTTGATGTTGTCCCGGAGCACAGCTGTGATTGGCTCCAGCCACCCGCAACCATGAACATGAGCGGTAGGAAATGAATGGATCGTAATACATGAGAATATTTTATATTTTTAATGTTATTATTTTTTTATTAAAGATGTGTCTGCGAGCCAGATGCAGCCATCAAAAGAGCCACATCTGGCTCGCGAGCCATAGATTCCTGACCCCTGATCTATTGGCTGCAACGAATAGGAGGAATTCCTGGTTAAAAAAAAAAAAAGTCTTCACAAATTCACATTCACGTAGTCAACAGATTCAGATTCGTGTCAAGTGCCTCTGACATGCCTCCTGATGATTCCATTGATTTTGTGGGGTTTTTAAAGCCGGATAAAACCCTTCTATCCGTGGATCTCACCAGGAGTGCAGCAAGTCCAACTCACATCCCAGACACTCTTGCAATGGCCACCTGGGGGGGGCCTCTATAGCAGGGGTCCCCAAACTACGGCCCGAGGGCCGCATGCGGCCCCCTGAGGCCATTTATCCAGCCCCCGCTGCACTTCCAGAAGGGGCACCTCTTTCATTGGTGGTCAGTGAGAGGAGCATAGTTCCCATTGAAATACTGGTCAGTTTGTTGATTTAAATTTACTTGTTCTTTATTTTAAATAGTGTATTTGTTCCCGTTTTGGTTTTTTTTACTTTAAAATAAGATATGTTCTGAGCTCGCTTCGGCAGCACATATACTAAAATAAGATATGTGCAGTATGCATAGGGATTTGTTCATAGCTTTTTTTATAGTCCGGCCCTCCAACGGTCTGAGGGACAGTGAACTGGCCCCCTGTATAAAAAGTTTGGGGACCCTTGCTCTATAGTATGGTGATCAACAACACAGAAGCACCACCCGACTGCATGATTCAAAGTGCAGCTCAGCTCCTGGGTGTGACCTGGGCACTCATTTTGCCTCTCTGCCTTCAGCCCCCTGTCTGTAAATCGGAGATTGATAAATTCTCAATTAGAATGATAGGCATAAAACACTGTCTCATACACACTAAATTCTAGGAAAGTTTTGACAAAAAAAAAATACTCAGGAGGTTTTTTGTTTTCTCACATGTTTAACCCTTTGAGTAGTGAGTTTTTTTTATGCTCACTGACCCCCAGGACTTTGTGATTTTTTTTTCAAAAAAATGAAATTAGTTCCAGTTCCAGTTTTATTAACTTAAAATCATGTTTGTTTGATAACCAATTTATGGAAACAAGAAGAACATACATTTGCCTTTTCTTAATGTTGCCTTACACATTTTTAAAATAAGTCGATCGTACTCTGGATGGTCAGGAGGCACGAGGACGTACATGAACGTTCATACTACTCAAAGGCTTAATTCTGAGGCTGCCTTAATCATTTAGAAAAGAGGAAGATCTCAAGTGTCTTGCATGTTTTAGTCCAGAGCGTGTATTTTTAAAAGTGTTTACTGGGTTTTTACAACCATAATGTAGTTTAGGTCTGATGGCCATTTCACTCAGTGAAGGACAGTTAAATGAGGGGACATTTTACAGCGTGTAAGTGACTGATAACAACCTGGGTATAGTTTATTAAAGGACCTGGCCCACAAATGCTTTAAGGCGGAGGAGTGGGCCAGGTTAAGGAGGACAAGGCAGCTGTGATCCTGCTTCTGTGCACCTGTCTTGAGTTCTTTAAACATGTGACCAAGTCTGTTTGAATCACGTTAGTGTAAGGCAGACAGGTCTAGAGACATCCTGGACTGCTGCTGCTTTCAAGGCAAACAGCTCTCACTGGCTTCCTACCTGTCTCCACCACAAGAGGTCCTGCCTCTAGGGATGGTGGGAAGGCCTGTTTGACCCAGAGGCAGTGGAGGGGCGTGGTTCTTACCAGAGCAAAAGCTGAAAAGCACCCCTTCCAAGGTGAGAACTGAAAACCTGCCTTGGCATTTATCATTGGCCTTGTTCCTGAACCTCAGAGGACTTTTACCCTGGGGCTTAAGGACACCAAGAGATGATGGAGAATGGGCCAACTCAGACCCATATTTGGAGCATTCTGGGGTGGGTGGAGGCCACAGCCCACCAGGATGGAAGACGAGGCTCAAGGGACTCATCTCCCAAATTCCAAATGCTTGCACTCAAATCCTTACCTCAGAGCCTGCTTCTTGGAGTGTCCAGCATAAGGTGCTAACACCACACTGCCCTGCTGGGGAAGCAGCAACCCCTGGGTCTGGACCCTGAAAGAAGTCCTCCCAAGTGGCTTCATCAGACGCCCAGAGGAGGTGGGGTTGGGCTGCAGAGCCCACGCCCAGAGGAGGTGGGGTTGGGCTGCAGAGCCCACGCCCAGAGGAGGTGGGGTTGGGCTGCAGAGCCCACGCCCAGAGGAGGTGGGGTTGGGCTGCAGAGCCCACGCCCAGAGGAGGTGGGGTTGGGCTGCAGAGCCCACGCCCAGAGGAGGTGGGGTTGGGCTGCAGAGCCCTCGCCCAGAGGAGCTGGGGTTGGGCTGCAGAGCCCTCGCCCAGAGGAGCTGGGGTTGGGCTGCAGAGCCCACGCCCAGAGGAGGTGGGGTTGGGCTGCAGAGCCCACGCCCAGAGGAGGTGGGGTTGGGCTGCAGAGCCCTCGCCCAGAGGAGGTGGGGTTGGGCTGCAGAGCCCACGCCCAGAGGAGGTGGGGTTGGGCTGCAGAGCCCTCGCCCAGAGGAGGTGGGGTTGGGCTGCAGAGCCCTCGCCCAGAGGAGGTGGGGTTGGGCTGCAGAGCCCTCGCCCAGAGGAGGTGGGGTTGGGCTGCAGAGCCCACGCCCAGAGGAGGTGGGGTTGGGCTGCAGAGCCCACGCCCAGAGGAGGTGGGGTTGGGCTGCAGAGCCCACGCCCAGAGGAGGTGGGGTTGGGCTGCAGAGCCCACGCCCAGAGGAGGTGGGGTTGGGCTGCAGAGCCCACGCCCAGAGGAGGTGGGGTTGGGCTGCAGAGCCCACGCCCAGAGGAGGTGGGGTTGGGCTGCAGAGCCCACGCCCAGAGGAGGTGGGGTTAGGCTGCAGAGCCCTCTCACGAGTCTGCTGTTGAATTGCAGATGGCCAATGACAGCACGGAGACCAGCGAGGCGGGGGAGGAGGAGGAGGACCACGAGGGTGACGGCGAGAACAAGGAGCGGATGCCCTTCATCCAGTAGCCCAGGAGCCGCCGGAAGAACGGAGGGCGGTCTGGAAGAAGAGGAGCCGGCTGCGGAAGCTCTCCTGTGCCCCAGTGAACAAACGCTGTAGTCCCGTGTGTCGTGTTTGTCTGCAGTCAGCTGAGCTAAAAAAGCTTTTGATCACTGTTGTTTTCTGAAATTAAGTGCCAATCCCATTCCATGCAGTATTATGTCCTCCCCCTGTGTAGGACACTCTCCCCTCTCCCCTGTTTCAAAACCTTCCATCGTTGGGTCCTTCTCGACAGTTCTAGAACAGCCTTGCTAATGGATACAAGCCCACGGGCCCAATGCCTAAGAGACCAGAGGTGGGCAAAGACGAGTTGGGATTGGAAGGTGTGATCACGGAGCACTACCCAGATCCTAGCATTCTTCAGGCCAACGACACCTTTCGCTGCCAGCCACGGACGCCTCCAATGAGAGCATGCGCCAGTTGGGCTGGCAGAAAGAGGGAAGGCCAGGTGATGTCATGAGCCCCTAAATTTAAGATCTCTCCAAACAGTACTTTCCCTCTCCCCCCTTAAAGAGGCAGCATCCTTACATTCATTGATTCGTTGCACAGTCAGGAGGTGGAACCACTGCCTTCTCACCCTCTGAGGCCTGTTTCCTTCGCTGGGTCTCATCCTTAAACACAGGGAAACAGATGCGAAGTTTTCAGGGTAGAAGATGGGTCAACAGCATGGGTGTGAGGACCCACCACAGAGATTTCTCCTCTGAAACCACATCTCATGAGCAAAACCCTCTCCTCCCCCACCATCCATTGTAACTTTAGGAGAGCTCACCAAGCGTGAGTCGCATTCGGAAACCCTTAGACTCGCCTGTGTTTGCCCACTTGCCAAAGGCATTGCCAGTTTTGCTACAGTCATTTCCTAGTATTGAGCAGCCACCTTCAGGCTGGACCCCCGCCCCCCAGCCCAGGGACTCCCTGGTAGGCCATATTTGGAAAAAGAAAAATCAGTGAGCATCCCTTAACTTGCCAAAGCATGCTCCAACATGTAACAAATTCTAGGGGTACAAAGGTTTTGACATTCAGTATCAGATGCCAAACGCACAGTTCCTCTCTTCCAAACTATAAAATTATGGTGCAGACACTCGGCAAGGCCCCTGCATTGAGGGAACTGGGGTCCTAATTACCTGATTACACACCCTTGATCCGTTTCCAGCTCCTAAACTTCTAAGAGCCCTGCCTTTTTCCACCCACTTGGCGTGGCTGAGGTGTACAATCCCCCCCTCACCCCCCTACAGGAAGAGAAAGAGGCTCCATGTCTCCACCAGGGGGCTCCTCATTCCCCCTCTGACTCCTTTTGTCCTGAAGGGTTGATCCCATCCCGCCTAAACACAGGTGGAGACGCAGAAACCCACAGAGGTAGCACCCCAATCCCTTTACACTCCGGGGGATGCTGGAGGGTCCGCCCACTGTCCGATCTCTCCACCAATGAGCCTCAGGGTAGACCCAACTCTTCCCAGTGATGGGAATGAATGCCTTCCAGCAATTACCAGTTTTATTTCCAAAGTCCTTTTGTAACCAATGTCACCCATTAATCATGTTCTTTTTCTCCTCCCCCCCCCCCAAGCTTGTGATGATGACTTATTTATGCCAAATATTGACCTGAAGGGAGAGTCTGACTGTGAATGTACACGTAAGATAGGAAGACGAGTAAGGGTGTTGCCGCCCGATGTGCTGTGTGGAGAGATGAGGGTGTCAGCGAGGACGCCTGCATCCCCTTCCCTCCCTCCCTCCCTCCCCCAGGCCTCACCACCCCTTCGGTCCTGTGCCACAGAGAGAGTGTTGAGGTTTTCTCCCTACACCCTTGCCAAAGGCTGTACTATTGGTCAGGTTTCTCCCATAACAAAGCTGACCAGGGGGGGTCTTAGAAGACCATTTCTGCCACTTCCATCCAGCTACCCAAGTGACATTCCTGGTGAACTAGACAGAAATGACATGTCCAAAGGCTGGAGGAGCAGAGCCACTGGCTGTGTGTCAGGGCTCTCCGCTGCCAGGTGAGTGGGAGCTCTATTCGGAATCCAGCTGGGCTTTGTTAGGGCCAGAGGAGACAGCGACAGTCATTCCTCCCCTGATCTGTTCTTCCGACTAGCCAGAGGAATACAGTACTCACAAATAATGGCCGTGGGTTAAAGAAAACCCTTCCATCTCCTCAGAATACAGGCTGAGAAGAGAAAACTGGAGTTTGACCAATATGATCAATCTATGTCACAAAGAACAGAATAAAAAGAAAAAAAAAAGGCTCAAAATGAGCGGTGTAACGTACTCTCGCCCAAAGCACCTTCTTTCTGGTTAGGTGGCCGTTTTTCTGAAGGAAGTGTAAAGAACGGCTCAGTTTGCCTTAAAGGAACTGTGAAGGCTTCTCTGTCATTTAAGCTTGATTGGAGTGAACTGAAACATTGTCTAATGTATTTGTGGCTTTAGAGCTTTTGTTATATTGTGCCTACAAAGCAAATTATGTTTACACAAAAAATATAAATAAAGTATTCGGCATAGCATAACCTCGCTTGGCGTCAGTTCCTCCACATAAATAGTTGCTGGAAAAGCAAACCCCCATCTCCACTGAAATGTAAGGAACGAATAACTGGAAAAGGGGGAACAAAAAAACATGTGATAGAAGAATCTCCAAAGGAGGAACGAAAGACTAAGTAGAAAATGTGGGGTAGAGATGAGACAAGCCTTTAAAAAGACATTCAACGTTCAGGTTTCCTCAAGAGAGAAAATAAAACCACTAAATAAAAGTACTAAAGATTAGCATATAGTAATAATAGTAAAAACAATAATTGCAATTCATAAGGCACCTACTACATGCTGTTGAAACAGCTATATACGTGTGTGTTGACTTGCTTACCTTCCCAACAGTCCTGAGAGGTAGGCTTTATTGTTCCACCCACTTTAGAGGTGACAAGCCTAAGGGAGGTTTTGCCCTTGCTTCCGATCACACAGCTAGTAAGTGAAGGAGCCAGGGTTCTTGAAACAAGCGGGGATTCATGCTCTTAACTGCCCCAGCGTGCTCTCTTGTCTTAGATAAGGTGAGACTATGATTTATTTCAAATTACCATCCCTTGGTCATTAGAAACTCTTCAGGGATTCTATTTCCTCTGATTTCAAGGATATGTCTGTCAATTTGTTTTGGTTTGTAGCAAATAATATGCATATCAAGAAGCGCTTTTTCTTCCCCCTGGCCCTCCCTCCAAGTGTTTGGTAGAGTGCTGATTTTAAAACACACATCTCGACCATTTTTATTTTCATGATCTGATCTCCTCAAGGCTATCAAAGAGATACACAAAAGTTAATCTTCAAAGGCTAAAATTTCACTAAAGAGGAATTCATGATTAGAGAGGCTTTACCGTGTTTACCGTAATTCTCGGCAGAAAGCAAAAAAGAAAGAAGAAAATAGAGCTCGTCCCATGTCAATACAATGCCACATGTACACTTGGTTTTGGAAAGATTGTCCCTTTTCCCATAGCCTAACTTTAAAAGGACAGTTTTCATCCAAGTGTCCCAGATAAATAGGAACCCTGCGACAGGCAAACAGAAATCAAAGCCAACCAGAACGTGCTCGTCACATGCTGTAGTGACTGCGTTCAGCCTGAGCCGCCCGAGCACGTGGTGTCTGTCAGCGCAGGCTCCTGGTACAGTCATATTGTCACTGAAATTCGTACAAAGTCTCTGCACAGAGGATGTTCTCGTTCGTCATTTAAAGCTCATGTACTCCCTGTAAATCTCATGGTCGCATGTAGCTAATGTGGTGCCAGCATGTAAACACGGGCCAGCAACAAAAACTGGAATCTAAACTAAAATCCAATCTTCACTTATTCCTCTGAGAATGGGCAAGAGGTCTAGCCGTCGGAACCAAGATTCTTTTCAGCAGTGTGGATCAGGATAGGGCGGTAATGGAGGTGAACCTTTCAAAAGCCATTTAGGGCACAGCGAAACACTTGTGTAAAAGCAGAGCTGAGAACTTTGGAAGGGAGTATCGGAGGAACGGAGAGCAGAGCAGTACAGCTGAGAGACACACGAGCAGGAATGGAGTGGAAGAGAAGACATGCATGCTGGGAAGTTCGTACCGGGCTTGGAGACCTCTGAATGCCAGCATGATAATCTTGGATTGCTATGGAAAGGAAGGAGGATGTACAATGGTGTGATGGGGAAGCTTGGGGTGTGCAGGCAATTACTAAGAGTATATGCAGGGTTTAAGGGAAAGAGGGATTTAACAGGAGCCTGAAGGTGGTCTGGAGTTGGCTATCAAGCACCTTGCCCTAGTCTGGGTCCTCCAGAATCAGATGCTGAAACAAGGATTTGAATGTCATCGGTGTTGGGAGCTGATCCTGAGGAACACAGACAGGGGAGGAGGCACGTGAAACAGGAAAGGGAAGAAGGCACTTCAGGGTGTGTCGATGAGCCGGTTACCACTGTGGGAGACCACAGACATGCCCCACAGGGTCCCGTTTGAGAGGTAAGGAAGTTGTCATATTTATCCACCAATTTCCATGCATCGTTGGTTGAGGGCTACTCCCAACAAGCATATTCCTTCCCTGACACTCTTGACCTTCCCCTTGTGTGAGCTGAGCACATTGCCGTGGCCGGACAGTGCCCTCAGACGGTGACAAGGAGCCGCTGATGTGTACGGGAGCAGTGAAAAGATGTGGCACAAGTGCCCACAGCTCCTGCACCCTTTTCTGTGCAATTACGGAGGGAAGTGTTCACGGCTTCCCACAAACTACATCCAGTCGTACTGACCACGCCCCACTCCAGCTACCCCATTAGCTCACACCACCCCTTCTTTCCTGCTTTTCTTTCGTTGTCCCTTGACTTAGTACCGTTTCTGCTCAGGAGGGACAGACAAAACGCCCTCCATCACACCATGATGACTGACTTCACTGGGACCTTCTTGATAAATGTCAGGTCTTCTTCACCTGGGGCAAGAAAACCTGGAGTTCTCTGTTAAGTAAAACCACATGTTTGTGCAACACAATTTTAATAACAATTACTGTGTGCAAGACCCTGTTCTGGATTCTAGAAATAGAAAAAAATAAGATACAGACCTTTCCTCAATGAATTTACAGTCTAGAACAGTGGTTTTCAACCTTTTCACACTTGGTTGGGGACCAGTAAAAACAGAATTATTTTTGGGGACCGCTAAGGTAGAAATCAACCTGAGCAAAAGTGAATTCGACTAAGATCATTGGGTCTCTAATCTACATACAACATCAGGGTGGTCCATTCTTTCGTGGACCGGCATGAGATTTCTGGCAGATGGGCACCTGTCCACGGACCAGCGGTTTAAAAACACTGGGCTAGAACTATGTAATCCAATAAAAATATACAGGGTGGGGTAAAGTAGCTTTGTAGTTGTTCATATGGAAAATAACACAATAATAAATAGTAACACAAGAATAAACTCTGTGTTTTACGTAGTCACAACTGTAAAGCTACTTTTGCTCCACCCTGTATGTGAGCCACATACGAAGTTAAATTTTCTTGTCGTCACATTAAAAAAGTTAAGAGAAACAAGAAAATTTAATTGTAATATTTTACTTAATCCAATATATTCAGAATGTTATCATTTCAACGTATAGTTAACATAGAGGTTATTAATGAGCTATTTAACATTCGGTTTTTCATATTAAGACTTCGAAATCTGGTATGTTGGGTTCACATCTCAGTTAGAACTAGACACTTTCAAATGCCCCATAGCACTTCTGACTGGTGCTTCCATTCTGTATATAGATAGGATAAAAGGAAAGAGAGAAATGGACACCAAGATCTGTAACACTGAGTCTCATGAGGTGACGTTAGAGGGCAGAGGGCAGCACAAGGGGTAGGGGTCAGTTCCACCATGGAAGGGATGGCGAGGACATTGCACAGGGCGAAAGTGATGAGGGGTCAGTTCCACCATGGAGGGGATGGTGAGGACATTGTACAGGGCGAAAGTGATGAGGGGTCAATTCCACCATGAAAGGGATAGCGAGGACATTGTACAGGGCGAAAGTAATGAGGGGTCAATTCCACCGTGGAAGGGATGGCGGAGACATTGTACAGGGCGAAAGTGATGAGGGGTCAGTTCCACCATGGAGGGGATGGTGAGGACATTGTACAGGGCGAAAGTGATGAGGGGTCAATTCCACCATGAAAGGGATAGCGAGGACATTGTACAGGGCGAAAGTGATGAGGGGTCAGTTCCACCATGGAGGGATGGCGAGGACATTGTACAGGGCGAAAGTGATGAGGGGTCAGTTCCACCATGAAAGGGATGACGAGGACATTGTACAGGGCGAAAGTGATGAGGGGTCAGTTCCACCATGGAGGGGATGGCGGAGACACTGCACAGGGCGAAAGTGATGAGGGGTCAGTTCCACCATGGAGGGATGGCGGAGACACTGCACAGGGCGAAAGTGATGAGGGGTCAGTTCCACCATGGAAGGGATGACGAGGACATTGTACAGGGTGAAAGTGATGAGGGGTCAGTTCCACCATGGAGGGGATGGCGAGGACATTGTACAGGGTGAAAGTGATGAGGGGTCAGTTCCACCATGGAAGGGATGACGAGGACATTGTACAGGGTGAAAGTAATGAGGGGTCAGTTCCACCATGGAGGGATGGCGAGGACATTGTACAGGGTGAAAGTGATGAGGGGTCAGTTCCACCATGGAAGGGATGACGAGGACATTGTACAGGGTGAAAGTGATGAGGGGTCAGTTCCACCATGGAAGGGATGACGAGGACATTGTACAGGGTGAAAGTAATGAGGGGTCAATTCCACCATGGAAGGGATGGCGAGGACATTGTACAGGGTGAAAGTGATGCTTGAATAGTCTTTTAAGATGATGGGTGTTGCTAATGAGCAAACATACTTCAAGCACACAGCTAGTCCCTGTTATATAGTAAGCATGCAATAAATATCGGCTTCTTTTCCCTACCCCACCCCACCGCCCTGTGCCAGTGATGAAAGAACGAGATAACTGGGAAATGTTCAGTAGCTTTCCTCCTTTTTATAACAACAGGGAATGTATAGGTCTCTGTATTCTGCGTCTAGATTTGCTTGTAGGAGAAAATAAAAGGCTGTTATGGACTGAGTGTTTGTGTCCCCTGCCCCCCCACCTGCCCAGTTCATATGATAAAATCCTACCACTCACCAGAAGATAGTATTAGGAAGTGGGCCTTTGGTAATCAGGATGAGATGAGGTCATGCAGGTAGGGCCCTCATGAATGGGATTAGTGCCCCTATCAGAGTCCTGAGAGAGTTTGCTTCCTCTCTTTCTCCCTTGTGTGAGGACACAATGAGAGGTCCACAGTCTGCAGCCCAGAAGAAGGTGGGCCCTCCAGAGAGTTAGACCAAGCTGGCACCCCAATCTGGGACTTCCAGCCTCCAGACTATAAGAATTAAACTTCTGCCTGATCAGGCGGTGACGCAGTGGATAGAGTGATGGACTGGGATGCGGAGGACCCAGGTTTGAAACCCTGAGGTCAGCAGCTTGAGCACGGGCTCATCCGCTTGAGTGGGGGCTCACCAACTGGATCACGGGGTCACTGGCTTGAGCGTGGGATCATAGACATGACCCCATGGTAGCTGGCTTGAGCCCAAGTTCGCTGGCTTGAAGCCCAAGGTCGCTGGCTTGAGCAAGGGGTCACTCACTCTGCTTTAGCCCACCCCCAGCCCCCAACCCCAACCTCTGGTCAAGGCACAGAGGAGAACACAATCGATGAACAACTAAGGAGACTAAGGAGCTGCAACAAAGAATTGATGCTTCTCATCTCTCTCCCTTCCTTCCTGTCTATCTCTCGCTCTGTCATTCTGTCTCTTTCTCTGTCTCTGTCACACAAGAAAAGAAAAAAGAAAAGAAACTTCTGATAAGCCACTGAGTTGATGATGCTTTCTTAGAGCCGCCTGGACTGCCTAAGACGTGAGTGTGTCTGAGTTCTGGCATCAGCAGACTGGGCAGAGCTCCTTTACCAGCAAAACAAAAATGCTGGGAAAAGCATCCTGTCAGTTCTTCAGATTGGCACCCAAACACCCGCACAAAGGAGTGACCCAGCCACGTCAGCCACATGCACATGCACCCGCACATGTGTTTATGGTGAAGAGAGTAGTAAGCCTTGGAATCTTGCAAATCAAGGATCAAATTTGGGCAAATTGCTCAGCATTTGAGCTTTCCTTTACTAAAATGTGGATGATCACATTGTCTATTTCCTAGAATTGTTATAAAGATCAAATGTAACAGTGTATATGTAACCAAACTGAAACCATGATCCACAATTTCCAGTTTAGAAGCCAGACAGTGAATGCTTTCAAAACAAGTTGTGGTTTCTGTCTTTCATTCAACAAACAGAGATTAAATACCTAGAATATTTCCTATACAGTATTTTTAATGTCTTATAGTAGGAAAAATAAGAAATACATAGACTTGGCCATCCAGGACCTTACTGTTTAATGACTTGATAACAATAAACTTTATCTCTTGCACAAATGGCGATTTGTTTGTACATCCTGACTTGGAACTGAGAGCGTATTTGGGTAGAATGGTAAAGAATGGTGTAATTCGGTGTTTTTTCAATTGCCAGTCCCCAGACAAAGTCTGCCAGAAATTTCATGCTAGTTCACAAAAGAGTTAACCACCCTGATATTGTGTGAAGATTATAGACTCAATGATGTTAATCAAATTCGCTTATGCTCAGGGTGATTTCTGCCTGGTCCCTGAAAGAATTCTCCTATTTTCACCGGTCCCCAAGAGTAAAAAGGTTGAAAACCCCTGGTGTAAACTGATGAAAACTGTCCATCAGGACCAGGTCAAGAGAGCTGTCTAGGAGAAGGAACTATCTTTAGGCTCATCAGTGAGGAAGGACAGGGTAGGTTAATAGAATGGTCCATGTAGCTATTGCATGTATCAAGAGAAGAAACAAAATATTAAAAAGACTGGATTGTAGAAATCTAAAATGTCCCTTCAAGGGTTCTGGATTTTGTATGAAAAGCAAAGAGATTTATCAAGGAACTACTGGAGAAGGACTATAGGAAATCTTCCCAAAATGAACTTCACCATCCTACGTGGCCCAGTTTCAGAGGCAGGACAGATAGCTGGGCCATACTGGAATAACAGTCCCCCAGGACCCATCCATAGTCTATTTGCTCATCAGTTAAGGTGGCAACTAACTGGCATGAGTGGGAGGAAAGGGGCACCTCTCCCTTCCAGGAGTGGAAAACAAAGAGGGGTTTCTGGTACAGTCCTTTCCTGGGGAGTGGGCAGGCTTGTCCATGGGAGGCCCCCAGGAAATAAATCACCACCCATCAGAGCTGAGAGTCAAAACTAACAGTGTTCCCAAGCAAGGGCTTGCTGCCTGATGTGCCTAGAATTCAATACTATGGCACCAGCTTTCTGAAAAGAAAAAAGCTTGTACTGTGAGGTCCACCAGCAAGGAGACAGGAGGCAACATCCCCAATTCAGGGTTCGGGGCAAGATTTAAGGGGTTTCAGCCTCAGGTCTTCCTGGATATTGGTCCCTTCACCTCTGAAAGGGTGTTGGTGTTCAGGTTCTGGTTACGTCCTGGTCCTTTGGTTCCACTGGGGCAGCAGTTAAGGGTTCATAAAGCGTAACTCATAAGTTTAAACTCAAAGGGTTAAACTTTAGTTCCAGGTCTTGCTGGAAACAGGATGGGCCAGTTGGAGCTGGTTCTGTGGTTACAATCAGACCATGAAACCCATGTGACAGACTCATAAACACTCACACTCATAAAGATCAGAACCATTATCAGAAAACTGTCCCAGCTTCGAGTTCAGAGATTTCTATAGAGGGAACTCAAATCAAGGCAAACGATGAGTACAAAGCTACACTTGCTCAGGATGTGCTGTTTGCCAGAAACTTTAAACTACCCTCACTGGACCAAAACCATACCCTGGACATTAGACACCATCCCCACTTACAGACAAGGACACTAATTTCAGAGAAGTGAGGTGGCCTGCCCATGTCTACCCAGCTAGGAGGAGGAATTCTACTTAGAACCCAGGACTCCACCTGGCAGAAAGGTTTCTTCCCAGTAGCTGGGAGAGACAGGGCTCAAGGTTCCAAATTAACATCCCCCTGGCAAGGTGCTCACTCCCACTACCACCCCACACTCCTGATCCCTTTACCCTCCACTCCCAAAGGAAAGAGAACTTGTTCTCCACCAGTTCTGGTCTCTCATCAGCCCATCTTGGGTCACATGTCCATCCTAAACCAATCACTGAGGCAGAGGGATGGCTATTCTGATTGGCTAGCCTGGGTCATGGGACCACCCCTGCGACTGGTCATGGTAGGAGGGGCACCCTGATTGAAAACCCTAGAGAACGGCATCCAGTGAGAGGGGTAGATCCCCGTAGGAGGGGATGATGGACAGTTAACAGTGTGTTCACTGTAGCTATGGACATGGAGTACTAATAGTGCACCAGAGACTGTTTCATGCCCACATAGCAGTCACCATTGATGCCCCAGCACATGCTGTCTTGGTACACCGAGATCACCTGCAGCTGTAGACAGTTCCTGGCATGCTGCCAGCTCCCCACCTCAAGCACCTGTACTTGTCTTTCTTCTTCTGTGCCTGCAGGCTTACTCCAGGACCATGGGGCACAAATGCACAAAATTAACCCAGAATTACTAGGGTGGAGTGAAGGTTAATACTTCCAGGGGCAGCCTTGACCATGGAGGATGGGAACCAGTGGATAAACCCCAGACTCCCTTTCTTCTGGTGTCATAATTCTGAACCATGTTCCACATAGCATCTCAAGGGTCCCCTGATGGCATCAAGCCAAAAATATCCACAATGGTCACATGTTCATTAGCATGTCTACTGGCTGTCTTCCTTCCTTATCTCTTCTCTTCTCTCCCCTACTCCTGCTTCTTGACACCACCTTCCAAATAAACTACCTGAACCCAAGTCCTTATCTTAGGGGCTACTTTGGGGGAACCCAAATGAAAAATAGCATTTTTTATGTATTAACTTGCCAAATACTCATAACAACACTATAAAGTGTCCTGAATTTTACTGATGACAAAACGAGTCTCAGAAAAGTTAAATAAAATGCCAAAAACTACATATAGCCATTCACCCTCCTGAATTTGGGCCCAGAAATCAAGTTAAGCTCTTTTTAATTCCCAAGTCACTTGAGAAAATAAACAATGCTAGTTAACAAGTTGGAAAAGGTGTTCAAAAGCTAAGCTACTGTCAATTAAGATAACTTCTGGGGCCAGCCTTTCTCAGATTTTCAAAGAATGCCCAGGGAGTGAGACGGGGTTATTACTGTATTCCTGACTCTGGAGAATTCTATCCAAGGCCAGCAGGAGGGGGCCCAGCAGCCCTGATGAGTTAAGGGCTATGCTGTGAAACAGGGAATCAGATCAACACACACATTCACTATGCATTTCATCTTTTTATCCTTTGCAAAAACAAGTATAAATGCCTATTTACAGTGTCCAGGCTAACGCTCGGGTTGACAGTTGATGTTAAGAGCTGGTCTGGGCCCTGGCCGGTTGACTCAGCGGTAGAGCATCGGCCTGGCGTGCAGGAGTCCCGGGTTCGATTCCCGGCCAGGGCACACAGGAGAGGCGCCCATTTGCTTCTCCACCCCTCCCCCTCTCCTTCCTCTCTGTCTCTCTCTTCCCCTCCCGCAGCCAAGGCTCCATTGGAGCAAAGATGGCCCGGGTGCTGGGGATGGCTCTGTGGCCTCTGCCTCAGGCTCTAGAATGGCTCTGGACGCAACAGAGTGACGCCCCAGAGGGGCAGAGCATCGCCCCCTGGTGGGCATGCTGGGTGGATCCCGGACGGGCGCATGCGGGAGTCTGTCTGACTGCCTCCCCGTTTCCAGCTTTGGAAAAATGAAAAAAAAAAAAAAAAGAGCTGGTCTGATTATTGTCCTTGTTGAGGGGCACAAGTCTGTATATCCTAAGGATTCTTTGTAGTTGATTGACCAGCAAGGCAGGAAGTCAGTGCACCATCAAATTGACACAGAGTAAGGCCCTGGCCGGTTGGCTCAGCGGTAGAGCATCGGCCTGGCGTGCAGGACACCCGGGTTCGATTCCCGGCCAGGGCACATAGGAGAAGCGCCCATTTGCTTCTCCACCCCCCCCTTCCTCTCTGTCTCTCTCTTCCCCTCCCGCAGCCAAAGCTCCATTGGAGCAAAGATGGCCCGGGCGCTGGGGATAGCTCCTTGGCCTCTGCCCCAGGCGCTAGAGTGGCTCTGGTCGTGGCAGAGCGACGCCCCGGAGGGGCAGAGCATCGCCCCCTGGTGGGCAGAGTGGATCCCGGTCAGGTGCATGCGGGAGTCTGTCTGACTGTCTCTCCCCGTTTCCAGCTTCAGAAAAATACAAAAAAAAACAAAAAATTGGCACAGAGTATTTAATTATTAACTGGATGAATGAAGAGTATATCATATTAACTGGATGAATGAAGAGTATATCAAAACTCCCATTCTTACTCTGGATCTCTCTCTCTCTCTATGTGCTAAAGTAAATATTATCAAAAATATTAAATTCAATTCTACAAATATTTCCTAGGCTTTGGCTATGTGCTGGCCCTGTTTCATGTGTTGTAAAGGAGCCAGAGATAAATACAGCCCAGTCGCTGCTGGCCACGAGCCTGCTGTCTAGAACAGCAACTTCCAACCTGTTTGTTGCACAGCACACATAAACCAACTACTAAAATTCTGCAGCAGGCCCAAAAAAATCTTTTTTTTTTTTTTTTTTTTTTTTTGCCAATCTGACAAAAAAAAAATTATAATTTCGATTCATTCAAACCAGGCAGCTATTGTTGTATTTAATACTGTTATTTTTTTATTTGACAATCTAAAGAAAAAGAAGTCAGTGTCTCTGACTAAACAGGTAATGCATGTTTTAAAAATTCTTGTGGCACAACAGTTGAAAATCACTGGTCTAGAAGACAGAGTGAGACAGGGACACAAATCACCAGGAAAAAAGAAAAAAAAAACAACAAACTAGCAACCTAAAAGGGAGAGGTGCAATGCCCATAGGGTACAAAATTGGGAGAGGTGTCATTTGGACAGAGGATAAGACAGTCTCTATGGAATGGATGTGGTTGGACCCTGGAGGATTTGCCCACCAAAAATTGACTTTACCCTACTTACAGTTCTGTGGTCAGAAGCAGGACTCTGAAGACAGACGGCCTGAATCTGAATCCTGACTCTTACAGTAACAGCTGCATTACCTTGAACAAGTTCTTTAATCTCTGGGCTTTTGCTGCCTTTTCTGTAAAGAGGGACGATAACATTAAAATGTTATCAGGTTGTGGCGTACATTAACTAAAGAAATAGATCTAAACTGTTTAAATAAATGCCTGATATGGAGAATAAGCACTTGTAATGATGAGGCATTGTGTCAACGACTTCTTACTTTCCTTTGGGGAATGACCCCATCCATTGTATGTTGTGTTGGGAATCCTGGGAATAAAAGCACTCAATCCTCCTCTGCCAAATGGGACTCAGAAGCCAGGGCAACACCTGACCAGGTGGTGGCTCGGTGGATAGAGCGTCGGACTGGGATGCAGAGGACCCAGGTTCAAAACCCCAAGGTCGCTGACTTGAGCGTGGGCTCACCAGCTTGAGGGAGGGGGTCGCTGGCTTGAGCATGGGCTCATAGACATGACCCCATGGTCACTGGCTTGAGCCCAAAGGTGGTTGGCTTGAAGCCCAAGGTCATTGGCTTGAACTCAAGGTTGCTAGCTTGAGTAAGGGGTCACTTGCTCTGCTGTAGCTCCCCAGTCAAAGCACATTTGAGAAAGCAATCAATGAACAACTAAGGTGCCGCAATGAAGAATTGATGCTTCTCATCTCCCTTCCTGCCTGTCTATCCCTATCTGTCCAGCTCTCTGTCTCTGCCAATAAATAAATAAATAAATAAATAAATAACCCAGGGAAGGTACCATGGATGGTCTCTTAGTAACGCGAAGCTTAAGAAGGAAGATGTAAACACAGAAAAATGAATGGAGCCCATTTGTCCTGAAGGCGGTGCCCTGAAAAGATTCCCCAGGACTCCCTGCTACCGTAATTCCTAAAGCTGCCCGTCTCCAGGTTTTTCCCAAGCCGAGACTTTAGGTTTTGCTTGGATTATGTGAGCAATTCATTCACAGAGCCTAAGTAAGTCAACCTGATTTCTATTTTATGTAACTAAAGAACCCCACCTGATACAAAGAAGGACTTCAAACTGGGCCTTGAATAACTTGGTAGTGTTGTTACTAGAATAGTTCATCTTCCTGGCTGTATCCATGTATATATACAGCACCTTTATTTCCCAAAGGTAGGTCAGGACATGTGTCCTGTCAAAAGGTTATTACTGTGCATGAGGCTAAGGGGCAGTGTAAGAGACAGAGTACACATGCCAAAACATGGGCATCTCAGAAACGTGGCAAGTTTTTAATTGGGACCCAATGGTCAAATATTTGAAGTATGTATATAAAAAAAAAAAATAGAGCTAAAATACCCATAACACAAGAGCAGTATTGTGCAAATTTCAAAAGTCCTTGAGGGCAAGTTCCTCTTGTTTATTATCTTGTTAATAAAAAAAAGAGATTAGCAAGTTTTAGCAAGATTTTAAAAGACATACCACCATCCAATTAAAACTGTCTCTTTGACACCATGATCAGGATTCAAAGAGAACTGGAACAGGACCAGCTTTCTTGCCACGTGGCCCAGTGTTCCCCAACGTATGTGCCCCAGTGGTATGAATCTCAATGTTTAGGGAAACCTGCCCTCGGAAAAACATGCCTTGGAGAAGCTCTGACAGCTGGAACAGCTAGCAGCCAGGGGTGGTGGGAGGCCGGGGGCTGACTTCGTGGTGAGCGCTTGGCTGAGAAGACAGGTCAGTGCATATCACTGAGCACTCAGGTTCCCTCTGTACAAAACCCACTTTGCTCACAACAGCTCTGAAACAGATCTGGCTCCTGGGTGATGACTATATTTTCTGCAGCCAGCCATTTCTATTTAAATGCTGGCTAACACCCGTTTCAACAATGACTCACTGACAGAAGTTTTGTTTTCTCCGCACCAGGAAACTCAGATGGGAAGACAAATCATTGGTCCGCCACTTTTACAGCCCATTTCTAGCTGCCAAGCACCTGCACTCCCCAGATTGAGCCAGAATCCCCCAAAAGAACCTTAACATGGTCCCCTAACTTTGAAAGGGCTAAATTTTAATGGCAACAGAGTGCTGGAAACGAAACCAACACAGTCATGTCCCTCAAAAGCTTAACTGTGTGTGGGGAGCGTAGGAACTCCCAATCACCCTCACTGATGGCAGGACCCCGTCATGCACCTCGCCCAGATTATTCCATCGAGTCCTTTCACTATATGCTCTCGTTCTACAGATGAAGGGACCGAGGCTGGAAGAAGTATAACTCTTCCATTGTAAAACCCTGGTTTTACAGCCAGCCGTGCAGTGCCAGGATTCAGACCCAAGCCGTCTGCTTCCAGAGTGCGTGTGCTCACCCACCATCAGCCACCAAGCTGTGCTGCCCCACGGAAGACAAAAGAGGCGCCTAGCCAGGGGTTGCCAGAGTAACTACGGGGTGCCCGGTTAAATATGAATTTCCAACAAGCAATAACTTGTTAGTAAAGTATGTCCCAAATATTTCATGAGACACGCTTACACTAGAACATTATTTCTTGTTTATCTGGGCAGTCCATCCTGCATTTTGATTTGCTCATCCGGAAACCATACGCTCACTAGGACCCAAACCCGTAACCCCTGGCTCAGGAAACAGGTGGCTTAACGACTACGGTATGGGCTCAGCTACCCTAGTGTGATCTTCTGGAATCTCTCACCAAAGTCGGTACGCCCCGGTGCTCCTCTGGTCATTTCAGAACTTTTTCGAGGGGGTGGTGATATCTGATTTCCAGGAAGATGCCACAGAATCCAACAGGTAATTATTATACGTAGGGAACTGCGGTGTGCCTGCGGGCTGACCCTGCAGCGCTGGGTCTGGCGGGTGGGACGGCTGGCGAGGGGGGGGGGGGGTGTGTCTCAAAGAGCGGTCCCCAGGCCACTTGAACTGGAATCACCCAGAGGACTTTTCAAACAGGTGGATGCTTGGTTCCCATCACAGACCAACTGAACCAGAAATTTTAGGGGGAGAGTCAGGAAAACTACATTTTGATAAGCTCTCCAATGAATTCTGAAGCCTCCTGAAGTCTAAGACCAATTGCACTAATTAAGAAACCTTGAAAACAGTATGCTAATTGAAAGAAGCCAAACACAAAAGGCCACCTACTGTACAATTCCATTCATAGGAAATGTCCAGAATAAACAAATTTATAGAAACAAAAAGTAGATCCAGGTATGGGCTGGAGGCAGGAAATGAGGAGTAACTGCTTCATGTGTGTGGGGTTTCCTTTTGGGTGATGAAAATGTTCCGGAATTTGATCATGATGGTTGCATAGCCTTGTGGGTATACTAAAAACCGCTGAATTATGTGCCTTAAAATGGTGAATTTTATGAGATGTGAATTATATCTCAATTTAAAAAAAATACTACAAAATTGAAAGTGGTTATAAAAGCAAAAGAGTGGGACTATATGATCCTAGATCAGGACTCTCAGAATGTGGGCCCAGAATTCTGATAAAAGCCTCTATGGGAATGAAGTATGAAAGCCCCTCCCAGAGGTCATGAGCAGGTACTGGGGGGGAGAGTTCTGTCACTTACCTTCCTCCTCAGGAACACATGACTAAACATGCATGAAGTGGCCAAATGTAAGTGGGTCTGTGAGACTTCATAGCCTCAGTCCACAGCCAATCTGTGCAGTTGGTGTACAAATTTGAGGAGCCCTGGCATTATTGTGCATGTAATCAGAAAAATAAACACAACCTGTGTGTGTGTGTGTGTGTGTGTATGTGTGTGTGTGTGTATCTATGCTAATGTGTGTGTGTGTGAAACTGGAGGCAGCTAGGCATCACTAGACCTCTGAGAGATCCAATGGAGTCCCAGAAAAGCTCCCAAGAAAGCCTAAGGGCCTGGTTCCCAAGCTTCAATTGTACATGAGAATCACAGGGAGCTCGTTAAAGCCAATGCAACTGCAGACTAAAGCACTTCAAGAGGTTCCTGGTTTAAAATTCCGGTGCCTTCTAGGAATCTGCATTTTCATGCACACCAGCCCCAGGTGATTCCCCTGCATTAGGAAGAACCCTGCACAGGAGCGAGCCTCCTCTTGCAATGGGAATGAGCTCAGAGACAGAAGGGCCCAGTGGCATTTCACAGTCGGGAGGCCTGTTCCACACCTGGCTCTGGAGGTCAGGAGTGCAGGACTTCTCAGGTGTGTGTACTGGGGAAGGTGGTGGGAGAGAGGAGGAAGGGCTTGCCGCTTCTGTTTTGAGGCAGTTCATATATTTATTTATTTTATTTTATTTTATTTTATTTTGTGTGACAGAGACAGAGAGAGGGACAGATAGAAACAGACAGACATGAAGGGAGAGCGAAGAGAAGCATCAATTCTTTGTTGCAGTACCTTAGTTGTTCATTGATTGCTTTTCTCATATATGCCTTGACCAGGGGGCTCCAGCAGAACGAGTGACCCCTTGCTCAAGCCAGCGACCTTGGGTACAAGCCAGTAACCTTGGGCTTCAAGCCAGCGACCTTTGGGCTCAAGCCAGCAACTATAGGGTCATGTCTATTATCCCATGCTCAAGCCAGTGACTCCGCATTCAAGCCAGCGACCCCACGCTCAAGCTGGTGAGCCCACACTCAAGCCGACAACCTTGGAGTTTTGAACCTAGTCATTTGCATTCCAGTCCAATGCTCTATCCACCGAGCCAGCGCCTGGTCAGGCGAGACAGTTCAGATATTTAAAGAATATCATCAATGCTAAATTTACAAAAATATAAACAGTTGCATCAATATTTTTCAAGCCTGTCTATGAATTTCTAAGACAGTGGAAATAAACTCATTTGTCTAATAATGAGGCCTTTGTGAAAGAGGCCTCCTGGTCCCCTCCCCCCTTCCCACGCCAAGCCTTAGCCTAGAAGGACATTCAAGGCTCCCAGTCAGGTGCCCCATTGCCACCCAAGGCCCCTGGGCACCAGAGCTTGACCCTCCTGCCACCTAGTGGTCACTCAAAACCACGCTGCTAATTTATCTTACTCTCCACTCAACTCTCATTCATTGATCCAGCAAACCTTTGTGGGGCACCTATGGTGTTGCCAGTCCCTTTGTTGGGCTCTGGAGGAAACTAAGACTGTTTATAGAGCTGGAAGCAACCCTACTAATTATTTAGGTCAGTCAAATCATTCCCAGTGGTGAAGGTGAGGCCTGGGGGACACGGGGGACTTACACAAGGTCCCACATCAACTCTTCTGACAGCTCATCGCAAACATTCTGACCTTCATGAAATATGGAGTGTAAGTTTGAATCATCTGCAGGCTTTAAAAAAATGCGTCTGCCCAGGGCCCACTCCTAGAGTTTTGAATTCAGAAAACCTAAAATGGGCTCTCTCATAGTAAATATACATATTATATATTTTTTAAACTCCACAGACATTTATTTCTTATGTGTACAAACACAGAGACACACACACACACACAAAGTTGAAACCATAGTTTTATATCTGAAGACTCTTACCTAGTTTTCTATGTGACAATGATCTCTTCCCATATGGCATTTTACATTTACAAATTCCCTGGACATCCATTATTGCATCCAACCTTCACACAACAACATGCAAACATAACATAAGCTCTATCTTGCAGATGAGAAACTGGACCTCACTAAGGTTGATTCTTCAGGGTCACATAACTAACCAGCAATAAGGCCAGGTCTCAAACCGAGGTTGTGACAGCTTCCAAATCCCATAGCTTTCTGCTACATTGGGCTGCCTTTGGACAGTTAGCTGGACAATCCTAGCCGTGAGGCCAACACTGGAGGACTGACCCATCTGGGAGGGTTGTTAAAGAATAATATATTTCAAAGTGGGAATCCACAATGTGCAAAGCACAGGGAAGGAACAGTTTTAGAGATGAACAAGACACGGCCTCTGACTGCAATAATGGCCTTAGAATGTCCCCCGGAAATATTGTCACATACACCACTTGGTCCCAGTTGCCCCCTATACCCCTGCTATCACACAACCAAACGAGCTCTCCAGCACTTTTTTAACCCTAATTTGTTGCTGCTGACTTCTGCAAATAATCCCAACATGGTCAACTGCATGCTATCAAGACTTTGACAATGAGCTCGTAAAATTCCCAGTTACTTAACAATTGGTTCTGGAGTGCTGACAGGGGCTGATTCCTGCACACACTATGGCCGCACATAGAACACAATACCACATCAGACGAGGACTATCTTAGATTAGAATTTCTGCTATAAAGAATGACCACAGTTTTGCAGCTTAAAACAACACACATTTATTATCTTACCATTCGACAGGTCAGACGTTCATTAAGGAGTCTTATGGGCCACAGTCAAGGTGTTTGCAGGGCTGCATTCCTGCTGGAGGCTCTAGAGAAGAATTGACTCCTTGGCTTTCTCGGCTTCTGGAGGCCACCCACCTTCCCGAGCTGGGGTCCCTCCCAACCATGGCCTCACTGTAATCTCTGCTTCCATCACCTTCCCCCAAATGCTGACCCTGCTGCCTCACTCTCCATAGAGACGTTGAGCCCACCCACACACTCCAGGATAGTCCCTCCATCTAAGATCTTTAACAATATCACTTTGGGAAAGTCGCTTCTGCCATGTAACCTGACATATCCATAGGTCTCCAGGGAATAGCGTGCGGGCATCTTTGAGTGGCCATCATTTGGGCGACCACAAACACTTTGATGAAAGACTGCATAAGATGCTGGAAGGACTAGCACTTGTTTAGCACATTCTGTGTGTATCGGGCACCTGAGAAGCAGAGGTGCTAAGAAAGGGTGGAGTCCCCACTCTCAAGATGTTTGCTTTGGGAAGATCCAGGTAAACCACCACTTGGCACAGAAAGGTTCTGTAGATCTCTGATGTTGGTTCTGGTCTCCAAATACCATTAGTCATAATCACCCAGCTCTATAACTAGTCCTCTAAATATTGTCACATATGAACCACGCAAAATGGGCCTATAGTGGACAGGTACTATGTTCACTTCAAAGATGAGAAAACTGAGGCTATGTCTGCCTAAGGTCAGACAATCTGTAAATGGTGGAGCCAAGATAAGAGACAATCTCACCCCAAAGTCTTACCCTATTCCATGGCTAAGGGCCTGTAATTGGACCCTGGACTTCTACAACCTATATACTTATCCCACCTACAAAATAGAGTTGTATCATGCAGGATTCTTTCTAATGCCAGGAGATTCAAGCTAGCTGAAAAACAAAACAAAGAAACTGGAGAAGAGGGAGCATTTCATTGGCTTATAGAGTTTACAAACTCCAAGGTTATAAGAATGGAAGCTTTAAGAAGGCAGGAACTCTATCTCTTTTTCATTTTGGCATTCCTCAAAGTGGTGCATAGAGCCTGGTACCTAAAGCAGGTGTTTGTGGCAGACACACTTATTACTAACCCCCAAAGAGTCACATTCTTGTATAATCCCTTTCCCTTGAGTGGGAGCAGAACTCGTGGCTTGTCTCTAACCAGTGAACCAGTGGAACATGGCAAATGTGATGATGGCATCCCCTAGATTAGGTTACATTGTATAAAACTCTATTTTAGCAAACCAGAGCAAGAGATTCTCCTTGTTTTTGTGGGTTTTGTTTTTGTTTTGTTTTTCATTTAGAGATTAAACTAGGCCCTGGCTGGTTGGCTCAGTGAATAGAGCATGCAGATGTACTGGGTTCAATCCCTGGTCAAGGCACACATGAGAAGCAACCATCTGCTTCTCTCTCTTTCCCTCTGTCCTTTCTCTCTTTCTCTTCCTTTCTTGCAGCCAGTGACTCAGTTGGTTCAAGTGTTGACCCCAGGCACTGAGGATAGCTTGGTTGATTCGAGCATTGGTCCCAGACAGGGGTTGCCAGATGGATCTTGGTCTGTTTCTCTATCTCCCCTCCTCTCATTAAAAAAAGAAGCATTAAAAAAATATTAGATGTAATAGGGTGACATTGGTGTGAAGAAGAAGTTACGTTACCATACTGTAAGAGAGCCTGTGAGTGGACCACATGGCCAACAGCTCTAGGTGGCCTCTAGGAGCTGAGAATGGACCCTGGCTGACAATCACCATAAAGTGGGGTCTCAGTCATACAGCTACAAGGACATGATTTTTGCCAACAATCTGAATGAGTGTGGAAGCAGAGTATTCCCCAGTCAAGCACCCAGTTGAAAACACAGCCCAGCTGATATCTTGACTAGGGCCTGAGGAACAGACCAGCTAAGGGCAGACTCCTGACCCACACAAATTGAGACAAGAATCTTATGTTTATAAAAAGCAAACAGGCCCTGGCCGGTTGGCTCAGGGGTAGAGCGTCGGCCTAGCGTGTGGAGGACCCGGGTTCGATTCCCGGCCAGGGCACACAGGAGAAGCGCCCATTTGCTTCTCCACCACTCCGTCGCGCTTTCCTCTCTGTCTCTCTCTTCCCCTCCCGCAGCCGAGGCTCCATTGGAGCAAAAATGGCCCGGGCGCTGGGGATGGCTCTGTGGCCTCTGCCTCAGGCGCTAGAGTGGCTCTGGTCGCAACATGGCGATGCCCAGGATGGGCAGAGCATTGCCCCCTGGTGGGCAGAGCGTTGCCCCTGGTGGGCGTGCCGGGTGGATCCCGGTCGGGCGCATGCGGGAGTCTGTCTGACTGTCTCTCCCTGTTTCCAGCTTCAGAAAAATGAAAAAAAAAAAAAAAAAAAAAGCAAACAGGCCCTGGCCGGTTGGCTCAGTGGTAGAGCATCAGCCTGGCGTGCAGAAGTCCTGGGTTCAATTCCCGGCCAGGGCATACAGGAGAAGCGCCCATCTGCTTCTCCACCCCTCCCCCTCTCCTTCCTCTCTGTCTCTGTCTTCCCCTCCCGCAGCGAGGCTCCATTGGAGCAAAGATGGCCCGGGCGCTGGGGATGGCTCCTTGGCCTCTGCCCCAGGCGCTAGAGTGGCTCTGGTCACAACAGAGCAACGCCCTGGAGGGGCAGAGCATCGCCCCCTGGTGGGTGTGCTGGGTGGATCCCAGTCGGGCGCATGCAGGAGTCTGACTGTCTCTCCCTGTTTCCAGCTTCAGAAAAATAGAATAAAATAAAATAAAATAAAATAAAATAAAATAAAAATAAAAAGCAAACAAACAAGAAAACCATGCCTCTGAGTTTGTGGTAATTTGTTACATAGCAATAGGAAACTAAAACAGTATTTCAGTAAATATTTGCTGGAAAGTGGAAAAGTGAGGTAGGAAAGTAGAAAGAGGGGAATGAGGGAGAGAAACAGTAAATTGGTGGGACAGTTCTGGAAGACAGTTGACTTTAGCACAACTGAATCCAGAACCTCAAAAGAGGTAAGACACACTCTCTCTTCTCTTCTCTTCTCTTCTCTTCTCTTCTCTTCTCTTCTCTTCTCTTCTCTTCTCTCTCTCTCTCTCTTTCTCGTGTGTGTGTGTGTGTGTGTGTGTGTGTGTGTGTGTGTACACATAGGGGAGGGGGAGATAGTATGTGAACCTTTGGCTGCTAGGGACTCTCTCTCCAGCAATCTCAGCAGGGGGAAATCAAAGCCCGCTGACAGGGCTGGTGCTGAGGCCCGGGAAGGACTTCGGCTGACCTGGGAGAAGACTCCCTGGTGGCTCCTAGCTCATGTACTCGTCTTTCTCGGGAACGCTGTTGGGATGGGGCTGTTCATCTCCACCTGAACCACAAAGAACGTGTTTCTTCCAGCAGAGGTTTTGCAACTAGGAGGAGAAAAACCTGCTGGGTAGATAAGGCTGCCTTTGTTCATCATGGGAAATGATAAATTATATCTCCTGGGTGAATTGTGAACACCAATTGAGAATTCATGGTCTCAAGATAGTAGGGATGGGAAAACATTAGAATCTAAGCTCTTTGCAGGCAGGGATTTTGTCTGTGCAGTTTACTGTTGTACCCTGGCACCTGGAACACCTCCTGGCCCACAGCAGGGCCCTACCTACCTTTAGCAAATGGACCAATCTGACATAGGGATGCAGGCAGGGACCACATTCTAGTCAGAACTAATTAGAGGTCTTCTCTTTCTACGGCCCTGCAAGCCAGGTCTGACACATGTCATCTGCTCGACCCTCTCTATCAATTCCCCTCGACTTGACAAGCCTTGGGGGAAATGGCATTATTATTCCAGAGGAAGCAGTTAAGGAGCATGAATCCTAACTGATGAGTATGAGCCACAATTGTATCACAAAACTCAGGCTCTGTTTCCAGGAGAGGCCGATTAATATTTAATCAAGCCTTGTCAGTTATATAAAGTCAGGAATACATCCAATTCCCCCGTCATGGGACTTCTCGTAGTAGAACATTGCATTTGTTAAACATTCAATGTCTTGCTTTATTAAATAGTTATGCCCAACAAGTCAATTGAACATCCAGGGACAGATATACAAATAAAAGTCAGCAGAAAACTGAAAATGTTACTTCTCAGAATGGTGTCAATCGATCAGAAAGAGCAAAAAAAAAAGAACAAGAGAGGAGGTGGGAGGAGAGTCAAGTTTCTGGTGTCACACATGCCACATCTTGTGTCCTCAGGCATGAATCATGCGATGTGCAGTCTATCGAGAGACACAGGCATTGTGAAATAACAAACTACCCAGATTACAGGGACTGTTGTTCCTAAAAGAAAGTACCCAATACTTCACATCCTCAAGAGTTAAAAAGAAAAAAGTTCTGACACAGAGAAGTTCTTTCTGAAGGTGTGGTAATCTGAAAGATTTGGGCTGGAAAGTTTGTGGCGGCTCCTGCTGGCTGTTTACTCAAAAGCATCCCCTTCCCGCCCTTTTCCTTGCTCACAGAACTCCTGTTTTGCTCAAGTATCTGGGAAAGCACCTGTCAAGTCAGGGAAAGTGGGCGTGGCACCTATCTAGGGCCTCTGTGGCCCAATTCTGGCCCATGAAACATGAAGGGGCAATCTGCTAGGGAACATCTGAGCACATGTGTCCTTCCCTGAATAAGGGAGGCATGTGAGGACCACACGGCTGTCCCACAAAGGCCGCTGCTCACTGCTTTCAATGGGATGCTGGGAAGATGTGACGCCTGAAGCTACTGCAAACATCTTATACCCAGAGAACTGCAAAGAGGACCGAACTGACACCCAAACATGGAGCCGCTGGGGTCACACTGGACTATCTCCCTCTGGATTTCTTACTATGTAAGAAAAAGGTTCCCCTCCCGTTTGTTCCAGATGCCGTTACTCACAGCAGAACTTGCCCCTAACTGATTCAGATTTGTACCACGACTATCAGGATTTTAGAAAGGGCTTTTACAGCTGTTGCTAGGTAACACACCACCTCACAACTTAGAGGCCTTAAATAACCACCACTTCATTAACTCACAATTCTGTGGATCTAATTCTATGTAGCCAAGTACCCCACAACTTAGCAACTCAAAATAACAACATATAGGTATTATTTTACGCAGCTTTTGTGGGTCAGGGATTTGAGTGGTTTGGCTGAGCGGTTCTGGATCAGGGCGAGCCAGCTGGGTATCTTCATGATATGATGGCCGGCTTCTCCCAGAGCAAGAACTTTGAGAGAGAGAGAAGTGAAGAGTCGGAATGTCGTGTATGACTTAATCTCAGAAGTCACATACTACCATATCCTATTAGTGACCCAGGTCAGTCCTGCTCATAGGAGGGGACTACACACGTGTGTGAGGACACCAACAAGTAAGGGCCATCTTGAAGACGGGCCACCATCATCCACCCTCTAAATCTATTAACAGACAGTTCAATCAAGGAAGCAAAACCATTAGGAGACAGACACGGGTGCGTGCACATGTAGCCAGTAAAGAGTTTAGGACAGGGAGCTGGCCTGATGCCCTTGTGGACACTGGTCAAACCGTCTCCATACGGCTGTGGTCTTCACATCTGAGGCTGGAGCCGGAGGTCCACAGGCTGGCGGCGGGTCGGGAAGATGGAAGGAAAGTGGGAGAGAAGGAAGACAAGCTAGGACCCGCGAGCGAGGGCCGGCACCCTTGTCAACCCCTCCCTGCCCCTCCTTTGATGATGTGGTGTCTCACAGGGAAGCTGGTGCCTCACCACAATCCAAAGCACATAGGGAAAGGAATTTTGGGAAACACAGTCGAGCCAGGCTGAGTTGACGTCTTCCAAAGTCACGGCAGCAGCTTGCCCTTTAAGGGACAGTGACTTGGACAGGGCACAAAGAAGCTCGGGGGTGCTCGGCTGTTCTCATTTCATCTAGGTACTGGTTGCATGGCCATACTTAAATTTTAGGAAGAACAAGAAAGCTGTAGACTTATAATTTGGGCATGTTTCTGTATGTGTGTTATACTTCAGTAAAATGCTTACATTTAAAATAATATTGATGTAGCCTGACCTGTGGTGGCACAGCGGATAAAGTGTCAACCTGGAAACGCTGAGGTTGCCGGTTCAAAACCCTGGGCTTGCCTGGTCGAGGCACATATGGGAGTTGACGCTTCCTGCTCCTCCCCCCTTCTCTCTCTCTCTCTCTCTCTCTCTCTCTCTCCCTCTCTCTCTCTCCTCTCTCTATAATGAATAAATAAAATCTAAAAAAAAAAAAGTTAAAATAATATTGATGTATGTTTTACTCAGAAGACTTAGGAAATCAAAAAGAAAAAATAAATAATCTCAGCACCCAGAAGTAACCATTATTGCTACTGGTTCTATCCCTAATCTACGCAGATCACCACATACAGACCTGTTACTCCCCAACCCATAAGTTCTATTTTATAACTGCTTTTTCCCCTTTATATTTAGAAATATACTATGGGCATTTTCCCTGTCGACCAATATTCTTTCACAACAGAAATTTAAGGATGGCATAGAAGATTAATTAAAACTAGATTAATCCCCTTTGAGTCTTCGTCTTTCAATGCTTGGTTGTTAGAAATAATTATTTTGCTTACTCTTTCTGAACTACTGTCAGCAGACCCAAGCCTGGACCATTTGCTTCTTTATTTACAATAAGGGACACTTCAAGCAAGGGCTGGGTTTTCCACCACCGTCCCAGCTATCTGGTATATATTTTGGAGGGTGGCCTAGTCTCCTTGGGCAGAAATAAACTACAGAAGGAAGTGGGTGTGGTGAATGTGGGTCCTTCAGAGACATCAGCCTGTCTCCTGGACTTGCTGTCTCCACACCCCAGCAGCCAAGCTCTGGGAATATTTCCTGTCTGGTTTTCACTGGAAGGAACCCTTCAGAAAAAAGAAGAAGAAAGAAAGATAGAAAAAAAAACAAAAAACAAACAGCATCCAATGCAAACTGAATGGCCCTCGGCTCATCAGAGGGAAATAGGAGCTGGAGAAGATTCCCGAGATGAACATTAGACATTCACAGAACACTGACTCCCTCCCTGTTTTCCAGACATGCAAACTGGATGTGCTGGTGGCTTCCTGAAAGGAAAGAAACACTGGCTCGTGTTCAAAAGCCCCAGAGGCTTTCACCTCTGAGGAAGAGAGCCGTGTTTTCTAGGCACCAGCACAACTCTCCATTGAGTCTGCCACCTTGCTCCGTAACCTGAGGGACATCTCCACACTGCTAAGAAAAGATATCAAGTTTTTTACTGTGGGAAAATGGGTTCACCCCTTTCCAATAGAGTTACGTATGAATGGCAGCATTTGGGGCCATTATTACACAACAGGATGGTCAGGGACCACAGAAATACCAGAATCCTGCCGTGGCCACCCAACCCTCCTCTTCCATGCACGAGGGACAATGATGAGTGGACACAAGGACCTACTCGGCTAGTACAGAGCTTGTGTCCCAAATTCCACTACAGAGCATGGATTGGACTAAAGGTTTTGATTTCTATACTATAAAGTGGGGCAGACCGGGAGCTTGCTCTCTCGGTTCCTGCTATCACCATTGCAGGGACCTCCCTGATTCCTTACCCTTCATGGGAAAAGCAGGTTTTCTGCTTTTCCTTGTCTTCTCTTATGGCTTGCCTGTCTTGGTGAGACACCAATAAACAGAATGGCCCCCCCATCCTCCGACTCTGCCGTTACTTTACCGTCTGCCCGAATCCGATGGGAACCTGCATGTGAATGGCCACGATGGCGGCTCCTGGCCTTACAACTGGCCTTACCCTGGGTTAGAATCCCACAACATTCCCACCTCTTTAATAAAAGCATTGTTAGCATTTGCATCCTGCAGTAGACTGGGCTGGAACACAGAAAATGGCCCCAAAATTTGGAGTTTCTGAGAGGAGACCCACATGCCAGGACCTTAACACCATCCATCCAGCTGCATATTACAGAGGAGCAACGAGATGAGCAGAAACGCTCGGGAAAAGAGGCAAAGGGGAAGAGTCGGCCATCTCCGTGCGGAACCCTTGTAAGAATCAGGGACCCTGCTGGCCAGCCCGGTCTTGTGTTGAGAGTGAGGTACGTGCGGGATTGCGGGTCAGGACGGGCGGCAGCAGGGACCGGCCAGCCCGGTCTTGTGTTGAGAGTGAGGTACGTGCGGGATGGCGGGTCAGGACAGGTGGCCGCAGGGACCGGATGCGGAGACTGCAGAGGGATGGGTTCCCCGCTTCTTGCGCACAAACACACCCTCCCGTCCGCCCCAACGTGCAAGCAGCCGTGTGCAGGGGGCGGGGAGGTAGGGAGCTCTCTGTACCTTCCCCTCAACTTCGGTCTTAACCTGAAATCACCCTGAAAGAAAAAAAAGCTCTTTGGAAATTTAACTTTCTAATCTCTACTTACTGTTGTGTTTTGTTTTTTCACTTCCATGTCTCATGCATTACAGAAATCACGTGAGTCATTTTCTAACTCCCAGGACCAGTGTTTATTTTAGTCTTTTTCTTATTTCATTTCTTTGACATAGTTGCCACTTCTGACCTCGCCCTCCTCTCTAAGAACCTCCGTTTTAGGTTCAAATAATGTTTGTTGAATCGGTGAAAGGAAACGCAGTTTTTCCCTAGCGTGCCTGACCACTTAATCCCTTTCCTGTCTCCACCCGCCCCTGAAATATCTGGGACCCTAAGGACTTGTCTCTGATCCTCCTCTTTTATCCTTATAAGTATCACGGCTTTGTACACATCATTGGTTTTCCACTATGGACATACCATTGATTCTCTACTAAAAAATTACTGATTCACTCATTCAACTCTTTTCACCTCGATCAAGTGTCTAACTCATCATATATATATATATATATATATATATATATATATATATATATATATATATATTCTATTTTATTTTCATTTATTATTTTTTTTTATTTAGCGAGAAGAGAGGAGGCAGAGACAGACTCTCACATGCACCCAGACCTAGATCCACCCGGCATGTCCACTAGGGGGCAATGCTGTGCCCATCTCGGGCCCTTGTTCTGTTGCAACCAGAGCCATTTTTTAGCACCTGAGGCAGAGACCATGGAGCCATCCTTAGAGCCCAGGGACAACTCATTCTAATCGAGCCATGGCTGCAGGAGGGGAGGAAGAGGGGGAGAGGAGGCGAGAGAGAGAGAGAGAGAGAGAGAGAGAGAAGCAAGAGGGGGAGGGGTGGAGAAGTAGATGGGCGCTTCTCCTGTGTGCTCTGACCAGGAATTGAACTCAGGACATCTACACATTGGTCCGATGCTTTACTACTGAGCCAACCAGCCAGGGCCAATCTAACTCTTATTTCCAATCATCAACTAGACATATGCAGCTGTGTGTCCCATGAACACCTTAAGACCAGTGTGTCCAATACCACATTTGTTTCAACCTTTCCATCCTCCCTGTCTGCTGATTCTCTTCCTTTTCCTCTTTATTCATCTCAGATTCAAAAGAAATGTAAGTATGTAGTACCTTCTATAGCCAACTTACCTACTTGATTCTTTTTCCTATTCTTTGTGAAAAACAGATCTCATGGACACAATCTCCATGGTTTACCCCTGAAAGACAATTTCAGTTTCCCCATCCAGGGTTTCAGCCACAGGAAGAACTTCCTGGAAAGGTGACCCAGAAGCAATCCCATTCGATGTCATCTGAACCAAAGAGCACAATCTGACTGTTGATTTGAGCTAGCTCAAGGGGCACCCGGGGTGACTTTAGTCCTGTCACTAAATTTTCACCAGTAAAATGGTAATGGATTGAAAGCTGAAAAATGAGTTCGTGCCCAGAAAGAGCAATGCTCCCCTCTGTAAGCTGCGACCCCCCAGAAAGGCAGATCTTTGCCGTGGTCCCCTCTGTAAGCTGCGACCCCCCCAGAAAGGCAGATCTTTGCCGTGGTCCCCTCTGTAAGCTGTGACCCCCCCCAGAAAGGCAGATCTTTGCCGTGGTCCCTTCTGTAAGCTGCAACCCCCCCAGAAAGGTAGATCTTTGCCGTGGTCCCCTCTGTAAGCTGCGACCCCCCCCCCAGAAAGGCAGATCTTTGCCATGGTCCCCTCTGTAAGCTGCGACCCCCCCCCCAGGAAAGCAGATCTTTGCCGTGGTCCCTTCTGTAAGCTGCAACCCCCCTAGAAAGGCAGATCTTTGCCATGGTCCCCTCTGCAAGCTGCGACCCCCCACCCAGAAAGGCAGATCTTTGCCGTGGTCCCTTCTGTAAGCTGCGACCCCCCCAGAAAGGCAGATCTTTGCCGTGGTCCCCTCTGTAAGCTGCGACCTCCCCAGAAAGGCAGATCTGTGCCGTGGTCCCCTCTGCAAGCTGCGACCCCCTTGCTCCCAGCACAGGCAGAGCCTGCAAGTCAGTCTCTGAACTCCGGGGAAGAACAAAGGCCTCCCTGTTGTCACCTGAAGGTCGAAAACTCTTTCCACCAAGTCCACCCTTGGGAGGCCCACAGAGAGGAATTATGAAGGTTTTCCGCTGTGGGCTGTCCTTGCTCTGGGTGGAAGGGAGGTGAATACTGACTGACTTGTATTCTTAGACTATCCTGGCGGCAGGGCCAGGCAAAACTCACAATAAATTTGGAATGCCTGTACACCTAGGGAAAACAGACCAACGGAAAGTTTGCCTTCCTTAAAAAACGCACTGTTCCCTGCAGTAAGTGCTTAGAGAATGGGGCCCAGGGGTAGCAGATGGGCCAGGTGGGGTGGCTGGAGAGGAATGATTTCATGGTGAAGTCATAAGAACCAGGACATTGTTATACTAATGTTGGTGATAATGGTGGTTAATTTATTAATGGTACGTTTACATATGAGATAGCTCCCCTGTATCAGACGTTAAGTATATTGCTTATTTTTAGGGCATCTTTTTAATGTTCTTAATAATGCTGGCAAGTAGTCATTATGATGCCCAGTCCATAGGCACATGAGGCTCAGAGAGGTTAATGAGTTTACTCAAATCACACAGCTGGCAAATGGGAGAACCCCGAGTCAAGCCCAGGTCTGTGTGATGGCGCACATGCCATGTCCACCACTGCAGGTCGCTGTGGGAAGGAAGGAAGAGCTTCAGCGAGGTGTCTGCCTGGAGCCAGGATGCTTGGCTACAGCCCCTGTCGGAGAAGCCCCTACCTGAAGGCCACCTGGGACGGAGTCACAAGGGCACGTGACCCTAGAAGAGGGGAGGGGGCCAGTTCAAGGTGAGATCACACACTGGAAACCAGCTCAGAGAAGAAACTACCCAAGGCCTGAAGCAGAGGAACTCGGGCAGAGGCCGCTGTCACTAACATCAGGAAGAACCCCGAGAAACCGGGGCGATGATGGAAACAGTGTGCAAATGGGGCAAGCCGGACGCAGCAACGTCAGGGGGCATTCATGAATTAAACTGGTGCTGACACCCTTCCTGACAGGCTGCCAGGAAAGAAAGCTGGTCACAATCAGAGGCAGGAAGACATGGGGGAGAAGGAGAGGGGTCTTCTGGGTGAGGCCAAAGCTGCTAGCAATAGAACTGGCTGCCTGGCTGAGAAGTGGATGTTCCATCATGGGAACTGCTCAAAGCAGACACTCGTCCCTCCCAAAGTTGGATTCCATTGTTGTAATCCCACCACCTTGATTTTACCGGAAATATCCACAGGGACCTCCTTTTGGAGCCCACGGAAGCTCCAAACCCCCTTTACCTCCAGGGGGCCTCACACCTCAGCTGAGCCCTGATACGGGACTAACACGTAGAGCAGGGGTCCCCAAACTTTTTACACAGGGGGCCAGTTCACTGTCCCTCAGACTGTTGGAGGGCCGTACTATAAAAAAAACCATGAACAAATCCCTATGCACACTGCATATATCTTATTTTAAAGTAAAAAAACAAAACAGGAACAAATACAATATTTAAAATAAAGAACAAGTAAATTTAAATGAACAAACTGACCAGAATTTCAATGGGAACTATGCTCCTCTCACTGACCACCAATGAAAGAGGTGCCCCTTCCAGAAGTGCAGCGGGGGCCGGATAAATGGACTCAAGGGGCCGCATGCGGCCCGCAGGCCGTAGTTTGGGGACCCCTGATGTAGAAACTGAGAAGTCTAAGTCACTTCACTCTCTAAGGCTAGGTCTCATCTACTAGCAAACAAGCATAGCAACGCCTTCCTTCCTGGATGTAGATGAAAAATCTTAGTGCAGCAATTAGGATGAGATTAACTGAATTTAAATCACACCTCTCTTTACTCCAAATATTCATGATTGGAGAACCATTTCATGTAATACACATTTATTAAATGTGCGCTAAGTAATATTCATTTTGTTAGGAACAAAAAGTGTGCTATACCAGTGGTTCCCAACCTTTTTTTGGGCCACGGACCAATTTAATGTCAGAAAATATTTTCACAGACGGGCCTTTAGGGTGGGACGGATAAATGTATCACGTGACCAAGACAAGCGTCAAGAGTGAGTCTTAAGATGGATGTAACAGAGGGAATCTGGTCATTTTTTAAAAATAAAACATCGTTCAGACTTAAATATAAATAAAAAGGAAATAATGTGAGTTATTTATTCTTTCTCTGCGGATCGGTACCAAATGGCCCACAGACCAGGGGTTGGGGACCACTGTGCTATATACAATATGGCAGCCACCAGCCACTGTCAGATAGCCCTGGTCCAGTAAATCAAAAGGGGATAAGACAAGATCCAGTCCAAGGTAAAAAATGTGGGGAGACTAATATCAAATAAGTATATGATGTTCAGAGGTTCTATGATAAACGTATGTTCAGTGTGGGTGCAAATGAGACCGAACCTGTGGAGACACGGTCAGAGGAAGGGCGGTTCTGAGGACCTTCCATGGGTCTGATGCCTCATGCATCCAATGCTTTGATTGATCACCTACTGCAACAAGATGTGACTTGAATGTTTTACAGATATGCTCAAATTTTTTCAACCATTCTGCAAGACAGTCACCCAGGTTAAAAGAGATGACAAAGTCTGACCATTGCCACAAACCTTATAAGTAACAGATCTGAGTTTTAACCCCATTTTATCACAGTATTTGTTCTCTACCTATATTCAGTGCAGCCCCATTCAGTCTCTGAACCACCTTCCCTAAAACCTGTCCCAGCCTTCTCTTCAAATGCCCTGACACACCTGCCAGTCACAGCTGCAAGCAACAGCCTTCAGTAGAAATCGGGAAACTTGCACATGTACCGTAACCAATCTTTCCTCCAAGCATTTCAACTTGTGCCACTTGCACTATATTCAAATTTGGTGTTCTCGCTTCTGCTAAATGCTGCCCTTGAATCTCTGAAACACAGCCTCCAAACATACTCAGACTTGAATATTAACAGCCAAACAGCAATGAAGCCAGATGGTCTTATTTATTAGAATTCAACACTGGAAAACAGCTTAGAGCGACTTTAAAATAGCAACTGGTGGAATAAGTACCCCAATTACACAGGATGGTCAGGGGATGCGCTGTAAACAGCAATTTATTAAAGAAAGTAAAACCCTGGTGACAGGTTTTAAATCCTCACCCAAAGACTTTTTGACTAAAGGCAATATTTTTATAGTTCCTATTCCCTGCCTATAAATATGTGCTACTTCTTAAATAGCTCTTTCAGAAGCCCAGGTCCAGCCCAGGAGATGAGCTGGTGACATCATCCTGCTGAACAAAAAAGGGATTGTTAAGCCTCCAAGAAAACCGGGTGAGGCCGGACTTCCCTAAGGTCCAGGTGGGAAGAGGGCCGCTCGCCCTCATTATCTTTGATGTGTGTACAGCTCCTGGTGTGATTCTTTTTCAGGTATCTTCAGTTCTTTTCCTGCCTCTGTTGATGTTTCAGGGGTAGGGCTGAACCAAAGGGCCATGTTTGATGGAGAGGCCATGTCTGATGGTGGGACAAGGACAAAAATCCTTCCTTGAGAAAGTTCTCAGTTCCCACTCTACCCCCTGACCACCATCCCTCCTCCTCCTCTTCTAGCCAACCCTGCAGCCATTCAGTTTCCATGGGTTCTTCCCTGAAAGAGGGTGAACTGGACTTGGAATCGCTGCAGGAGGAAGAGAAATTACAGGAAAGTTCCCATTCCCGCCTGGCCTCAGGTCCGAGTACCTACAAGACAATTGGAACTTCCCCAGTGTTGGGAGTGATGGTTTTTAGCATGACTCCTGGTGGTATTAGGCCAAACGAGTCTTGGCCTCTTGACTCTTCCATGAGTTGAGTTGCTATTTCCTTGATCAAAGAGCCTTACTGTGGGAGCCTTGGGGCAGAGGTGGAAAGACAGGGAAGCAAAAGCAAAACTGTCCTGCCACACATTGGTAAATATTGACTGAACAAACACTGCCTGCGGTGCTACATGCAGGATGAGCTAACCTGGGATAGCCCCTGCCCTCCAGCGCTCACAGCCCAGCCAGAGAGACTGAGATCCAGCAAGGAAACTCATTAAGAACAGAAAATCTCAGATGAGTACCAAACTGTAATGCAGGCTACAAAGCAGGCGTGGTACTTTAACAAAGAAAACCAAGCAGGACCTTCCTAGATTGTGCAGATAGAGAAGGTGTGTCTGCGATGGCCATCTCTGAATTCAGACCTGGAGGACAGAGGGAGTCAGTCAGAAAGAAAGAAATGGTATTAATTGAGACTATGTGCCAAGAGTTCAAGTTTTGGAAAGGGGTGGGGTATAGTGACAGAGAAAAAGCACGTGGAAAGGCATAGTTTGGTAGAAGGAGAGAATTAAACATGACTCAAAGTTGGCAAAGGTCTCTCTGCAACTGGAGAAAGTCATGAGGAAGAAGCATGTAAGGTCGCACGAGGAACCAGGGCCTCAGACACCACGATAGGCAGTCTGGGCTTCATTTTAAGTACAATGGAAAGATTTGGAAGATTTGAAGTAGGAGAGGAACAACCACATTAGTGATGTGTGGTGTATTCCTCTGAGTTGGGCAGGAGCTTGGTTACGACAAGAGCTCTTGGGGACTTAGGATGAGTGAAGGCATCAGAGAGAAACAATGTATGTAGAGGTAGAAACCAAACCATTTTCAACTGACAAGGTCATAAGAAAGGATGTTGAGGCTAAAGGAACGGGGGCTCAAAGATGACTCCCAGGTTTTGGAACTGGCCCACTGAGTAGACGATGGAGACATGAACTGTGACAGGGAAGACTGAGGAGGACAGGAGCTTTTCTAAATTTATGGGACATTAATGAGAGAGGAACCTGGAATTAATTTTAACCATCACAAGTGTAATATGTCTCTGAGACATCCAACTGGAAACGTCACATGAACGACAGGAACTATGAGGCCGAAGAAGGCGATCCTAAGTTGAGAAGTTAGTGTGAGGAAGTCCCAGACGGAATGTGAATCCATGAGAAGGAATAAGATGATCTAGGTAGAGAGTGGAGGAGATTAGAGCAGTTAGGAGAGAATCCGAGAGTGCCAGGCAGCACAGATGAGGAACAGGTGAATCCTCGGATGTTTCATTAGAACAAAAAGTGCGGGCTTCACACTGTGGAAAACAGTATGGAGGCTCCTCAAAAAAAAATTAAAAATGGAGCCCTGGCCGGTTGGCTCAGCGGTAGAGCGTCGGCCTAGCGTGCGGAGGACCCAGGTTCGATTCCCGGCCAGGGCACACAGGAGAAGCGCCCATTTGCTTCTCCACCCCTCCGCCGCGCTTTCCTCTCTGTCTCTCTCTTCCCCTCCCGCAGCCAAGGCTCCACTGGAGCAAAGATGGCCCGGGCGCTGGGGATGGCTCTGTGGCCTCTGCCTCAGGCGCTAGAGTGGCTCTGGTCGCAACATGGCGACGCCCAGGATGGGCAGATTATCGCCCCCTGGTGGGCAGAGCTTCGCCCCTGGTGGGCGTGCCGGGTGGATCCCGGTCGGGCGCATGCGGGAGTCTGTCTGACTGTCTCTCCCTGTTTCCAGCTTCAGAAAAATGAAAAAAAAAAAAAATTAAAAATGGAACTGCTTATGGCGCAGTGATCCCACTCTGGGTACATGTTCAAAGAAACCTAAGACACTAATTCAAAAGAATATAAGCACCCCTATGTTTATTGTAGCATTATTTACAATAGCCATGATATGGAAGCAACCCAAGTGCCCATCAATAAACAAGTAGATTAAAAAAAAGCTGTGGTACATATATATATATATACAGTGGAATATTATGTGGCCATAAAAAAGAATGAAATCTTACCATTTGGAACAGCATGGATGGACCCAGAAGTATTACGCTAAGTGAAATAAGTCAGAGAAAGACAAATATCATGTGGTTTCACTTATATGTGGAATCTAAAGAACAAAATAAAATTGAAACAGACTCAGAGAACAGGAGACTGGTGGTTGTGAGAGGAGGGGCAGTGGGGGACTGGGTAAAAAAGGTGAAGGGATTAAGAAGTACAAACTAGTTATAAAGTGGTCATGTTGTTATGAGGAGTAGAGTCAGTAACAGTGTAATAACTATACATGGAGCTAGGTGGGTATTGGAACTATCAGAGAAACACTTTGTAAAGTACATGATTGACCACTATGCTGTACACCTGAAACTAATACAAAATAATATTGAATGTAAACAGTAATTGAAAATTTTTTAAGTGTGGGCTTCAGTGAAACTGTTCTGTATGTTATTATAATGGTGGGTACATGACATTATACACTTATTTCCTAAAACCCATAGAGCTGCATAACACAAAGAATGAATGCTAATGTAAACAACAGACTTTAGTTAATAATAACATATTAATGTCTATTCATTAATTACAAGAAATATGCCACACAAATGCAAGATGTTGATAACAGGAGAAATCAAGAGGTCAGAGAGAGGGGTTAAAAGGGAGCCCTCTCTATTTTCTGATCAATTTTTCTGTAAATCTAAACTGCTCTAAAAAAAAATAAAGTCTATTAATTATTAAAGAAGAAAGCATGGGCTTTAAGGTCTGGTTAAAAGTGTCAGAGGTTTTCCTGGAAAAGGAAAGAGTTTAAAAACATAGATTTAATTTGAAGAAGAAAGACACCTTGTTCTTATAAGTTCAGGTTGAACACAATACATATCAAAGATCCAAGAGAAATCTTTAGCTTTCTATCAGTATTCTGTAACTTGAAATCTCAGTGTAAAGGATTGAGACACTCGCAAAAAGCATTTTTGAGCAATCATAAGATCGATTGTAAAACATTGATCCTTTCCCCTATTCAAATCAAACCACATGTTTCCAGTCTGGGTTAAAAGAGAAGTCTTCTGGGGTCAAAAATAGATTTTAATTTTTACTCTTACCCTTGGGTTCTGAGTGACATTAAACAAATTCACTTAACTTTTCTGAGGTTTGGTTGGTTTAAATCATCTATAAAATGCAGAGATTACTTATTCCATAGGCTTGCTTTGAAGACTACAAAGATCTGGCATTCCAGAAACTGTACATTACTATTATAACTAACGATAAGGATATTACAGCTATAACCATTATTATTATTATTATTATTATTATTATCATCATCATCACCATCAAGCACTGGACATTGTGCTAAGTGCTCATACCCATTATCTTGTTTAATCTTTCGTACAGCCTTGAAAACTAAGCATTCCTAGCCCCCTCATTAAGATCCAGAGAGGTGCAATGACTTGCCCAAGATTACACAGCTGATAAATGGTGAAAGCATGATGTGAACCCAGCTCAGCTTGTTTCCAGTGCCCTCAAATGCCTACTCGTAGGCTGCCCATATCAGCAAAAGACTTTTGCATAAGTAAAATGTTTAGTTTTTTATTTCACACTTACCTTGCTAAGTTAGGTCTGACTTCCCCACATCAGTAGCCTTACTCTGCTGTCATTGTGGGAAGGTTACAAAACGACTTCAGCAGGGAGAAAGTATAGATGAATTAGGCTGTGGTTTTCCTTACTGAGATTCAGAGGGAATCAATCAGCCCTTGATTCTTCCCTTATTGTCTAAAAAGAAGAAGAAGAAGAGGAAGGGAGAAGAGAGAAGAAGAAGAAGGAGGAGGAGGAGGAGGAAGAGGAGGAGGAGGGAGAAGGAGAGGAGGGAGAGGAGGAGGAGGAGGGAGAGGGGAGAGGAGGGAGAGGAGGAGGAGGAGGAAGAGGAGGAGGAAGAGGAGGAGGAGGAGGGAGAAGGAGAGGAGGGAGAGGAGGAGGAGGAGGAGGAAGAGGAGGAGGAGGAGGAGGGAGAGGGGAGAGGAGGAGGAGGAGGAGGAGGGAGAGGGGAGAGGAGGAGGAGGAGGAGGGAGAGGGAGAGGAGGAGGAGGGAGAGGAGAAGGAGGAAGAGGAGGAGGAGGGAGAGGGAGAGGAGAAGGAGGAAGAGGAGGAGGAGGAGGAGGGAGAGGGAGAGGAGGAGGAAGAGGAGGAGGAGGAGTCGTAGTAGTAGTGGTAGTAGTAGTAGTAGTGGTGGTGGTAGTAGTAGTACTAGCAGTGGTAGTAGTAGTAGTAGTGGTAGTAGCAGTAGTAGTAGTGGTAGTAGCAGTAGTAGTAGTGGTAGTAGCAGTAGTAGTAGTGGTGGTAGTAGTAGTAGTAGTAGTAGTGGTAGTAGTAGTAGTAGTAGTGGTAGTGGCAGTAGTAGTAGTGGTAGTAGTAGTAGTATGGTCCTTCAGACTTCCAAACTCTGCAAGCCCTGCTCTCTATCTGCACCCAGTCACCCAGATAACAACGGGGATGGAATCAATCCACTGGGGCCTTTCTCTGAGGTCTAACTTACTCCAACTTGGTTGCACTTGTATGGAAGTCTCTTGCTTTTGATACAAAATTCTATATCTGGCTCCCAATACTTGTCCTCAAAGCCCCTTGTTAGATAAGAGTAATTACACCAAGTCTTTCATTATAGGTCTCTGTTATTGCTATATTTCACTTGAAAGTGTTATTTAAGTTTTGGGGGTAGTTTCAAGGTTAAAAGTATTGGGTGGTGGCGATCTCCCATAAGATAACTATAGTTGATATCTTACATTAATTCTTGTGAAAGTAACTCACTGTTATAATTTGTTTTCATTGTAAGAAAGTAATTCTTAATGAATCCATGAAACCCTTATAAAAAGAGCACTTATACCTCATCATGAACCCTCCACTTCAGCTGCCTCCATTCCATCCTGTAAGCAAGCCATTCCCAAGCTGGACTTTCGCTTGCAGATGCTCCAGTGGGTATAGACACACAGGTGGTGCTGTAGCCTCTCTCTCTCTCTCTCTCTCTCACACACACACACACACACACACACACACACACACACACACACACAGAGTAACTTTCTTATTTGGGGGTGGGTTTATTTTTTTGGTCATTTGGAATTGAGTACATTTCCCAGAACATTAAGTGAATCCTGAGCTCCTCCAAATGCAAGACTTAAATGTTGGGGTCTTTGCAGAGACCCCAAGCTTCCTGGACTTTAAATTTAAAATAAAAGAAAGAAAAACAGGCAAAACCTTTTGTCCTTAGTTCACTCTGATACACTCTGAGAAGGCAAGTCGGCTGGGTAATGCAGCAGCAATATTAAAATAGCAAAGTCTGACATGAGGAAGGAGAACAAGGGGTCGCCTATGCTGTGGCCAGCGAGGCAGCCCGACGTTTCGTCAGCGGGACTGCCGCCAGCCTTCCCGGCTCACTTTTATAAAGCTGGCTCCTGGCACTCCTGAGCAAGATGTGGCTGTGCTGTCTACTTGTCCCTTAGTGACTTCAGAGGAGCTGGCAAAGTGGCCAGAGGACTTGCCCGAGAGCCATGGCAAAGAGTGGACTTGTAATTTACGTCCTGGTTATCACCCTACTCCTGGACCAGACCACCAGCCACACGTCCAAAATCAAAGCCAGGAAGCACAGCAAACGCCGAGTGAAAGGTAACGGGGCTTCTCAGTCCAGCAAAATATTAGGCTTGCTCAGGGTGAGCACCGTCCCTGGTGACAGTACCATGCCATCAGAGGGGTGTGGTGTTTCATGAGATTGACTGACCTTTTAATTCTCTGGAGGATTTTTTTCAGGAAAAAAAGCTTTTGTAATGTAATATATATATATATGGTATAACCTTTGTCAGGTGGGGTTAGATACGCAGAATGTTTTTCAGATGGAGTCATTTGGATATATGGACAGCTGATATTATGAATGAGGGGTCAAGCAGAAAATGTTTATTATAGAGTACACTGTTTCACTCATTGAGATTGTGTAAGTTTATTCAAAGATAATTCTGAGATAATTATAATCTTATTACATGGGTAGTATAGAGCTATTGGTAATTGTGATTTTCTTTTTGTCACCAATTACCATATAGATATATTTTCACATCCCTTGCAATGTAAGGACAGTCTATACTATCCAAATAAGCTTTTTCATGTCAGGGAGAAATTGAACCACTCTTTAACTTAAACATATTTTAACTTGCAAAATCATATAGTGTTTGAAGATATTTTAATGCAAAACTAAATCTACAATCAATCTCAAATTTTGGGTGGCTTGAATTAGGGTAAGAGGTTAAAAAAATAGTAAACGTTGCAAAGAAAACAGATGATGGCAATTTATTTGCAACATGCTGAAACCAAAACAAAAGGGAAAACATGGGTAATGTTTTATTTCATTCTTTGAGTCATTTTCATATCAGGATAATTTTAGATAAATATTATAACACTATTTCCTTTATCACTTGCACTTTAATAATAACAAAACATATAAAGCAATACCAACAAGGTTAGTCTTGATTTGACACAACACAGATGGTTGGTTGGTAGAAAGGTGGTTTGTTTTAAGTTGTGTTTTGATGATTACAAAGTGTCTTTATCTAGAGGAATTTATACAGTTTAAGTCTGATCCAAGGTTTCTTAAGTAGAAATTTTTTTTCTTATTAACTATCACACCGCCCTGTTTCCTCTTTTAATGGAAGACTGAAATACTTCCCACGTGTAGGTCAAGTCTGTCGCTGAAGATGAGGCAGGGGAAGGAGGAGAGATGGTACCGGGTGATGTGGCATATTTTTGCAGCCAGCCTCTCTTTACCAACGGAGGGGAGTGGCAAAGTGGTGACCACCCAATGGGGACGTGGGGAGGGGTATGATCATGGGAACGTGCATGTGTGCTGTGTGGTTGTTTCTGAGTTAACTGCAGTTCAGTCATAGAAAGCTGCCCACTTCCCCTCCTCTGCACACATACACCCCACATACACATGCCTTTTTTTTTAAATGGCTGGGTACACATCTTATTTTTTTTTTTTTTTATTTATTCATTATAGAGAGGAGAGAGAGAGAGAGAGAAGGGGGAGGAGCAAGAAGCATCAACTCCCATATGTGCCTTGACCAGGCAAGCCCAGGGTTTTGAACCGGCAACCTCAGCGTTTCCAGGTTGATGGGTACACATCTTAAATACCATCTTGTCAAAGCAGTTTTTTCTTTGCTAGTTTTTGCCATTAGGTCTCAAAAAGCAGATTCTACAGTGGGTGAGGTAGTAGGCCTAGACTCACAGAACAGTCTCCCCCAACTTCTAACACATTTGAAGTATTTTAAGTACCTGTAAGTAATATAAATACTTTATGAAATCAAAAGTGAACCCCCTTTTCTCCTTCCCAATCATCTCCACGGTCTTACCCACTATTAACTGTTGGGAGGTAATAGTACCAGTTTTTTAAATGCACATTTAAAAATTGATATTTTTAACAACATAAGCATTGACTATACAAAGTGCCCGATAGACAAACTAATGAATTTCATCTGTTAAATCTTGGATCTAGATCAACACGAGGCATACCTCGGTCGTTCGAAGAGCTGCATACTATTCTGTCGTGTAGATGGGTCATGACTAATGTAATCTGTTCTCTTGGTGAACTTTTGTGTGCTTTCCAATACTTCTCTTTTTGATTAAGAACCTCAGTGGCCTGCTTTGTACACATATAATGATGCTCCCGGACTTACGATGGGGTTACATCCTGATTAACCCATCATAAATTGAAAATATCATAAGTTGAAAATGTATCTAACACATAAAACCTACTAAATATTATATAGCTTAGCCTAAACTATGTTAAATGTGCTCATAACACAATATATTTTTTAAATGCTGACAACGCAGTATACTACAGAGTATGGCTTGTTTACCCTCTTGACCACCTGGCTGACCAGGAGCTGTGGCTCTCGGCCTCTGCCCAGCACCAAAGAGGAAATGATACCACACAGTGCTCGCCCAGGAAAAGATCAAAATTTTAAAAAATACCATTTCTACTAAAAGCATTTGGTTTTCACACCATCATAAAATAAAATAAAAAATCATACATTGAACCATCCTGTCAGGGACTGTCTATAAGTATACCAATCGCCATGCTAGGATGTTATGATACATTTCTAGAAGCAAAACCCCTGGCTAATCCCACTTTCTAATCATCTCCCAAAATAACAGCATCAATCTATGATCCTGTTGTCAGGGTGAGACTGCCCATTTCCACACACCGTGGCAACCAACACCAGGCCATCAGTTTAGGTTTAAGCCCTGACAAACTAACCAAATAACAAAATACTTTTTAAAATTTTGTATTTAATTGATGGTTAATGAGGGTGAGGTATTTTTCATATGTTTACTGGTCATTTCATATGTTTATTAGGAATTATTTTTGCATAGTTTCTGTATTGTACCTATTTTGGAGAACACTAATAATAAAATGAAAAGGAGCCTTTTTTTAAAAACTCAAAATGGCAATTAAATAATTTAGCTCCAAACAAAAGATTTCTCTGGTACTTACTTCCAAGGTCTCAAATAATTGTATGCTGCAATAATGAATAAAATATAATTTTTACAGTGAAATAGTTGTTCCCTGAATTCACTGTAGACAAACACTCTCACATTTGTCATGAAGGAGAGAAGCAGAAACCAAGCCACCTGCACCATGACTTCCATAAAGATCTCTCAGTGGCCTGATATTAATTCTTGTGTCTTTATCCAAATTACAATGTTTACAGCTTCTCTGTGGAGGTCACCTGTTTAGATGGAGTGGCGCAGGAAGCTGAGAGGAATGGGGGATGACATTTATAGACGGACAACTTGTAACTGGAAAGCGCATCTTCAGGTCTTTGCAAACCTGGACCCGAACAATGAATGGTTTTGCATTCTCAGTATTTCCTTATATTTATTCTGGATTGAATGATCCCACTGAGGAAACCCTTGGACTATTGTATTTCCGAGCTGAGCTGTTGGACACTTTGAGAATTGACAAGCAATAGTGAAACAGAGGTGTGAGCCACCCTGGGTACCCCAGAAGGCATTTTCCTAACCAGTGCTCGGCAAACTCATTAGTCAACAGAGCCAAATATCAACAGTACAGCGACTGAAATTTCTTTTGAGAGCCAATTTTTTTTAACTTAAACTATATAGGTAGGTACATTCCTTATCGAGGTAGCGCCCGCACATGGTATTTTGTGGAAGAGCCACAGTCAAGGGGTCAAAGAGCCCCGGTTTGCCAACCAGCATCTTTACCCAACTGTGGAAATACCTGGCTTGAAAACACATGTTTAAAGGGGTGGTGAATTTGCAGGTTTGGGTTTGGGGCTGTCCTGAAAAACCCAGGGCAGAGCATAGATTCACTATCTGGCACCCCCATGAAGAGGGATCTGGGGGCAGCTCAGATCAAGCTTTAAGTGTTTTCTCTGCCTGAGACCATGTGTTAAGGACCGAGCAGGTGAAGGTGATCACTGTGCAGAAGCAGACGGGAGGCAGGGGAAGAAAAGAGACATGGGGTCAGTGAGAGTCAATCCTGACTGTATCTTATGAGCTGGGTGACCTTCCACAGGTTAATTCAGCTGTCCGTGCCTTTATTTCTTCTTCTGTGAAATGCGGATAGTGATGGCGTCTCTCTCACAGGAATATTGAAAGAATTAAGCTCTTGGCCATGGCCAGTTAGCTCAGCAGTAGAGCATCAGCCTGGCGTGTAATTCAATTCCCAGTCAGGACACACAAGAGAAGCAATCATCTGGTTTTCCACCCTTCTCCCTCCCCTTTCTCTCTCTCTCTCTCTCACCTCCCACAGTTCAAGCGAGCTGGCTCCGGGCTCTGAGGACAGCTACATGGTCTCACCTCAGGTGATAAAATAGCTCAGTTGCTAAGCAACAGAGCAGCAGCCCCAGATAGTCAGAGCATCACCTGGTAGGGGGCTTGCTGGTGGGTCCTGGGGGGGAGCTCATGCAGGAGTGTGTCTCTTTGCCTCCTCACCTCTCACTTAATAAAAATAAATAAATAAATAAAGAATTAAGCTCTTGGAGCACAGGGTATGGTAGCTTTCAGTACTTTTTATTTTTATTATAATTTATTACAATTTCTGCCTTTGAAGAGCTCACTAGCCTTCAATTTCTAAAACAATCTCCACCAGTTCTAGAATTTTGTTGATTCATTCAACAATTATAAATGTCTATTATATGCCAAGTACTGTGTTAAGCATCAAGAAATACTCTTGGTAAACAGATTAAGTAAAATAAGTACAGATTGGAGAAAGTCCTTTGAAAAAAAATAAAGTTTCAAAGAAAGAGATTAGCCAGAGGGATGCCAATGTCAAGAGGATGATCAGAAAATTTTTTCTTAGAGGAATTGTTTAAACTCAACAAAGAGATGAGTAAGAGTGTTCCAGGCAGAAGGGACTCTAAGGAAAGGGTCCCGAGATGAGACAGCTTGCTGTAGGATGTGTCTGAAAGTCAGTCTGAAAGCTGAGAGTCCCACAGGCAGGGGCTAGAGAGACAGAGCGGAGCCCAATCACCAAACTCTTATGACTCCTGGCCAACTTATGTTCATGCTTTATTTTTCATGTACATTGGGTTCAATTTCATTAAAACCACCCCTACCTTAGGTTCTGGATTCCAAGGCTTTATTTTATTTTCATATTATTTTGGTCATATGCTTTTTATTTTTCCTATACCATCCCACCTGAAAATATCCCCAGAAAAGGATGGAGACCTAAAGACTCAAGTTGAAAAGCTCTGGAGAGAAGTCAACGCCCTGAAGGAAATGCAGGCCCTGCAGACAGGTAAGACCCTGTCTCATCAATGCCTTCTCTCAAAGGAGGCCAGGGCAGATCTGTGGCTTGCCAGCCGTTCAAACCACATGCAAAGTGTATGTCAAGTTCTAGGTGACGCCTTTCTAAAAGAGATATTGATAAGCCAGATGGATCCATAAGCATCCCAAAGCTGGGGAGACAATTGTCTTGAGAAATCAGCTTGATTTTCCACTCCCTCATTCTATATATGGGTGGTATAGAAATAAAAATAGGTATATCAATAAAACACGTAAAAAGTCTGTTTCTAATTCTTCTGTCATAGGCAATGAAACAGAACTGAGGCAAGTAATAACTACATTAAATAATTGGCATTCATTAGATATTTACTACATGCTCATGGGAAGATCTGCTGAGATTCTACTAAACCTGGGGTCACGGGACTCTGGCCGACACATCGCATGCACAGGAAAGGACACTGGTTAGAACCACGGTTTGCCAGCAGAGGGCAGCATCTCGTCTGCCTTGCTTTCTGGAGCAGAGCTCCCAGCAGTGTAGGAAGCCATACACACCATTGTCCAGGAGCTACTGTCCCAGGTTCCCAGGGGTGAGGAAATGAGAGCCCCACTGGGTGGTTCAGGGACAGCCCTGCCTTGCAAGGCTCGTACTCCTCCCACATATACTCTCATAACAACTGCTAAAGCAGAGCTTTGAGGGCCCCACAAGAGACCTGCCCAGTTACAAGAGTTACAGCCTTCAGCTAAGACTGAAGTTACGGCTTTCATTCAAGTACTTAAAATTCACAGACCATCCACGTTACCAATTCAAGGTCATTTTTTTTTTTTTTTTTTTTACCGTAAACAATATTGCCTAGTAACACTGACGATATATTTCGTTTACCAGGTTTCCGGAGAAACAGAATTAGAAAGTTTAAAGCAGGTCAAATGCACATGCAGAAGGGGAAAGTTTTGTTAATGCTTTACCTATAGTCAGGCACTACAAGTACTTTATAAACATTAACACGTTAATCCTCTAACAATTTACAAGATATGTGCCATTATAATGATCCTCATTTTATAGATGAGGAAACTGAGGCACAGAAAAATTAAATAATTTGTCCATGGTTTACAAAGCTAATAAATGCCAGAGCCTGATTCTCCACTGCTTTCCCTAAATTACTTGTTTGATTAATCCTGGATGACCTAACAATACTACCAGGGCTAAGTTATCTGCATTTAAAAAAATATTATCTCTCTATATGCACACTCAGACTGCTGTTTTTGTTTTTAATGATTATAAAATATCATTTCAGTTCCAAAAGTCTCAAGCAAATTCAGGACATAATAGAGCTACACTAACAAGCATGTGTATATCAAAGAAGCAAGAGGTTAAAAGCCATGTTTTTTTGTTTGTTTTAATTAATTTTTAATTTTTTTATTTTAGTGAGTGAGGAAGGGAGAGAGAGAGCCAGGAGCATAGATCTGTTCCTGTATGTGCCCTTACCGGGGATCAAACCGTCAACCTCTGTGCTTCAGGACGATGCTCTGACCAATCGAGCTATCTGGCCAGGGCTAAAGGCCATGTTTTAAGAGCGGGACAGACCTGGGTGTGTGTAGTTGTGACCTTACATGCTACATAAGTTACATTCTTATTTGCTAAGTTGTTGCAAGTAACAACTTCTCTAAGCTTCAATATCCTGGTATGTAAAGATGGGAGTAATAAAATCTCAGTAATAAAATCCACTTCATTTGTTGTGATAATTACCTGAGTTCATCTATGTAAAGTGTTTGGCACATTATCCAACACATACAAAATCTCCAATAAGTAAATGTTAACTCAGCATTACCATCACATGTCATTCATTCCACAAATATGTATTGCTATTTGTCAGGTCCAGTCCTGGATGAATTACTCTCAAAAAGCAATTTAACATGTAAATTTCACATCTTTACAGTCTGTCTCCGAGGCACGAAAGTTCACAGAAAATGCTACCTTGCGTCAGAAGGCTCAAAGCACTTCCATGAAGCCAACGAAGACTGCATTTCCAAGGGAGGGACCCTGGTAATCCCCAGAAACTCAGAAGAAATCAATGCCCTTCGAGACTACGGTAAAAGGAGCCTGCCAGGTGTCAATGACTTCTGGCTGGGCATCAATGACCTGATCACAGAAGGCAAGTTTGTTGATGTCAATGGAATTGCCATCTCCTTCCTCAACTGGGACCGAGCACAGCCTAATGGCGGCAAACGGGAAAACTGTGCCCTGTTCTCCCAGTCAGCTCAGGGTAAATGGAGCGATGAGGTCTGTCGCAGCAGCAAGAGGTACATATGCGAGTTCATCATCCCTTAATACATAGATCCTTCTCCAATGTATCTTCCAAGCAAGATCGGTCATGATTTATAGACTAGTGATCCTCAAGAATAAGTCAAATTGATCTTAGGAATACAAGAGCCAGCCAATTTTGCTACCATATTGCATTGTGAGTTTTCTTTCTCTATGGTATGGGGTGGGGTCAGAAAATAGGGATCCAGCTATGTACACATACCGTTAAAGTGGCTTTTGCAAAACGGGCTATCAAACTGCCTCTTTCCTAGTCCGTCTCACTTGTATAAACCAGGTCGTTATGAAGCAAGCAATAGCCAGAAAAGCAAGCTTCTCTTGAAAGTTTAGTATATATATACTTTATTAATGAGAATTCTCTCTAAGTCAGAGATTCTAGGTGCTATAGAATCCAAAAACTTTTCAGTCTGATGCTCAATCTGTCCCACCCTGGTCATAGTACCTCATTAGCTCATTATTTCTTTGCATTGAGGCAGTTCCTGGTGGAACTCGCATCTTGTCTGCCACGTCAGAACATGAATGTCTCAGATTCTCAATCACACTTTTTTCTTCAAGTTCCCTGCCCCATACACAAAGTTTCCAATCAAGACCTGAAACAAACGATAAGGTAGCGTATGTGATCAATTTCCCCTTCCAGCATTACATGACAGTTTCCAATATGAATGGGTAACCTTAAGGCAGAACAAGAGCAGAGAATTGTATGAGAAAACAGAAAAAGAAAAATGTCTACTTTTTCCATGCGTTAGCATCCTACTCTCCTTTATGAAACTGAAGGTGGACATTACATATGTTAGTTTCCTCTTTCACATACTTTATGTTTCAATAATCATATATTTAAGTCTATTAGGGGCAATCTATCTTTGGAGGTTGAAAACTAGATTTAAACAAAACTATTTGGAAGTCACATGTCTATACAATTTCTTATCCTGTCAAATGCTATTGCCATTAAGCAGTTAATGGCATTAATCTTGTTTCGTTAGATTGCATAAAATAACTTCATTGCTTACTATGAAATTACAAAGTTTAGGCTTGGGAGAATTGGCCTTTTTACACTTGATCTTAGCCAAGACGCCAAGAAGCAACTGAAAATAGGCTTTTTAAAAGCAAACAAATTTGTTTGTTCCGTTCTTCAAATGTCACTATTTTTCTTTAAACATTGAATTTTTTTGTGACTAAATACCCTTTTCCGCACTCTTTAACTACATGTGCTTGGAATTAAGTTTTGGTTCTTTCCATTGTAATAATAAAGCCTGAATTCTGATAAATATGGATGTATTTGGATGTTGAGTAGTTATTCAAACTATACTGGTTTATATCAAATTTGGCACAATTTTAGGGGGAAACACCCCATATTTGATCAAACTCATAATTTACATGCACTAGATTAACTTTACCTGACAATAAAGAGAAAAAGTCTATGAGGGAGAAGAGGAACGTTAAAAATAAATTGTACTTGCCATTGTTTTTGGTTGACCCTGGCCAATTCTCTACTTCAATACAACTCTAATTTCTTTAAAGATGATGACAGTAATGAAATTAGTAGACATTAATGGTATATGATGTTGATCATATTTCAGATACTGTGCTAACTTTTATATAATTATTAATCTCCAGAACAACTCTGGGAATCAGGCTCTAGAATGATTTCATTTTCTTATTAGAGAGATGTATTAACTTGCCCTAAGTCACATGCCAGAAAGTAGTGGAGTTGTCACCAGAACCCAACAACTTGCTCAGATCCTATACCCTTAGTAACTATAGGAGAGCTATGACAAGGTGTCCCAGTAGAGCCTGAGCTCTACATTGATCAGGCGTCCCTGATTTGACTTCCCTGTGCAGTGGGACACTCCTGCTTATCAGCAGGGCTGGCAGCCTCTTCGAGACTACTCTTGAGGTGGCTGTGAGGATGCTACTGATAAGTGCCGACACTAACTGCCACCGGAGGAAAAACACAACCGACACACAAATTAGTTGCAAGAATCACACAGGTCATTTATTACTCACAAATCCTTTTGGCGTGCCTGGGTACAGCTTAAGGGGGCCCCATTAGTGTGCTCCTCTCAGCTGTCTTTGGTCAGAGCAGCGTGGAGACAATCCACGTTCACTTTGGAGTCTGAGTGACTACCTCAGCAAGGGGCCCTCAGCTTTAGTACCTTTTCTGGCCAATGCCTTTTAACAGGTGTCAATCTACAGGATTATCACCTCAAACCACCTTTTTGGGAGTTCCTCCCAGAGAATTCCTTTTATGTTAATCAAAATGTTACATCAAAATACTTTTTAAGATGTTCTTATTTACATTAACTTACAAAGTTATGACATCAAGCCACTTCTTATCTATGTATAACTTCACACACACACTAACTGGGCCCTGCTCGAAAGTCAGAGTCTGTTTATCACATCTGCACCCACTACATTAATTTCTATCCAGATGGCATAACTTTAATTTTCTTAATTATTTGTAATATTATATCTTTTTTTTTTTTTTTTTTTTTTTTTTTTTTTTTTTTTTACAGAGGCAGAGATAGACAGGGACAGACAGACAGGAACGGAGAGAGATGAGAAGCATCAATCATCAGTTTCTCGTTGCGCGTTGCGACTTCTTAGTTGTTCATTGATTGCTTTCTCATATGTGCCTTGACCACGGGCCTTCAGCAGACCGAGTAACCCCCTGCTGGAGCCAGCAACCTTGGGTCCAAGCTGGTGAGCTCTTAGCTCAAGCCAGATGAGCCTGCGCTCAAGCTGGCGACCTCGGGGTCTCGAACCTGGGTCCTTCCGCATCCCAGTCTGACGCTCTATCCACTGCGCCACCACCTGGTCAGGCTGTAATATTATATCTTAATTACTTTTATATATCTTCCATATTTTTGTTTTTTGTATTTCTATATATTTAATTACTATAACATTATATTACTACAACACAAGGTCAAGCCTGTTCACCTAAGCAATGGAAGCAGACTTTAACCTGGTTTCCCAATCCCCTCATCTAGGGTAGCTATTTGGGTAAACACTGGATCTTGGTAAGGCATTCAGTCTGAGGCTGCTTCAGAAGGGCTGAATAAAGACAACCATGGCTCACATAAGTCAGTGTCAGAGTTAGAGTTTCTAGGAGATGGGGTTAAACAATATTATTGCCCTCCAAAACCCCAATCAGAAAGTTAAAGAGGAAAAGCTTAATGCAAAAGAATAGATGAAATTTAGAGAGGAAAATGAGTTAGCAAAACAATGAGCAGGTGGATGGGAGACACAGCAGGACTAGAAGAAGTGGGTTAAGGGATTCTCTGGTTGGCCCAAGGTCAAACTCATGACCTTGAGTTTATTATTTAGCCAATCAACCAAAGGCCATACCTACAAGATTCACTAATCTAGAGTTCCCTTTGGTCCATTTTGCCTGTTGGGCACCAGTTAGCAAACAATTAATTGGTTTTCAGGCAAGACTGGTAAATGGGTCTTTACTCTTAGGCCAACTTTTCTCCAGGAGAGCTGCCTGGACTACAGAGTGGAGAAACCTCCTGAAGCTTGGTGGAAAGAGTGCCGGGAGCAATTCACAATGTTTCTCACCAACTCATAGCTGGGGGATGTCAACATCTGTACCACATAACTGTCACTCCCACTGTTAACATCTGGCTTTCTGCAGATACCTATTGCAGTGAAAGCTCAACAGACCTCACCAGGAAACAGTGTTGCACAACTTTTTTTGAGTTTACAGACCACCTGGGAACCTGTAGATTCCTGTAGGTCTGGGTGGTGACCCCAAACTCTGCATTTGTAAAAGCCAACAGTGGGAGCCAACAATACTAGACCACACATGACAGCCTGATGGCAAGGGCCTAGGCCTTTAATTACTTACCCAGCAACAGTCTCTGATGGATTCCAGCAATTTTGCTTCCCTTTAAATCAAAAATCAAGGGTAGGATCTACAGTGTGAGTGAACAACAATACTAAGCAATCTCCCCCGCAGATGTTTCCATCCATACCATTAAATGAGGTACAGAGTAAAAATGAACTAGTTAAAGAAAACACCAATAACAGAGACTCAAATTAGTGAGCTGAAGGAGGATCTATTGCAAGGCTCAATGGTTCCTTTCTCTTCCCTAGCACTGTTGAACGCATTTCTTAAACTAAAAATAGAGATATAGTCTTTCCTACTTTCGGATGAGTGGAAAACTTTAAGATCCTCACCAAATAAAACAAGTCTAATGAATTAAGAACCCCACAAATTTAGCTAGTTAAGTAGCTAATTTAATCTGATGTAAGTAATTTAAAGGATACTAACTAAAGCAATATGCTAGGTACCATGGAAGGAAAGGAAGTAAGTCATGGTACCTACACTCAAGGATATTACGACTTGGCACACAGAAAGAGAGCAAGACTAACTAACCACTGGAGTCTATAAAGAAAGAATCAGTAGTGTTAATTGAATATGGAAGTTAAGTGATTTACAGATTATTTCTATCTGGTTTTACCTAAGCTTATACCCACAAAATGGGCAACAATTTAACTACATTTCTTCAAAGAAACACTAAATTGAGTATATATACAGTAACAATAAAAAGCACATGCACATATGCAGGTAAGTGCAGCTGACACTTCTGCTCCTGAGATTGGTTCAGGAGGCAAGCATAACCTAAGCAAAGCCAATCAGAACCTTCTTCAGTGGTTGCCATCTGACCCTGGGGCAATAAAACTTTTTTTTTTTTTTTGCTGGAGATGCTAAATTGGGACAAAGTGAATTTACAGCTTCTGGCAGAATTCTTCCCTTCCAGATGGATGCAATGTGCCGAATGAAGTGAAACAAAGATAAGCAGTGGTGATACATGATGGGGCAGGGAGGGAGGGAGGGAATGGAGGTGGGGGGGGGGAGGAGGGGGAGAGAAAGAAAGTGGGTGAATGTGTGTGGATGTTCACCTAGTGCTGAGTTTGTCATTATTAAAGCCCTGGTTGCTATTTCTATGAGTTACTTCACCATCCCTTCAAGCTGCACAAGACAAGTTATCTTTTTCATTTGAGCTAGTCTGAGTTTGCACATCGGCCAGGATAGGCTTGGTTATGGCCTGATGGAGCTTCTATCTAGATAGGCAAAAGAGTAAAAGGCAAAGAAATAAACAAGATCATTTCTGAAAATGACAAAATGTTGAAAGGTTGATATGAGAAAACGACTTAATGAAAATTAAAAAAAAAAGAAGAGAATTAAAACAGGGAGATGAAAGATGGCGTAAGAGGAGCAATGTTACTTAGACATGATCAACCCTTCAAATATAGCCCTTTTTCCATCAAAAGAGAGAATGGAAAAGACAATGATCTTATAAATCGTCAGAGCAAGAATCCAAGAAAGAGAGACCCTGAGAAAAGTGACAGTCCAAAATCACCCAGAAAGCCAAGAGCCAGGGCAAGGGTTCAAATTTAGTTTCCTGTGTTCCAGTTCAGAGCCTGTTCAATAAGCCAGCCCAGTTCAAGGTCAGATACAGTGAAGGAACTTAGAGTCAGAAGATCCAGACTTCACACTTATTCTGTGTGTGATTTCAGGTAAGGATAGATGTTTGAGCCCCCTCTTCCTCATCTAACAGTGAGAATGGTAGGTCACCCACAGAACTGGAAGTTGAGATTGGAAAACATTTTATGAGCAAGCAAACACTCTAGATATGGTATCTCAAAAAATGGTTTTGTTCCATTATAAAACTAAAACATCTCATTACAGAAAAAAATTTGAGGAATAGAAAAAACATTTTAGAAATTGTCCTCCATTGTGGTCTTATTCATTCATCCAATTAATATTTATTGAGCACATGTATCCAGCAGTGTTTAATTCTACCACCATCCATGCAAAGGTGCAGAGGTTATGTCATTAGGCAATGCAATATTCTGCTTTATTTGACTTAGAAAAGTAACCATTTTCTAGGTTTTTCCAATGTATTTTCCATGGTTCCATAATATTCCAAATGTTATTTATTGAGAATGTATAATTGCATTTTGAACACATTTATGATTTGAAATTTACTTAACCATCTCAATATAAATGTTTAGTATTTATTTAAATAAATGAAAATTTTGCTTTTCATTTTACTTCTGTAAATAATGCTGTGATGAACACTTTTGTCATTTTTTTTTTCCTATTGGACTTTAGATTTTTATCCACTGCTAAGACAGATTTCCAGGAGTGCAATGATTGAATCAAAGGGTAGGAAAAACTTGAGATACTTCGCATCATTGTGCTAAATTGCTTTCCAAAAGGACTGTGAAAATTGAAGAGTCAGCATGCTCTGTGATGCCACTAACTCTGCAGCCATTCACTCCTGGGTTTAAATACCAACAGCCGGCCCTGGCCGGTTGGCTCAGTGGTAGAGCATCAGCCTGGCGTGCGGGAGGCCTGGGTTCGATTCCCAGCCAGGGCACACAGGAGAGGCACCCATCTGCTTCTCCACCCCTCCCCCTCTCCTTCCTCTCTGTCTCTCTCTTCCTCTCCCACAGCCAAGGCCCCATTGGAGTAAAAGATGGCCCGGGTGCTGGGGATGGCTCCTTGGCCTCTGCCCCAGGTGCTAGAGTGGCTCTGGTCGTGACAGAGCATCGCCCCCTGGTGGGCGTGCCTGGTGGATCCCGGTCGGGCGCATGCGGGAGTCTGTCTGACTGCCTCCTTGTTTCCAGCTTCAGAAAAATATGGAAAAAAAAATACCAACAGCCATGTTCACTACCTCTGTGACCTGGAATAAGTCATTTTGCCTTGCTAAATACTTTTCCAATTTGTTAAGTAAAACAAAAACATAGGGGATTCACAATACTGATATTTACTTCAGAAAATTGTTAGGATTTAAAGTAAGCAGAGTTAAATATTTTTTGGCAAGTCAATTTGGCAACTTTTCAATCAGATATACAATATAACATAATATTATATTAACATAATGTTAGTATAATATTATATGTTAACATAATAACAATATTAATTGTTTGATTAAGCTAAGAAATAGACTATGAGGCCCTGGCTAGGTAGCTCAGCTAGTTATAGTGTAGTTCTGATATGCCAAGGTTGCAGGTTTGATCCCCAGTCAGGGAAGATATAAGAAGAAACCAATGAATTCACAACTAAATGGAACAACAATTTAAAAAATATTTTATTTATTGACTTTAGAGAGAGAAGAAAGAGTGAGAAAAAAGGATGGGGGAGGGAGCAGGAAGCATCAACCTATAATAGTTGTTTCTCACATGTGCCTTGACCAGGCAAGCCTGGGATTTTGAACCGGCGCCCTCAGCATTCCAGGTCAACACTTTATCCACTGCACCACCACAGACCAGGTAGATCAATCAATACATTTTTTGAAAAGAAAGAAACTAGGATGGTGTAGGGGAGAGGGGTACTTCTAAGAAGCCTCAGGGAAGAGGGTAACATTGTTATTACACTTGGTATATTTATTTGGGTCACACAAATTCAAGCTATGCTAAGAACTGGAAATACAATGATGGAAATCACCATTAAATTAACCAAAAGGGGCCCTAGCCGGTTGGCTCAGTGGTAGAGCGTTGGCCTGGCGTGCAGGAGTCCCAGGTTTGATTCCTGGCCAGGGCACACAGGAGAAGCACCCATCTGCTTCTCCACCCCTCCTCCTCTCCTTCCTCTCTGTTTCTCTCTTCCCCTCCCGCAGCCAAGGCTCCACTGGAGCAAAGTTGGCCTGGGCGCTGGGGATGGCTCCGTGGCCTCTGCCTCAGGCGCTAGAGTGGCTCTGGTTGCGGCAGAGCGATGCCCCAGATGGGCAGAGCATTGCCCCCCTGGTGGGCATGCCAGGTGGATCCCGGTCGGGCACATGCGGGAGTCTGTCTGACAGCCTCCCGTTTCCAACTTCAGAAAAATACAAAAAAAAAATTTTTAACCAAAAGAACATGTAATCACAAACCACAACAAACATATTTTTTAAGTAACATAGGAGGGTTCAAGGAAGAGGTTTTAGAAGTTCTCAAGAAATGACACCAAGGACAGACTCCCAGGTAACTCTAGTCCTGAGCTTGATGAAGGGGCATGCTTGTCAGCAACCACTTCTGAGAACTTGTTCTGACCTGCCCTCCCCGTGGAAGGTGTGCAGAGGTCAGAGGAGTGGGCCCTGCCCCCAGGGAGTGGCTGCAGGTCAGGACTCCCCGGGGACCAGGCCTGGGGAAGAAGGCTTGGGCTATGGGCACAAGGGCCAATGGGCAAGAAGACACCAAGGCTCTGGCACCCAGGGTGGTGCTGGACGCACCTGCTGTCCACGAGCTGCTGGCAGTGGTCAAGGCAGTGTTGGCTGTGCTGTCCACCAGCCCACACTGTGGTACTGGTGGTGGGTGTGGGGCTAAAGGGGCTGCACTTGTCGCTGTCCTCCAGCCTGGGTGCTGAAGCTGATCGTGCAGGACCTGTGCGCCGGGCCAGCTGCTGGCTGCTGGGGTGCCCACAACAGACTGCACTGGACCCCTGCGCTGTCAGCTTCCTCCGGCAACTGGAAGTGGACTTCAACAACAAGGAGGGCTGTAGGGGCAATGGACACTTATATACTCAGGTTGGCACCTTCCAGGAGTACCCGCTCAGCCTCCTGGAGAGGATGTGGCAGAGACCTGGTTTCAGCCTTCTTCTGGACACCAAAGTGAGAAGCGGTCTGGGAATATAGACTGCCTCCTGCCTTAGCATCTCGAACTAGCTGAACACACCAGCTGAATACAGAGATCTAGTGACGAGAGGACATGACTGTGTTCCCTCCTTGCCTGGTAATGGCAAAGCTCAAGTTATACTGCCAGCATTTTTGTGACCAGAGCAAGCAATTCACAAGCTGTTTTGGTTTCCTCATTTGTAAACAGCAGGTAGTATTTAGGAACATCTAGAAAATGGAACGATACTCCCACCTCATTAAAGTTTTACGACAATTTCATGAGACAGTGCAGGTAGAAAGGCATTGCACAGTCTGTTGCTCAGAGGAGATGCTTAGAAAATGAAAATGATCATCACCAGCTACTAACTGATTTCCTGGAATGAGGGAAGAAAGGCTCTTCATGGTTATAGAAGTGATTGCTCAACAATCAAATATCAGGGGGCTCTGAAAAAGAGAGAAATTTCCTGAGTACTTCAAAAGTCAATGATTAAAATGACAGTAATTTTCGAGGGTGTAGATGTAGCCAGTATGAGCAATCTAAATCAGCCCTAGAGTTTCCCTTTGAAGAATGAACGAACACTCTCAATTTATAAATTTTTGTCTTTTAGCATAGTATTTTTTTTCCTAAATATCCAGGCTACCATTCTACCATTTAACCTTGTAACATCATGGTTCTTTTCTTTTAGTGTTTTTAAAGACTTCATTCATTTTAGAGAGGGAATAGAGAGAGAGAGAGAGAGAGAGAGAAGGCGGGAGAAGCAGGAAGCATCAACTCCCATATATACCTTGACCAGGCAAGCCTGGGGTTCCGAACCAGTGACCTCAGTGTTCCAGTTCCAGGTTGATGCTTTATCCACTGCGTCGCCACTGCTCAGGCTTATTATTATTATTATTATTTTTAATTTTCCCATTGATTTGAGAGAGAAAGAGAGAGAGAGAAGCATCAACTCATTGTTTCACTTGGTTGTTCCATTTAGCTGTGTACTCATTGATTGCTTTTCATTTGTGCCTCAACCAGGGGTCAGACCCACGAATTCTGGCGTACCAGGTCAATGATTTATACACACTGAGCAACTTGACCAGGGCTCACCATGGCTTTTTCACCTATAAAAACTTGTAGGGCATGATAAGCCATGATTTATTTTTTATTTATTTATTTTTTTGTATTTTTCTGAAGTTGGAAATGGGGAGGCAGTCAGACAGACTCCCACATGCACCCGACCGGGATCCACCCAGCATGCCCACCAGGAGGTGATGCTCTGCCCATCTGGGCATTGCTCTGTTGCAACCAGAGCCATTCTAGCACCTGAGGCAGAGGCCATGGAGCCATCCTCAGCGCCCGGGCCAACTTTTTGCTCCAATGGAGCCTCAGCTGCGGGAGGGGAAGAGAGTGACAGAGAGGAAGGAGAGGGGGAGGGGTGGAGAAGCAGATGGGCGCTTCTCCTGTGTGCCCTGGCCGGGAATCGAACCTGGGACTCCTGCACGCCAGGCCGATGCTCTACCACTGAGCCAACCGGCCAGGGCGATAAGCCATGATTTAAAAAAACAAAAACGTTTTGAGTCTCACTGTATGACAACCCAAATTTATTTAGTGATTTTTTTTCTTTGTACATATTTTCATCTCACAATAATGATACGATGTGTGTTTTTACTACAAGTCAGGTTAGCGATTAGGACATTAAGGCTCAAAGAGATCAAGCTTGTTGTTAAGGCTACAAAGTTTGGAAGCTGTAGGGCAAGGAATAGAATCCATATCCAAAAGATTCCAGGGCCAGGGTTCTTTCTACCACCTTAGGCTGCCGCTCCCTCCTGCTCACACACTCCAGGTTAAAATTAAAATGAACATGTGGCTAAATTATATAATTAATCTATTAGCACAATTAACATGTGTGCTTTAATGTAAGTAAGTCTAGAGAGCAGACTCTCAAGGTCAATTACCCAGTGGAGGGGTGCCCAGCAGGAGTAACTTACTAAATGCTGATGTGGTGCACAGATGTAACTGACAGAAGTTTCACAGTAATCAAAACTAGAGCAGACTCTGGTCAAATGGAACGCACAAATCATCTTGTCCACATCCTACAAATATTTGTTAAGTTGACAGTATTTCAGGCACTATTCTAGATTTTTAGCAACACAGGCATTACAAACACACATGATTGAAAAGGGAATGCAGAAAATTGTTAATAGCTGGGTGATAAAATTTTATAGATGAATTTTATTTTCTGCTTTATGTTTGCCTTATTTAACACATGTTCTAAAAATGAGCATATATTACTTTTAAATCAAGAAAAAATGTTTTATATATGTAAGTGGACTTCAGCGGACCAACTTATTTTGATACTTAGATGCTTGTCAAACACATCTTACAATTGCCCCCACTGACTCGCTTCAGATTAATATTTCAGTAGCCAAGATGTCCACTGACTTATGTTGCAGTCTACTTTTTTTTTTTAATAGCTAGAAGATGTCCACCAATTCAATGAAAGGGGGTGGGAGAAAGAGAAAGAGAAAAATAATCATGTGAAGTAGAGACCAAGGATTAAGAGTTCTTTCATTAGCCAGTAACGAGGATCCAGTACCCAGAGAGCAGCATTCATCCCCAGTTAGAAAGAAGGGAACGGGTTATGACTGCGGAGGCTCACCTCAGAACATCAGAGCAAAGAGCAATCCTCACATGTACAAATGTTGTAAAGAACTTTGGGCCTGAAGCAAAAACAATGTTATACTTATACATTCCTCCTTTCATGTCTTTCAAATACTCTGACTTCCTTTTGCCAAGCAATGTGTACAAGGCCACAAAAGAACAAGAGCTCAAAGAAACTTAAGAAGATATGGAAGAAAAACTTACGAATTCAAAGGATTCTTTCCCTGAATTTAAAAATTGCCAGAGAAGAATACAGGCGGAAGAGGACATTTTTTCCCCTCATTTTTTCTTTAATTAAATTAATTGGTCAATAAATTTCATGGGTTTCAGGTGCACCATTCCATAACACATGGTCTGTACACTGCACTGCGCATTCACCACCCCAAGTCAAGTCCCTTCTCTCAACATTTATCCCCCCTTACCCTCTGCTACCTCCCCTCAACCTCTCTTCCCTCCCGCAATAATCACACTGTTGTCTGTGAGCGCTTAATATTATGCCATAGCAAAGATGGACCCGGAGATTATTATGCTGAGTGAAATAAGCCAGTCAGAGAAAGAGAAAGTACCATATGATTTCACTTGTATGTGCAATCTAATGAGGAGGACGTTCTTAGCAAATAATGTCTTTCCAACTTCCGAGACAGGAAATCCTCTTTTGTGTTTAATTTACATTCTTCCAGCTGCCTTTGAAGCCCCCCTCTTTCAACAAGCTATGAAAGGTTTCTGTTGCTTCTCTGTATTTTAGACTGCTAAGTGTTTATATTGTTAGCCTCTTAAAGGCCGCTTTGCTGAGACAGTATGGGTGTGTGTGTAAGTGTGTGTGTGTGTGACATGGGGTGAGATCTGTGTACGACCAGTAATGCAGAAAATGTGAAAAGCTTAAGTTGCTCTTTTGCCATTGGAAAAATCAAAGCTGATGGTCAAGTTAAGACTGATATGTTAGCAATAACCCAGTGATAGCAAAGACTGTGTTGGAGTCATAATTATCTCTTTACAAATGTCAAGGGCACAGGCAGACATTCGATGAACTCTTTGGATATTTATTCAAGCATGTCGGCTTGGTTGACTAGAGCTTATTTGCTGGCAATTTCTATGTTAAGAAAATATTCTTTTAACCAGATGAATTTTATAGTGGTTAAAGGTCAAACAACTAATTAAAATTAACAACAGCCCTGAATAAATGAATAACTACCAGCAAACTAAAGAGAGAGTTTTCCTCAGTTTGGTAGCTTCTCTAAATAAAAGAGCTGTGTCATTACGCAATAAAACTTCCTTAGCTGAACTGCCCAGAAATAAAAGGTTTCTGTGGTTTAACAGTTGTTGAGTTGTTGGGTACAAAGAGAATAATCATTCTCAACATCAGATTCGAGGCAGCCAAGTAATTAAGGCTTTGAGGTCAGACAGACCCAGGGAGAGAAATCAAACTTCCTTTACATAGAGTTAACTAAAACACTTGTCTTGAGTTAACAGGGCCACATTTACATCTCTGTAAGGCTCACTTCTCACCTGTGGATGGAAATTAAAACAGTACCTGCCTCTCCAGGCTGTTGCGGGAACGGAATAAGACAATGTCCATAGGCTCCTTAGCAGATGTCCATAAGTTTGCAATGAACACTAGCTATTCCTGTTCTTTGTGTCATCCCATTGTGAGCACATTTCCTCAGATGTGGAGAAGACACTCTACACACACACACACACACACACACACACACACACACACACACACTCACACACACTCACCCAAGGCAGATGCTAGATTCTTCAAAGGGGCCAAGATAAAAGCCCAGCCCCAGGACAGCATTCTTAGCAGTCCTGCAGCCTGATCCTCCAGTCATAAATCCTGTGTCCTCACCTGTGACAAACACTGGAAGGTAGCCTGATGCAGAGAAAAAGAGTAACAATTAGTCAACCTGAGTTCACATATGGACTCCACCAACGACTCACAGCAGGTGAGATAAGGCAAATTTCTTAATTTCTCAGACACTCAGTGTTCTCCCTTAAAAAGTGGATATACCTGACCAAGCTCAGATTATTATTGTTGAAGATTAAATGGAATGAGGTGTCAAGCACAGAACACGGTACAAAGTAGATGCTTAGTTAGCACTGGATTGCTTCCCGGCACTGAGTCTGGGACAGCCCTGCTCTGAGGGCCCTATCTAGACCATATACCTTTAGGGTGCTTCTACTATAATCTCATAAATGGGAACATATGCAAAAGGCACTGCAGTCATTTTGTTCCCACAAACATAGCATGTGTGCTTATTACACAGCCAATAATCACGCAACCATAGAGGTCTGGGCTTAACAGTCTAGGCTGAAAGAGGCAGCATGGGCAGAAAGATGCTTTGGAAACGTGTCAACATAGGAAGATGGGCTGAGAAGGGGACGGGGAAGGGGTCGTTTGGTTGTTAAATTATCTAGGTGGCAGTTTTAGTCAGGCCCTTTCTCTCGGCTTCCTTCCATTTTCCTGCTAGAAGAAAGAAGGAAACCTAATTAGAATATTCTTTCCAGACCTTTCAACTCCGAAAAGTCAACCTTTTCTTTCAAAGCAAATGAAGTACGCTGGGGAGGGGAAGCGCTGACAGCTCTTGTACCAGCCTTTCTTCTCTTCCTCATCCTCCTCTGATATTCCCTCCCCAAGACAGGGGCAGTCTCCCTCGCCCATGCTGAAAGTGTAGGGGACTTTCTAAGGTCCTCCTCGATCATTCATGAAGAATTCTTCCTTCCTTCCTTCCTTCCTTCCTTCCTTCCTTCCTTCCTTCCTTCCTTCCTTCCTTCCTTCCTTCCCTCCCTCCCTCCCTCCCTCCCTCCCTCCCTCCCTCCCTCCCTTTTTTTTTTTTTTGACAGAGACAGAAAGAGAGTCAGAGAGAGGGACAGATAGGGACAGACAGACAGGAAGGGGTAGAGATGAGAAGCATCAATTCTTCGTTGCAGCACCTTAGATGTTCACTGATTGCTTTTTCATATGTGCCTTGACTGGGGTCACAGCAGAGTGAGTGACCCCTTGCTCAAGTCAGTGACCATTGGCTCAAGCCAGCAACCTTGGGCTTCAAACCAGCAACCATTGGACTCAAGCTAGCAACCATGGGGTCATGTCTATGATCCCACGCTCAAACCAGCGACCTGTGCTCAAGCTGGTGAGCTCATTCTCAAGCCGGATGAGCCCACATTCAATGCAGTGATCTTGGGGTTTCAAACCTGGGTCCTCCATATCCCAGTCTGACCTTCTATCCGCTGCACCACCACCTGGTCAGGCTCATGGAGAATTTCTTTAGAGAGGAATGAGGAAGAGCCTCACTATATAAACAAGAAAACAGCATCCATGGTATGTGTTAAATAAACTTCACCTCTTATTTTTTCTGTGACCAAGGATAAGTTCTTCAAATTCCTTAAGCTTTATTTAGTTGTCTGGCTCAATAAAAAAGTCAGTTGAGAGAATGGACAATAGCAACCTCCTAGTGTGAGAGGTAAATCAGATAATACATGCTTTTAAGAGCCTGACACAAAGAAAATACTCAGTAAGTGTTCACTTTCCTTCCTTTAATTGTAAGCTTCAAAGGACTGTAGGGCTATTGAGATTCCAGGTGCCTTCTTAAAAAAAAATAACTCCTTGAGTTTGCACATAGTTTGGTATAATAGATGATAGAAACATTTGCAGGAGGAATCCAAACACAAATAGATACTTTTTAAAAAGGCAAAAGCTCCTGCAGAGCCCTGGCCAGATTGCTCAGAGTATAAAGCATCAACCTGGAGTGTCTGAGGTCGCAGGTTTGAAACCCCTCCCCCCATTCACATACAAGAAGCAATCAATGCAAACAGAACTAGATGGAACAACTAAGTGAAAGGAGTTGATGCTTCTCTCTCTCTCTCCTTTCCCTCTCTTTATCTCCCCCTTCCTCTCTCTCTCTCTCAACTCAATGGAAATATATAAAAATTAAAAATAAAACAAACTTCTCAGCATCATATCAGATGAGCAGTAAAGAATAGAATTGGGTCTCCAAGTTCTGGCCCAATTGTCAGTTGCATGTTTTTTTTGTGTTTTTTTTTTTTTTGTTGTTGTTTTTTAGGTGAGAGGAGAGGAGATAGTGAGGCAGACTCCTGTATGTGCCTTGACCAGGATCCACCCAGCTACCCCATTTAGGACCAATGCTTGAGTAGCGAGCTATTTTTAGCACCTGAGGCTGATGTGCTATAACAGAGCTATCCTCAGTGCCTCAGGCCACACTCAAACCAATCAAGAAATTGGTTGGGGAGGGAGGGAGAGAAGGGGGAGAGGAAGGGGGGAGAACAGATGGTGGCTTCTATGTGCCCTGACCAGGAATCAAACCCAGGACGTCAATACACTGGGCTGATGCTTCATCCACTGAGCCACCAGTCAGGACCCAGTTGCATAGTCTTATGATAAACAAAGATTTTTCAGTTTTGTCATCTATCTGATATACCAGAGTCCCTAATATTAAGTATCAACCTAGGACTACTTTTTAGCAAAATCAGGAAGAAACAAGGAAGTGGGCTTATGAGTGACAAAAGAGGGAAAAAGAGAGTTTGGGTTGTTGTTTTTTTAACTAATCGTCTTGTATTTTATGGGAGTCATGGAGCCCATCAGAAAGGCATGAGCCCTTCTCCTGTAAAACACATGTATGTGCACATACAAACCACTTGCCACAAAGCTTCAGGGGCCTCACAAGCTCTATTGTAGAATCCTTTATTTCAATCCATTTAAACTCAAAGTCTAAACTTTGTATCCATTATCAGATGTTTGTCAACTCATAATAAACTTCTGTTAAAATATGTGCAGCCTGACCTGTGGTGGCGCAGTGGATAAAGTGTCAACCTGGAATGCTGAGGCCGCTGGTTCTAAACCTTGGGCTTGCCTGGTCAAGGCACATATGGGAGTTGATGCTTCTTGCTCCTCCTCCCCCCCCCCTTCTCTCAAAAGAAAATAAGTAAAATAGAAAATAGAAAAAGAAATGAAAATATGTGCACATAAGTTGCATCGATGTTGGAGACTCATCTGTGCCCTAAAAAGCAACATAAAGCTCCCAGAGTACAAGATTTGTATTCTTGCCTACCGACAGTCTAGGAAGAAAGCCTGCTGGGGACCAAATAGGGTATTTTTGCAATCTGGACAGAGATGCTGGGCCCAAACCCCACCTCATTTGCCTAGTTAACAAAGAGCTACACCTGATTCTCATTTGTCTCACCCATGTTCTCCAGAGGAGGCTGGAAGCTAGTTTCTTATTAGTGTAAAGTAGATTTGGATGGTATGGTGGGGGTTGTCTTTGAGTTGCCTTGGAAACTTAATTGAATTGCTGATGGACCACATTTTTTCTATGAATAAAAGTGGATGTGTTTTTGGGAGCAGGTACATTATAGCTAAGGAACAGTAGAGACTGTTTGCTGTGGCGTCCTCCTGAACCCATCTGTGTGTGTGTGTGTGTGTGTGTGTGTGTGTGTGTGTGTACACATATACTTTAAGTCTCTATCATTTATTTCAATTCCATACCTTTACCCGTTCGAAGACCCCATAATAGACTCCTTGTGGCTGGACCACGACAAAAGCCCTTAGTAAGTTTCTCACTCTCCAGCATCTCTGCTGGGGAAGAGACCGTTTACAGACCTCTCTCCTGCTGGGGAGGTGAGCTCAGCTGAGGAGCCAGCGAGGATCATCAGAAGCACTGTGACTCAGTGAGCCTAGACCACCAAGACTGAGTGCACGCTTCTCACTAAGCAGGGTTACAAAGTTAAAGCTTTAGTCTCTACTTGACAGTATGTTTCAAAACTGGATCCTTGAGATCCCAGGGTCAGATTTCCTCCCCAAGGCCTTAAACTCAGGCACTTAGGCAGTCACAAGTCCAATGTAGAAAGGGACTATAGCAGAGGTTGTAATTATGGCAGGTCTTAGTCCATCCGAGTGGCTATAACAAAGTACTTTGTAATCTGGGTGACTTATAAGCAGCAGAAACCCATTGCTCACAGTTGTGGAGGCTGTAAGTCCCAGATCAGAGCTCCAACATGACTGGATTCTGGTGAGAGCACTCTTCCAAACTACCGACTTTTTGGTGTTTCCTCACATACTGGAAGGGACTAGAGAACTCTCTGGGGTCTCTTTTAAGGACACTCATCCCAGTTATAAAGGCTCTGTCCTTATGACTCAATCACCTTCCAAAGACCCTACCTCCTAATACTATCACATTGCAGGCTAGGATTCTGACATACGGATTTTGATGGGACACAAACATTCAGCCCATAGGAAGGGATGTTTTGGATAATTCCAACACTGACTGAATCTCTGCAAATGAGTGAATTTGGCATGAGCATTAAGAGGGAAGAATCTGGAGTGAGGCTGATGGGGCTCAGATGTTATCTGCTGTCATTTGTTGTCTGTGTTACTTAGGACAGGTGATAAGTGACTAATAGAGAGGATGTGGTGCAGCCAAATCCCCTTCTAGGACACAGGCATTCATTTTTCCAGCTGCCAGAAGGGCTGCCTCCTGGTGCTCACTGGTGACATTCTCCTGGGTGATTGCCCTTGACTGAAGGGAGGTGCTTCGTTGCAGGTTCTGTACTCTTCTGCGCAGCCTACATTGATGATGACAAGAGACAGAAACCAGGCCCCTTGTCTCAATTCTGTGCCTCTCAGAAAGGCCATCCCAGCTTCAGCTCTTCCACTGGGATCAGCTCTATTGTAATCGCATCCCCTGTCTAATCGCATTTCAGCTTCTCCCTCTGTCTAATACCACTTTCACCCTCCCCTCCAGGTGTTGCTCCTGAGGGTACTCCTCAAGAAATCTACCGCATGAAAACCTTATCTCTGAAGCTGTCACTTGAGAAACCGGACTTATGACACTCTGAAAGCCTCATTTGTTCTTATCTGTAAAATGGGCATAGTAACTCTACTTACATCACAGGGTTCTTTGAGGATGCAATGGGAGAATGTCAGGAAAGTGTTTAGCACAGGGTCTGACTCAGAGTGAGCCCTACCAGAATCTCCAAATTGATTTAGAGAATTAATGCAAGTAGGATAAAAAATACAAGCTGGCTTCCTGGCAGAAGAAAAAGGACATTAAACATATAGAAATTGACCAGCTGATCCTAACATTCACATGGAAATGCAGGGAACCCAGAACAGACAAAACAATCTGAAAAAAGAACAGGATTAGAGAACTCCCATATCCCAAATGCAAAAGTCAGCACCAAGATGAAGTAATCGAGTTAGTGTTATACCACCATAAGGATAGACACAGATCAATGGAATAGAATTGACAGTCCAGCAATAAACTCATATATTTATGAGCCACTGATTTTTTGACAAGTTTGCCATCCTCATTCAATGGGAAAAAACAATCTTTTCAATAAATGATGCTGAAACAACTGGCTAGCTACAAGCATTAGAATCAGTATGGGACCTTTCCTCACACCATATACCAAAATTAACTCAAAATGGATACAAGTCCTTAAGGTAAGAGCTAAAACTATAAAACTCTTAGAAGAAAACGTAAGTGTAAATCTTTGTGACTCTGGATTAGGCAATGCTTCAAGCAACAAAAGAAAAAAAAATGATGAGTTGGGTTTCATCAGAATTAAAACCTCTGTGCTTCACAGGACAACATAAAAAGAAAATGAAAAGACATCCAATAGAATAGGATACAATATTTGCAAATCATGTGTCTTATAAGGCAGTGGTCCCCAACCTTTTTTGGGCCACAGACCAGTTTAATGTCAGAAAATATTTTCACGGACCGGCCTTTAGGGTGGGACGGATAAATGTATCACGTGACTGAGACAAGCGTCAAGAGTGAGTCTTAGATGGATGTAACAGAGGGAATCTGGTCATTTTTAAAAAATAAAACATCGTGGCCCTGGCCGGTTGGCTCAGCGGTAGAGCATCGGCCTGGAGTGCGGGGGACCCGGGTTCGATTCCCGGCCAGGGCACATAGGAGAAGCGTCCGTTTGCTTCTCCACCCCCACCCCCTCCTTCCTCTCTGTCTCTCTCTTCCCCTCCCGCAGCCAAGGCTCCATTGGAGCAAAGATGGCCTGGGCGCTGGGGATGGCTCCTTGGCCTCTGCCCCAGTTGCTAGAGTGGCTCTGGTTGCGGCAGAGCGACGCCCCGGAGGGGCAGAGCATCGCCCCCTGGTGGGCTGAGCGTCGCCCCTGGTGGGCGTGCCGGGTGGATCCCGGTTGGGCGCATGCGGGAGTCTGTCTGACTGTCTCTCCCCATTTCCAGCTTCAGGAAAAAAAATAATAAATAAATAAATAAAATAAATAAAACATCGTTCAGACTGAAATATAAATAAAACGGAAATAATGTAAGTTATTTATTCTTTCTCTGCGGACCGGTACCAAATGGCCCACGGACCGGTACTGGTCCATGGCCCGGGGATTGGGGACCACTGTTATAAGGGATTTGTATCTATAACATATGAAGAACTCTTTACGACTCATCAATAAAAAGATAGTACAATTTAAAACTGGGTAAAAGATTACATTCTATGTTGACAATTATTTCTGCACATGAGTTATCTAATCTTCTAGGTTCGAGGGAACACACTGTGTTTTATTCCTTTCTGCATCCCCAGCACCTACCAAAAGAATGGCAAAAAACATGGATTTTGAAGTAGGAGACCTATGTTAAATTATGACTCTGATACTACTTAACAAGCTCTTTGATATTGCACAAGTTACTTCACTTCTCCAAATCTTATTTTTCTCATCTATAAAATGGGCCTAATAATAGTAATACAATCCTCATAGAATTGTTGAGGCTGAACACATCTTACATGTAAAACTCTTAGCACAATGCCTACAATCATAAATAGTTCCCAAAGTGTAGCTATAATTCAAGGAGTTTGTAAAATGGTTGTGAATAATAACATTATTGTGTTTTTCTTTTTATATAAATTTTATTTTTATTTATTTATTAATTGAGAGGAAGGGAGGCAGAGACAGACTCCCACATGCGCCCTGACCTAGATCCACCCAGCAAGCCCACTTGGGGGCAATGCTGTGCCAATCTGGGGCCCTTGCTCTGTTGAAACCAGAGCCATTTTTTAGCACCTGAGATGGAGGCCATGGAGACATCCTCAATGCCCAGGAACAACTCGATCTAATCAAACCATGGCTGCAGGAGGGGAGGAGAAGGAGGAGTGAGAGAGAGAGGAAAAAAAAAGCGAGAGGGAGAAGGGTGGAGAAGCAGATGGGCACTTCTCCTGTGCGTCCGGATTGGGATTCCAACCGATAACATTATTGTTAACAATAGTAGCAGCAACAACAAACAGCATAGCAAGTTTTCTTGTCACTGCCTCAGTGCATCAACAGAAAACATCCTGGTCATTATTCAGGTCAATGCATGCTCTGTTCATCATCAGGTTATCTTGGTGTCTTAGTCCACAGTTGACTTTAAGAAAAAAGATGGTAGTGCCAGATTGGCCAAAATCGTTATGGTGGCTGATGGCTCCCACGAGGAGATCTGCTCTGTTCTGGGCTCAGTCTGGACTATGTCGTGGAATCCTGCAGCATTAGCTTTCCTGGCTAAAGCTGCCATCACAAGACTGGATGAAAAACAGGTAAGCCATGGAAGGTTTTTCACATTCTGTATCTCCCACTCATTTCATTCTCAGCCAGAGAAGGATCATTAACTCATCTGTGGTCCATAGGCAAGTCTATTCTGCCTGTGGAATCCTATTTACAATGAGCACTCCACCGGGTAGTTTCCAAGCTCTCTTGCCCAGGTGAGTTGGTAGTGGGGGAATGTCAGGGACTGGGACTTCTCTAATCAAATTCTGCTAACAAGTCAATGAACGTGACTTGGCATCAGCCCAGAATGCTTAGTCTTTGGAAAAAACATTGATTGTTGTAAAGTAGCATACCTTAATCCCACGGGTTATGTAGAGACACCAAGCCAGGATACAGAAGAATTTTTAAGGAGGAGATTTATTAATAAGCTGGCTGCATATGACTTACACGGGGTATAGCTTAACCCAAATCATGTAGTCTCGAACACAGCTCCGAGGCTAGTTATATATACTTGATCACACACAGGTTGGGAGGAAATGGAAGGGGAACCTTGACACAATAATCAATCATTGACAAGCCTACAACATTTGTCCATACGATCTATAAAAAACATATCCACATATTAAAACTTACAAGGTAACACAATAGCGATGTCGATTTACATATCAAAGACATCGACATCCACAAATCTCCCAGTGTCTACCTCCTATTCCTTTGTCTAGAGCAGGGGTAGTCAACCTTTTCATACCTACCGCCCACTTTGTATCTCTGTTAGTAGTAACATTTTCTAACCACCCACCCGTTCCACAGTAATGGTGATTTATAAAGTAGGGAAGTAACTTTACTTTATAAAATTTATAAAGCAGAGTTACAGCAAGTTAAAGCATATAATAATAATTACTTACCAAGTATTTTATGTTGGATTTTCGCTAAGTTTGGCAGAATAAATCTTATAAAACAACTTACTATAGTTAAATCTATCGTTTTATTTATACTGTGGTTGCTCCGCTACCGCCCATCATAAAAGCTGGAATGCCCACTAGTGGGCGGTAGGGACCAGGTTGACTACCACTGGTCTAGAGGTATACGCCACCCTCAGGACTCCAGGAAAAGAGGAAGAGTCAAAATCAGTGTAGGATATGCAAACATTGTCTCCTATTGAAAGGGAAAGGAAGTTCTTCAGACAACTTTCATTCTTTCAATGTCTAACTTTTCCTCCTCAAAATGGCATTGCCAATACTAAGTTTTACAGCTTTTTGGTACCATACCACAGATCATCTCAAATAAAATTGGTCAGGGAATCCATTACTCTACTTCTAGGAACTCATTGGTCATCCTATTCACATTATGCAGTAAACAGAGTGGTCCAAAATGAGAAATCATGTGCATATCAACCTTCACAACAACGATTAAAAGAAATTTAACCTCCCACTGTAAAAATGAATTACTTGGATCCACTGCCTTATCCGAAAGTCCTTTTAACAGAGAGAAAAACCAAAGTCTAACTTTGTACCAGTATAATTTTTATATTAAAACTCATTCTTTAAAAACATAAACAAATCCATTCCAGTTTTAGTGAGCTTGACCACACATAAAATTCCTTTCCCAAAATTTCTTTTTTCACAAAGTTTCCACAATATTTTCATATTAACTCAGGTTTGTCATGTTTCTTTCTTTTCCTTTCTCATTCTGGAACAATCAATAATTTTTACTTTCCTTATCTACTTTTCATACACAGTTGTTTCCTGTCACCGTTATTATTTGTAAGTCATTTTAATTACAAGTATTAAATAGAATTCTTAAACTTTGGAATTCTTTATTCCTAGTGAAAACCAAGAAGTGAGCAGTTGTGGGCTGTTTCCTACACTACCATGTGGAGTGGCACATTTATAAATATATTTCACAATTTCTAGGAATATATTCTTCCTTATAGTAAAATTTTCAATGTAATACAAAACAGGTTTACTAACAATCCATATGTTGGTCAAATAAGTTTTAAAATATGATACATATGTGTGCTCACTTATAGTTTGTATTGGGTGTGAGGGACAGGCTGTAAGCAGGCAGGTCGTTATAGCCTCAGGCTTAGTTTTAAGACTAAGCCTTTCCACACACCCTTGATGATTGCATGATCTGGGTGGTGCACTCTCATGAGGAATCCCATTATGCCTCAGATAAGTGACTTTATATAGAGACTTCCTTGTTTGTATATTGGATTAAAGGTTTTGATTTCTACACTATAAAATGGGGGCAGACTGGGAGCTTGCTCTCTCTCGGTTCCTGAGATTAATATCAGAGGAGAGAGCAGAGAAAGGCCACATGGAGGAGAGGAGAGCAGAGAAAGGCCACGTGGAGGAGGCCAGGAGAAGCAGCCAAGATGGTGGAGTGCTGAGGGAGAAGCCAGTTTGTGTAGAGTTTGTGCAGAGAGAAGGAGATGGGGAACAGAGGTAAATAAGTCTGGTGAGCTAGAAACCTTTGATTCTAGGAAACTTGATAAGTCCTGGGCTTTTTGAGCCCTGAATGAGTGGGTTTTGAAGCCCAGTATGAGTTTTTATTTGCCCACTGGGTACAAGCTAGGATTAAAGCTATTGGCTCACCAGTTCTTGGCTCTGTTGTTTCATTACCGACTGTCCGAATCAAATGCGAACCTGCATGGGCCAGGCAGCTGTGATGGTGGCCGTAGCTACTGGCTTTACACCATACATTTTTAATTTCTGTGTAAAAGGAAGCCAAAAGTGGATAAACTTATGTGCAGCAATTAAAATTTCAGCATTATATCTTATTTGGAACTGAACTAGATATCCAAGTTGCTCCGCTTCAATCGGAGCCATTCTAGCACCTGGGGCAGAGGCCATGGAGCCATCCTCAGCACCCGGGCCAACTTTGCTCCAATGGAGCCTTGGCTGCGGGGGGGTGGGGGGGGGAAGAGGGGACAGAAAGAAAAGAGAGGGAGAAGGGTGAAGAAACAGATGGGTGCTTCTCTTGTGTGTCTTGGCCAGGAATCGAACCTGGGTCTTCCACATGCCAGGCCAACGCTCTACCACTGAGCCAACCAGCCAAGGCCACTAATCAACATCTTAAGTTATTGTTTTGCTGATTGATTTTGTAACAGAGATAACGTCAGTTTATGGGTTATGAGTAGAATAAGTAAAAGACAAGTATTACATTTAATGCTAATAATACATGCCAGTTTAAATTAAACCAAAGAGCTTAAACTAGATTTTATTACCAAAGATTATCCTAGATCATGTGAACTTGAAAAACATTTGGGTTGGTTGCTGACAGTATATTTGATTTAGATAAATGCTTGTTTGTCTTTAACCAAATTAAAAACCTTTTTACAAATTAATTTTGCCAATATTATCCAGAAGTAGAAAAATATCACATATCTATAACATATTTACTTACATAGGAATACATACACATACAGACAGATGCAGAGATATGGTTTTTGTTTTAAAAGTTAGCTATGAGATGGGTATGATAATGCAAAACTCACTAATGTATAAAAGAAAAGTTGGGTTCAAACTGTGTTTCTGGCAGAATAAGTTAAGCTTATCTTCTCAGATAGCTAAAGCTTTTAGTAGTATTTGTAAAAAAAGACAATTTGTTTTTCATTCACCTAATCTCCAAATAGGTTTGGTTTGGTTTGGTTTTGAGTAAGAATTACCTCCATGAGGTTTGCATTTCAAGAGCTGGCTCTAGGACCCTAGAGAAAACAAGGTAGAGAAAGGGTATAAATTTCTCCAAGAAGGGCTTTTATCTCCTAAACTTCGCTCTCTAACAATATCCAAAAGCCTATGGAGATAGATAGGGGAGGTTTGGGGGGGGGGGGGGGGTAGAAAGGATAGGTGAGTTTTGAATTGTTTCTAGAGCCACACGTCTGTTCCTGTGAAGACTAGCTCCCTAACACAAACACAGTTGTTTTTACTTCCTCACATCTGGGTTGCAACCTGAATGATGTCAAGATGCTGACCCAGGCATTCAACTACATTGTCCTTATTTTGCTTCTCGGTATCAGAGCGATCTTCAACTAACACAAAAATCAAAAGATTCCTAGATTTCGAGCTGTACGTTTGTTTTTAAGTTTTAGTAAACCCTCCAGTCTTCAGAATGTTTTTCTTTCCCTTTGGGAACAGTCTCATTTTAGTTTAGGAGAGAAGGCCTAAAAAAAAAAATCCTACCAGACTCAGATTCTCGGCTTCCAGCCTGGCTAATGGATGGCTGAGGGGAAGCAGAAGGTGCCCTCTCAGGATGAGCCCCTTTGGCAGGTGGATCGTTTGGAGCTGAAGGCAATCAGGGCGCAGCAGACTCAGGAAGAGCTTTTTACCTTCCTCTTGACTGCCTAAATTATTTCCGGTAGGGGACCTATCCCAGGAAGAGCTATTATTACCAGAGGTAACTCTTTTATGTCAGAAGGACTTCTCTGCTCTGCATGGCAAACGTTTGTTGACCAAACATTTACTCTCTCATCTTCCTGTGAATTCCTGCCTCCACTTTGGAGCCCCAGCCCCCCACCCTCTTCTCCTTAGCTAAGAATGGCACATACGCCTCAATTATTTGACTCCTAGGGAGTCTCGTTTTTGGGGCAGGGGCTCTCTTATGTAGAGAATTTGCTTTTCTCCTGTTAATCTGTCTTATGTCAATTTAATTATTAGATCAGCCAAAGAACCTCGAAGAGAAGGAAGTTTTCTGGCTCTGCATGACTATAGAGCTACTTAAAATAAATCCTTTTGCATATTTTGTCAGGTTTCAGCTAAAACAAACAGTAAATATTCCTGGCAGTACTGAACAACCCCATGGCCACAACAGGGGTCCTCAAAGAGGACACCAAAAAACTGCCCTCCCAAGACCCAGAGCCACTCCGAAGGACAGTCAAAAGGAAGTACGATTTAGACAGTTCCCCTGAGAACTGGCAACATTTGGTAGGACTTTAGCTACAAATGGAATGCAATCCATATTCCTGCCCAGCCATATTTTTGCTGCCCTCCCTACACACACACACACACACACACACACACACACACACACACACACACACACACACACACTTCTCAGGAGTCAATTTCTCAGGACACAAAATGAGATAACCAAGAAGGTAATAGCTGCTCCTAGGAGACAAAAGATCAATAACCAATGCTTTTTCCTGCCAATCTAAGTTTGGAAAGGAAAGAACAATGTGACACTGTAACTGCCATTCTTGACCAGGCCTCACAGACAGAGAGATCTGGGAGAGCTGACTTTGGAAAAAACTCTTACCCTTGGCGGGCTTCTGCCAGGTTCCCGGGGTTGCCGTTTGACAGCTCCGGAGTGGGGAGTCCGAGCAGATCACACCCCTGTCACCAGAAACTGTAGTGGACAAAGAATAATTTTCCCTTTAACCTTTACAATGAGTGACTGGCTTAGACTCCCTTTTTCTCTAGTGTACCTCATAAATGGATACTCTTACCTAAGATGTTTAAAAGTTCTCCACGGAGGCCACTGGAATTCAAGATTATCTTTGGTACGGTTAACCTGTTTGTTTAAACTTAATACAAATTTTATTCATTCTTGGCCTTACACTGCACCTGGTCCAGTTTCTAAGTCAGATCTCGTCCAACCCCAGATCTAGTGGTCCAGTTTCTAAATTGGTGCTTAATTTATTGACTCCCCATTCAGTATCACCAGCCATGGGGCCTGCCAGGGTCTGGAGCTGGGCAGGTTCTAAGGTCCAATTCTTTCAGGCCGGACCTCACCCCTCTTCTGTTCTCACTAGACTGACACCTGGGAATTGGGTAGCTTTTCCTATTGAAATCCTCAAATCACAAAGGATCTGATATATTCCCTTCCTCAAACAATAGGGGTTACCAATCTCTTTACAAAAAAGAGTTGGAGTGCTAAAGCAGGCAAGAACAATATGTAAATAAGTGGGTGTGGCTGTGTCCCAGGAAAACATTCTTTTTTTTTTTTTCTTTTCATTTTTCTGAAGCTGGAAACAGGGAGAGACAGTCAGACAGACTCCCGCATGCACCTGACTGGGATCCACCCGGCACGCCCACCATGGGGCGACGCTCTGCCCACCAGGGGGCGATGCTCTGCCCATCCTGGGCGTCGCCATGTTGCGACCAGAGCCACTCCAGTGCCCGGGCCATCTTTGCTCCAATGGAGCCTTGGCTGGCTGCAGGAGGGGAAGAGAGAGACAGAGAGGAAAGCGCGGTGGAGGAGTGGAGAAGCAAATGGGCGCTTCTCCTGTGTGCCCTGGCCGGGAATCGAACCCGGGTCCTCCGCACGCTAGGCCGACGCTCTACCGCTGAGCCAACCGGCCAGGGCCCAGGAAAACATTCTTTACAAATATACAGGCAGCTGGCAGATTTGACCTGCAGATTGTAGATCGCCAGCCTCAGATTTACACATAAACCCACACGACTGCCTTTGTGCCATTCGGATTATTATTTGGGGATATCTGAGACTTTCTCTACTTGTATTTAATTTAGGATGCTGAATGTTAGTCATAAAGTACTGGTCAGTTAAAATTCTATGCATTTACAGAATTCTATTTTTCTCCCCCTGCCCTGCCTTTATATGTCTGATTTTTCTATTGCATGATTTGTACTTGGCAAAACAACAACAACAACAAAACCCCAAAAAAGCTGACATGCATTTCCTTGGTTGCTATTTGAGTTTATTGGAATAGCAGCTACAGTATGACAAATGAAAAAGGCAATTGGTTATTCTTAATGACTGTCCTCATTCTGGTAAGCAGGTCCTGTAAATGCATATGTAGAACTTTCAAAGATCATTGGTAATCACATCAGTGTAATGGGTATTCCATCAGGGATAACTGCATTTTACAGTTCTGTTCTGTGTAATTTCAGAGGGTAAAGAAGATCTCTCTTTTAGGAGTACTTCTATGAAAATGTCTCTTAAAGCAACTCAAACTTTTTAGGACCTTCTTCTGTTCAAATGCAGAATGAGATATTTCTGTCCCTTGAAATTTGGAGACATGCTCTGAGCTGTGATAATTTTGTGACTTTTTGTCGACCTGGGCTTGTGTTTGTGTACTTGTTGTAGTAATATAATGTTATAGTAATTAAATATATAGAAATGTAAAACACAAAAATATGGAAGATATATAAAAGTAATTAAAATAATGTTAAAAATAATTATTAAAATGAAATAAAGTTATGCCGTCTGGATAGAAATTAATGTAGTGGATGCAGATGTGATAAACAGACTCTGACTTTCCAGCAGGCCCAGTTAGTGTGTGTGTGAAGTTATACATAGATAAGAAGTGGCTTGGTGTCATAACTCTGTAATGTGATAAACAGACTCTGACATTTTTTTTTTTTTTTTTGTATTTTTCTGAAGTTGGAAACAGGGAGGCAGTCAGACAGACTCCCGCATGCGCCTGACTGGGATCCACCCAGCATGCCCACCAGGGGACGATGCTCTGCCCATCTGGGGCATTGCTCTGTTGAGATCAGAGCTATTCTAGCGCCTGAGGCAGAGGCCATGGAGCCATCCTCAGAGTCCGGGCCAACTTTGCTCCAATGGAGCCTCGGCTGCGGGAGGGGAAGAGAGAGACAGAGGGGAAGGAGAGGGGGAGGGGTGGAGAAGCAGATGGGCGCCTTTCCTCTGTGCCCCGGCCGGGAATCGAACCTGGGACTCCTGCACGCCAGGCCAACGCTCTACCACTAAGCCAACCGGCCAGGGCCTTAGACTCTGACTTTTGAGCAGGGCCCAGTTAGTTGTGTGTGTGAAGTTATACCTAGATAAGAAGTGGTTTGGTGTAAGTTAATGTAAATAAGAACATCTTAAAAAGTGTTTTGATGGCCTGACCTGTGGTGGCACAGTGGATCAAGCGTCGACCTGGAATGCTGATGTCGCCGGTTCAAAACCCTGGGCTTGCCCGGTCAAGGCACATATGGGAGCTGACGCTTCCTGCTCCTCCCCCCTTCTCTCTCTCTCTCTCTCTCTCTCTTCTCCAACATGAATAAATAAAAATAATTTTTTAAAAAAAAGTGTTTTGATGTAAACATTTCAGAAGATTAACATAAAAGGGGATTCCCTGCAAGGAACTCCCAAAAAGGTAGTTTGAGGTGATAATCCTGTAGATTGACACCTGTTAGAAGGCATTGGCCAGAAAAGGTACTAAAGCTGAGGGGCCCCGTGCTGCGGTAGTCGCCCAGACTCCAACATTGATGCGGACTGTCTCCACGCCGCTCTGAGCTCTGACCAAAGACAGCCGAGAGGAGCACACCAACGGGGCCCCCTTAAGCTGCACCCAGGCACGCCAAAAGGATTTGTGAGTAATAAATTGCCTGTGTGATTATTGCAACTAACTCTGTGTCGGTCTTGTGCTTTTCCTCCAGTGGCAGTCAGTGTCAACACTTAACAGTAGCATCCTCAAAGCCGCCTCAAGAGTAGTCTCAAATAGGCTGCCAGCCCTGCTGATAAGCAAGAGTGTCTCACTGCACGGGGAAGTCGAATCAGGGACGCCTGATTAATGTAGAGCTTGGGCTCTACTGGGCAGTACTTCTAATGAATGTTGTAGAGATTAAGTGTGAACATGACCAAGAAAACAGATAAACAAACAAACAGGTGCATAACAGTCATTTGATATATGCTTGTTTGAAGCTGAGAGTAAACTGGCAGAACCAGTCTTGGTCTCAGAAGCTACCAGTTCAGAAGCCACAAACACTGAATGCTTGGGAGGCAAATTGTATCTTTCCTTTTTTTTTTTTTTTTTTTGGTATTTTTCTGAAGTTGGAAATGGGGAGGCAGTCAGACAGACTCCTGCATGCGCCCCACCAGGATCCACCCGGCATGCCCACCAGGGGGCGATGCTCTGCCCATCTGGGGCGTCGCTCTGTTGCAACCAGAGCCATTCTAGCGCCTGAGGCAGAGGCCACAGAGCCATCCTCAGCGCCTGGGCCAACTTTGCTCCAATGGAGCCTCTGCTGTGAGAGGGAAAGAGACAGAGAGGAAGGAGAGGGGGAGGGATGAAGAAGCAGATGGGTGCTTCTCCTGTGTGCCCTGGCCAGGAATCGAACCCGGGACTCCTGCACGCCAGGCCGACACTCTACCACTGAGCCAAACGGCCAGGGCCAAATTGTATCTTTCTTGAGCTCAATTTCCTCATCTCTCAAATGGACAAACGAGACCAGAGTTCTGATATTTCTTGGACACCTCTGTTTTAGCAATGTTTTCTACCAAACTCTGAGTGACCCTACTTTATTATCTACCAAACATTACCTGGGAACAGTGTTTTTCAACTTTTTTTTTTCATTATTGCCCTGAAGGAGTCTTTTCCTTGATTGCAACACCCCTACACTGCCATGTAACCTTCACCTAGTCTCTCCCGTGGTAATATTTTACACAATGATAGTATAATTTCGAAACCAGAAAATTGAATAATGGCAGAATTTGAGTTGAGGTGTCAGAAAACACATATTTTTTTTTAAGTGAAAGGAGGGGAGATAGACAGACTCCTGCATGGCCCCAACCGGGATCCACCCAGTAACCCCTCTCTGGGGCTGATGCTCCAATCAACTGAGCTATCATCAATGCCAATGCAGCCACTGGCTGTGGGAGGGGAAGAGAGAGAGAAAAGGGAGAGAAGAGAGAGAAGGAATGGAAGAGAAGCACATGGTCAATTCTCCTGTATGCTCTGACCAGGGGTTGAACCTAGGATGTCCGCACACCGGGCTGATGCTCTATTCACTTAGCCAGCTGGCCAGGGCCAAAACATACACATTTAAAAATATTTTCAGATTCCACACTTTCAATTTACGAGACCCTGCTCCACAAAGTCAGCTAAGGCTTGCTTCTGCCCCTGAAGCCCTATTGTCTCATAAGCTGTCTAGAGTTCAGAGGAAAATGTCTCTTCTGTACAGTAAGTAGTTCACCCCTATCTTCCCGGGATATGTTCCAAGCTCCGTGGTGGATGCATGAAGCTGCGGATAGTACCAAACCCTATATAAACTGTTTTATCCGGTCCTGGCTGGTTGGCTCAGTGGTAGAGCATCAGCCTGGCGTGCAGGAGTCCTGGGTTCGATTCCCGGCCAGGGCACAGAGGAGAAGTGCCCATCTGCTTCTCCACCCTTCCCCTGTCCTTCCTCTGTCTCTCTCTTCCCCTTCCACAGCAGAGGCTCCACTGGAGCAAAGTTGGGCCGGGTGCTGAGGGTGGCTCCATGGCCTCTGCCTCAGGTGCTAAAATGGCTCTGGTCACAACAGAGCGACGCCCCAGATGGGCAGAGCATCACCCCCTGGTGGGCATGCCCGGTGGATCCCGGTGGGGCGCATGCGGGAGTCTGTCTGACAGCCTCCCGGTTCCAACTTCAGAAAAATACAAAAAAAAAAAACAACAAAAAACTGTTTTATCTTATACATACATATCTATGATAAAGTTTAATTTATAAATTAGGCACAGAAAGAGATTAACAATAACTAATAATAAAATAGAATAATTATACTAATACAATGAAAAAAAGTTTATGTAAACATGGTCTCTCTCTCTCTCTCTCTCTCTCTCAAAATATCGTATTAAACTGCACTCACCTTTTCACTTAAAGGAAGTACTTTATGGCTTCTCTTTGGCATATTCAAATTGCCAGGGTCACTACTCTTGTGCTTTGGGACATTATTAAATAAAATAAAAGTTACTTGAATACAATTCCGTGATACTCCTTAATCAAGACAGCTACTGAGGAACTAATGAGTGGGGCACGTAGGAAACGTGGAGACGTAGGGTAAAAGGGTGATTCACGTTCTGGGTGGGAGGGAGTTAGAGACCACGCGAGATTTCATCATGCTACTCAGAACGGAGCTGAGGTTTCATCTGGCTACTGGGAAAAGCAACAGATTTCATTAGGCCACTGAGAACAGCTCTAGGTTTTTATCGTGCTGCTCAGACAGGTGTGCATTTTAAAACTGATGAATTGCTTATTTCTGGAATTTTCCGCGCGTAATATCTTTCCACGGTGGTTGACTGCAGGTAACCGAAACCCAGGAAAGCAGAAACTCAGATAAGGGGAGACTAATGTACTGTTGGCTCAGGAGACGCGAATGAATGGAGGAAAAATGCTAACTTTAATAACATTTCCTGATGTTTACATTAAAAAATATTCAATAAGCCTTTGTTACGTTCAAGGAACTATAGGTAAACAAATTTTGTTATGTTCAAGGAGCTATGGGTAAACAAAGTATGTTTAAAAATATGTAGAGTGGTTCCAGGTTATGTAGGTATATGCCAGGGGTCCCCAAACTTTTTACACAGGGGGCCAGTTCACTGTCCCTCAGACTGTTGGAGAGCCGGACTATAAAAAAAAACTATGAACAAATCCCTATGCACACTGCACATATCTTATTTTAAAGTAAGAAAAAAAGCCAAAACGGGAACAAATACAATATTTAAAATAAAGAACAAATAAATTTAAATCAACAAACTGACCAGTATTTCAATGGGAACTTTGCTCCTCTCACTGACCACCAATGAAAGAGGTGCCCCTTCCGGAAGTGTGGCGGGGCTGCATGCGGCCCGTGGGCCGTAGTTTGGGGACCCCTGGTAGATACTCTTCCTTTAAAGAAGTAGAACATCATTTTCAATGACAAGGTTTGGCTGACAACCTTCCAGGGAGCAGGGGTGGAAGGGGGAAGAGTGAGTAACACTACTGTGGGGACACCTGGTTAACAGGACCTGTCAGGTGATCAAGGTCTAGAGGACGCAAGGAGACAGGACAACTAAATGTAATGTGGTATCCCAGATTAGGATCATAGGGCACAGAAGGGACATTAGGGGACATTGAGTAAATAGGAATAAACTCTGGACTTTGGTTAATAATATTGTATAAATTTTGCTTTGTCTCAGGAAAAAGGGAGTCTCTCTAGAAATCTAATTGTAAGAACTCTTTCCAATGATGGAACATCTTTCTGCAGACTTATGTTTTAACTAACAATCTCTCTTTTGTCAAGTTTAAAAGGACTCAGGGTTAACATGGGTGTGATTTAGAACAAACCCAAATCTTGGCTAACAATTATCTTCAACTTTTGTCTTCACCTATTTTTTTTTTTACCCCAAAGTGAATAAGGGAGAACAAAAAAAGTACCCAAGGGTGGAGAGAAGGTTCTTGAATCAGACTGGCTCTACCCTTTACTGGATGTGCAACCCAGACAATTTACTCAATTTCTTTAAGCTTCAGTTTCCTTGTATTAAAATGGGGTTAATAATAAAAATAAAAATAAGGGAATAATAATACTTTGCTCACAAACTTTAGCATGTATGATCAGTTTTTGATCCATAGTGATAACTCAATTTAGTTTACCTTACTCCAACATGTCTGTTTCTTCAACTGTAATATATCACTAATTTTAGTATCTACTTCAAAGTTTAGGTTGGATAATATATACCAAAGTCTTGGCCAATGCATGGGACCTATTAAATATTTAATAAGCATTAGCTTTCATTATGAAAACTTCATCTCTGCATCCCTGGGTGGAAATACATATTAGTAAGAATCCAAAGTCAAATAGTAGAAGAAAATCCTGTAGAGCGGAGGTTCTTCTTCTTCTTCTTCTTTTTTTTTTTAAATTTTTATTTATTGTTATGAGAGAGAGAAACAGCCATCTGTTTATTTGCCCTGACCAGGAATTGAACAACAACCTCTGCCTATCTGAGGATGCTCTAACCAACCAGCTGAGCTATCTGGCCAAGGCTAGAGCAGTGGTTCTTAACTAGGGATGATTGTAGGTTGAGGACATTTGGCACACTGGTTGAAATAGAGAGCAACAGCCAGGTGAGTTCACCCATGTCAGACATGTGGTCAGAACCAACCAGAAACCACTGTCATCAATATTCTTTTCACCCACAATCTCCTTAACCTGTTTCTTTCTCCAGGTGCCCACACCAGAAATCTGAGTCCACAACCTCTATCTGGATCTCTCTGCTTAAGGCAGGGGTCCCCAAACTTTTTACCCAAGGGGCCAGTTCACTGTCCCTCAGACCGTTGGAGGGCCGGACTATAAAAAAAAAAAACTATAAACAAATCCCCATGCACACTGCACATATCTTATTTTAAAGTAAAAAAAACAAAACGGGAACAAATACAATATTTAAAATAAAGAACAAGCCCTGGCCGGTTGGCTCAGCGGTAGAGCGTCGGCCTAGCGTGCGGAGGACCCGGGTTCGATTCCCGGCCAGGGCACACAGGAGAAGCGCCCATTTGCTTCTCCACCCCTCCGCCGCGCTTTCCTCTCTGTCTCTCTCTTCCCCTCCCGCAGCCAAGGCTCCATTGGAGCAAAGATGGCCCGGGTGCTGGGGATGGCTCCTTGGCCTCTGCCTCAGGCGCTAGAGTGGCTCTGGTCGCAATATGGCGACGCCCCGGAGGGGCAGAGCATCGCCCCCTGGTGGGCAGAGCATTGCCCCTGGTGGGCGTGCCGGGTGGACCCCGGTCGGGCGCATGCGGGAGTCTGTCTGACTGTCTCTCCCTGTTTCCAGCTTCAGAAAAATGAAAATAAATAAATAAATAAATAAAATAAAATAAAATAAAATAAAGAACAAATACATTTAAATCAACAAACTGACCAGTATTTCAATGGGAACTATGCTTCTCTCACTGACCACCAATGAAAGAGGTGCCCCTTCTGGAAGTGCAGCGGGGGGGCCAGATAAATGGCCTCAGGGGGCTGCATGTGACCGCGAGCTATAGTTTGGGGATCCCTGGCTTAAGGGATAGAGGTCACTTCTGCAGTGGAGGAATCCCTGAGCTTGCCTCAGGCAAACAGCCAAGTTTCCACTTGAAAAATCTATGGAAATTTCTGCCACTGATAGGCTGTTTTGCATGTCCAGCTTCTGACTCCAAAAATGTAAATGTCTTCGTCATACTCTCAGCTCCTCAGTAAGTATAGAGAGAACCTGGTCAGGAAGTATCTATTTTTTAATCATCTAAGAAACTCCATAGTACTTTAAACTTACTTTGCATGGTTTCTATTTTTGAATAAAGATTGTCATCAATAGTGCTATTACATAAAAGTATATAAATCACATTTATTGATTTCTAAAAAGCAGTTCTGTAAATCTTAAAAGATGTTTCCAGGCACAGTATTGGTAAATCACATAAATCATCATATCCCTAAAAGGACAAATTAGCTGAAATTTGACTATAAACCTTAATTATCAGTGACCTGTGGCTGTGTAACAAATGATTCCCAAAATTAGCAGCTTAAAACAACATTAATGATGTCACATTCCTGTGGGTCAGGAATCCAGATGTGGCTAGCTGGTTTCCTTTGGCTCAGTGTCTCTCACAGACTGCAATCCAGGTGTTGTTTAGGCCTGCACTCATCTCAGAGCTTAACTGGGATGTGTGTGTGTGTGTGTGTGTGTGTGTGTGTGTGTGCGCGCGCGCGCGTGCACGTGTATTGTGAACCTGTTTTCAAGTTCACTTATGTGGCTTTGGCAGGAGATTTCAGATCTTTGCCACATAGGACTCTCTGTGATACAAACTCATAACGTGGCAGAGGGATGGCTTTCTTAACATGAGTAAACAGAGAGACAGGCTAAGCATCGAAGATGGAAGCCACAGGCTTTTTGTGCTCTAATCTTAGAAGTGACATTTCATTTCTTTTGCCATGTTGGATTCATTAGAAGAGAGTTGACCAATTGAGTCTACGTTCATGAGGTGGGTAGCATTTTCCCCCCCACTTATTCTGTGTTGGAGTGACTCAGTGCAATACAAACACCCTTTGCTATGTAAGTTCTCATTGACCAGGAGAGAGTTCTCTCTAAGAATGCTGTTCAGTATTCTTCCAGGATATTATTGGTTAGCTCCCATGAGAAGTTTATCAGAAGAGCCAGAAAGTTTCCCAGGTCTCTTTAGCATATTGAGTTTGGCACCAAAACACAAGGCTTAATTTCCCAAGAAATGTGATTTAAGTTAAAGCAGGTTTTGCAGAATTGTTGGGGTGGATATATGGCTGACGGGGAGATAGATGACCATCATCATGGTAATGACAATGAACTAAAGAAACACGGCTCCAGGAATGTTACATTAAAACTTGTGCCGGCTCCGTGAGTAAGGCCAAACCTCTCTCAGTGAAAACTGAAAGCCATGAGCTTGGGGACAGTGGGGGGAGCTGCGGGCCCCACGAGTCAGAGGCAGGTGCTGCAAGTGATCGAGAGGTGCCAGAAAGCCCAAGCTGAGTTCGTACAGGAGGTGGTAGAGCTGGTGACCAGACCCAGAAACATCGAGACCGTGCCGAACTTGGGTGTGGTGTCTTGGCTTGAGGCTTCTTCTTCTGGGTGTGGTACCAACAATTCCACAGACTGCTACTTTGGCCCTTAGGAGACTGGCTAATTCTAGTGACCCAGCAGAAGTGATCGTGAAGGGCGGCATTCTTTCACAGCTTGTTTATGCATTGGCAGAACAGAATGTTTCCAGATCAGGTGATGAGAAAATGTGTGAACGGGGAGTACATGAAAAATAGGACCAGGAGCAGGGAGCATAGTAATGCGATGTGAAAGAGACTTTTGAATCCTCCAGAGGACTCTGAAAAATAAATCACATGTTCACTGCCTGCCTGGGCTGAGAGGAGGCCTGAAGACTCTTGGTTGAGAAATGAAAGCACCCTGTCTTGTTTGGTCTCCAGGATCTTTTGACTAGAAAGGGACCCATGAGAATCCTACCTGGATTCAGAATATTGGCTGGGCGGAGCCTTTAGTACTGACTCCTTTACCATCATACCTGACTTTTCATGTGTCTTTCCTTTGCCTACAACCAGTTAACATGTTGGTAACTCATCTCCCTCAATAAAATAATTGATTTAAAAATAATAAACTGATCAATCCTGTGTTCACCAACTGTCATTTATTGCAGAAGTGATCAATCAATCAAAAAAAAAAAAAAAAAAAAAAGGCAGTTTAGATGTAGAAATCCCTGTCAAGAATTAGGCCTTAGTCTTTTAAAAATATGGGCAGATAGGGCCATCTGGTGTACAGTTGTAAAACAACACAGTTAATGTTTTTTTTTTTTAGCCTCCTCACCAGTAATCAATGTGATCCAGCTGGCTTTACAAAAACAAATCATTCTTTAGTCTTCTTAGTGGTAATGTTGAAGAACTTGCCTCATTCCCAAACTTAAGGTTCCTCAAACCCATAATAATCTTATGAACTAAAACAGGGCTTGCCCTCTGATAGATCCTTGTAAGATCAAAGTCAAAGCCACGTGCAAGTTAAAGTGCAAGGGGCACAGAAACTAGGAGTAAATAGTTAAAAGAGGTGAAAATATAGCCCATGAGCAGAGAGGGGGAGCAAGACACCATGAAACCCACATGAGAAAAAGACGGCTTGTTCTTGGGCTCCCTCAGGCCCTAATAACATTCTAATTTAGCTTATGTGCACCCTGATAAAAAACTTGAATGCGTCTCTGTTGCTTGCAGTCAAATAAGCACGACTGCCTGACCTGTGGTAGCGCAGTGGATAAAGCGTCGACCTGGAAATGCTGAGGTCGCCGGTTCGAAACCCTAGGCTTGCCTGGTCAAGGCACATATGGGAGTTGATGCTTCCAGCTCCTCCCCCCTTCTCTCTCTCTCTTCCTCTCTCTCCCCCCTCTAAAAATGAATAAATAAAAAAAAAAAAATAAGCACGACTAAATATCAGTCGGTGTGAACACAAAATCATAAATCCTAAAATCTGGCATTCCTATTCTCACAAGGCCCCAAATGCCTGCATGTCTTATTTACTTAATCTTCTGATAAAGGCCACAGACAAGGTGTAAGAAGAGAAGAAACAGATGAGGTCATTACAACCATTTGGGACCATTATTGCTGTCTGGGCCACCCAGCCAGATTTCTGTCAGTTTGTGTGTCTCACTTGTGAATGAACTAGGAAGTGGGGAGGCAGGTGTTCTCAGACAGTGCTAGAGAACTTGGTGATCAGAACCAGTGGTGTCTGAGTACCACCTTGTGAGTCTCTGGACAGAAACGGGCTCTTTAATGCCTTAAATCAGGGGTCGGGAATGTTTTTGGCTGAGAGAGCAATAAATGCCACATATTTTAAAATGTGATTCCGTGAAAGCCATACAACGACCTGTGTACATTATGTATTATCCAATAAAAATTTGGTGTTGTCCCGGAGGACAGCTGTGATCGGCTCCAGCCACCACCAACCTTGAACATGAGTGGTAGGAAATGAATGGGTTGTAACACATGAGAATGTTTTATATTTTTAACGTTATTATTATTATTATTATTTTTTATGTTATTATTATTTTTATTAACGATTTGTCTGCGAGCCTGACCAGGTGGTGGCACAGTGGATAGAGCGTCAGACTGGGATGCGGAAGACCCAGGTTCAAGACCCTGAGGTCTCCAGCTTGAGTGCGGGCTCATCTAGTTTGAACACCAGCTTGGACTCAAGGTCGCTGGCTCGAGCAAGGGGTTACTCGGTCTGCTGAAGGCCCATGGTCAAGGCACATATGAGAAAGTGGTCGATGAACAACTGAGGTGTCGCAATGTGCAACTAACGATTGATGCTTCTCATCTCTCCGTTCCTGTCTGTCTGTCCCTGTCTATCCCTCACTCTGACTCTGTCACTGTAAAAAAAAAAAAAAAAAAGATTTGTCTGCGAGCCAGATGCAGCCATCAAAAGAGCCACATCTGGCTCACGAGCCATAGGTTCCCGACCCCTGCCTTAAATAAATCTTAGCGTTTGATTCACAAGTTAATAAATTCCTGACTTACTGTCAGTGTAGGTAAGTGGTTCTCAACTAGGGGAACAATTTTCAATGTCTGGAGACATTTTTGGTTGTTACAGACGTGGGAAGGGAGATATTCTGGCATCTAGTGGGTACAGGTAGGAGATGCTACTACATGTCCTACAATGCACAGGAGAATTCCCTAAAACAAAGAATTACCTGGCCCCAAATGTCACTAATGCTGAGGTTGGAAAAACTGTGGTGTCCATGGCAGGAGAAGCATAGAGGGAATTGTTAAAGTGGTGGGAAGAACAGAAGGTTAGCCTAAAAGTTGAGAATTCTACCAAGGGGACCACTACCCAGTTAGAGGAAGATGCAATATTATAACACTACCTTTGTGCCAAGTCACAGGCAACAAGTGCAGTGAATGCAACTCAAGATAAAAATCTAAGCAGTCAGCCCATGAGAAACTGAGCAGAGGCAGAGATAATGCTTAGAGAAACTGAGGCTAGTCAGTCTGACTCCATTCAAACCCCACCCCCAAACCACCAGGGAACTCTGAGACCTAATTTCCTATTCATATCTACCGGACGAATGAATTAGCTTGGGTGACAGGGGCAAGAGGTTAAACGGGTGAGGAGAAGAGCAGCAAATAAATGGTAGCAAATTTAAATGCACACGGATTTGGGAAGAGTGATGTTCTGAAACGTCTGAGATGGGATAGCGGGCCTGTTAAAATGAAAACATGTTTTCATTAAGTTAGCTTTTGGTTTTTCAAAGTAAAGTGAACCTCTCCTCTCAAGAGCATGCAGAGCAAGAATGGCAAAGCAGTTTCAGGACTTGCAGAACACAAAAAACAGCACTGCTTCCCTTTCCCACCTTTGAAAAATGTAGTTCTTTTGAAGGAGGCTTGCCTTCTTCTGAGACCTGAGCGGGAGAAATCATGGTCAGTAGATTTCCTTGTAACACTAAACTGTGGAGCAAGTTCCAAGGAAGGAAGGTTCTGGAAAACTCCTCAGGCAAGGCCAAGTTGAAGATATGCTTCGGTTTTTGACACAGGACATTATAGTATGCTTGTAGGTGCTCCAAGAGGTCCTAAGAGCATCCACTTTGTAAATTTGCAATTTTGTTTCAGACTAAGTTTATTTATAGAGGGCCAACTCTAAGGAATTACAGTCATTCGTTCATTTTCTTTTTAACTCAGTTTACCTAATAAACTTGTTGGTATAGGCATTTTACTAGGTGCTACTGATAGAAGCATAAGATGTGGTATTCTGCAAGACTAGTTAATCAGTTGAGTCACTGCATTTTTAATGATCTCCAAGTTTTACAACATTCTGTTTACGCAAACAAAAAGGTTTGTGAGTCAGCCTGGGTGACTGCTAGCTCTGGAGACTTTCTGAGCAGGAACGTTCACTCTCCAGAATGTCCTAAAACAAAGAGGAGCTAGAGTCCAGAATATCAGCATCTGCGCATCCTTCCTTTTTGCTCTAGTGTCTAGTCTGGCTGCGTCTAGACTACATTTCCCAGGATGCCCGCTTGCAAGAGCTCCTGCAGCAATTGGCCAGAATAATGAAGACGTTATTACTGGTCGCCCAGCAACAGGCAGAGTACTGAGCCGCCCCTTCTCTGCGGCCGGGATGATAATGAAGTTCCCCTTCATCTCTATAGTCATAGAGCGTCACCAGATTTTACTTCCAGTCAAGCGGCCGGGCGATCTCCTCAGCGCTTTCACCACAGCCCTTCTCGGCCCCCGCCCCTTTTACGCTAGCAGCAAAGTAAATTCCGGAAACTGGATCCCAGCTACGGAATCGATTGAGCGGCTCTGGGCGTCGTAGTACGCAGGCGCGAGCGTTCGGTCTGGACGCGCGCGGCGCTCGGTTGAAGCCCGAGTGAGTTCCTGAGAGCAGGACCCCCGCGGGCGGGAGACTGACTGAGCGGTGACCCAGCGCCTCCCCGGCCGCCATGGCAGCCCTGCGCTATGCGGGCCTGGACGACACGGACAGCGAGGACGAGCTGCCCCTGGGCTGGGAGCAGAGAACCACCAAGGACGGCTGGGTTTACTATGCCAAGTAAGAGGGCGCCGGGCCTGGGACCCACTCGGAGTGGGACGCACCTGGAACCTGACGGCCTCACGTGCGCGGGACGCTGCGCGGCACCCGACGCCCCCTGCGCGGGGCGGGGCGGGGCGGGGTGGGGCGGGGCGCGGGCCGGCCGAGGGGCAGTGCTGTTACAGGGCTTGCGGGGTCCTGCGGAGGGAGGGACCGGCCCCCTCCCCGGAGCCTGGGGCGGGCCGTGGCCGTGGCAGCGGCAGGCGCGCCCCCTGCTGCTCAGGAGGCAGCGCTGCACAGCGCCGGGACCCCAGTCCTGCCTTACCCTCTCCTCCCCAAAAAGTCAGGGAAAAAACTGCAGGTGCCTAGCTTCCTAATCTGGGGCCTGGGGTGGGGACCTCGGCGTATGCATTTTAAATACATGTCTTAACGTCGCTGTGTATATATGTATATATAATTGTGTACGTACCTTATAGCTAATATGGCTGCATTATAGTTTCCTCGGGACGTTTTAGAAACACTAGCAGACCCTTTTTCCTAACGCTTACTGTGTGACCTTGGGCCATTGAAAGAACGCTCAGCTGCAGTTTTCTTATCTGTAAGTTGGGCTTACAGGAGAGTTTTAGTGCAGGCAGTGTGCGTAAAGCACTTAGCTTGTATAAGGACTCTATGCTCAGTACTTGTTAGTTTTTCCTGCTATCTCTGCAGCTGTGACCGCACCTCCTTAGGCCTGATACTAGAGTCACTGGAGACTGTCACGAGTTCAGATTTCAGGTCTTCACAATGACCCTCGTGTAGCAGATAATTAAAATGAGGATTCTGAGTTTTTTTGTTTGTTTTTTTAAACTTTCCAGGTGGTTTTCAATATCTGGTCAACTTAAAAAATATCTTGTCCTTGGTTCCACCTCCAGAGTCTCATTTAGTTGATTTGCCTCCCCTCCCCCTTGATGTGTTGTCAAGTCTTCCCAGGTGCTTCTAAGCCACCCAAGGCTGTGATGCACTGCTATCTCTGGTGGCTTGGTAGAACAACAGCAAAATAAGACCTTACTGAGTTCATTCATTCAAGTCTCACCGGGTCTTACCATGTGCCGGGCTTTTTGCTGGGTCCTGTTTATACTGAGATAAAGGAGGTTCAGTGGTCACCCTTAGTGAGTGCCCAGCTTTACAGGGCAGAGTGCCAGAGTGAGGTCGTCCGGTGCAGTGTGTGCAGTGAGCAGCAGACTGGAGCAGATGGGCACCTCAGGTGAGATGACCTGGCAGAGTTGGCACCTGAACCGTGCCTTAGAGCACAAGTAGAAGTGGGCGGGTTGAGGAGGCAGGAGGGCAGCCTGGGTAGAAGACACGAAACAGAGGCCCCTTGTTTGGCCTGTGTGGTGATGTGGGAACGTGAGGGTCCAGGCAGGGGAGGAAGGACCTCGCTTAGGGAGGCCCTTTTGTGCTTGATGGAGGAGGAGCTGGGGCTCTGTGATCAGGACCCCGGGTCCGCTGTGGGATTGGAGCCAGGGAGTTACATCAGGGTTGTGTCTTTTTGAAAGGTGATTTCTGTTCTGGAGAACTGAGAGGACCTAGCAGCAGGGAGTCGTTAGGCTGTTGCAGGGCTCTGGGCAGCTCCTGAATAGGCGCTTGATGTTCTCTCTGCTTTGTCCCTTTTATCCCTGAGAACTGGGCTTAAACGCACCTCCCAAGAGGCCTTCCCCTTTAATCCCACCCCTGCACCCTCCTCCCAGCACCTTGTTCCCGCCTGCTGGTCCTTAGCCTGGTCTGTAGTTGTCTTACTCCTACTCTTCCCTCGTTGCTCTCTCTCCCTCCCTGGATTATAAACTTCATGAGGGCAGGGGCTCTTTCTTGTTCACCCCTGTATCCCCAGTGCTTAGCACTGTGAGATAAGCCCCCGCGGAAGGAGTAGATGAATGCATCTAGTGAAGGTTTACCCTGGGCCTCCATGGGGTGGGGGTGTACAAGGCCCAGTGCAGGGGTAGTCAACCTTTTTATACCTAACGCCCACTTTTGTATCTCTGTTAATAGTAAAATTTTCTAACCGTCCACCAGTTCCACAGTCATGGTGATTTATAAAGTAGGAAAGTAACTTTACTTTCTAAAATTTATAAAGCAGAGTTACAGCAAGTTAAAGCATATAATAATAATAATTACTTACCAAGTACTTTATGTCGGATTTCGCTAAGTTTGGCAGAATAAATCTTTATAAAACAACTTACTATAGTTAAATCTATCTTTTTATTTATACTTTGCTTGCTCCGCTACCGCCCACCATGAAAGCTGGAACGCCCGCTCGTGGGCGGGAGGAACCAGGTTGACTACCACTGGCCCAGTGGATGAAAAGATGCACTCAGCCCGCTTCCTGCTTTCAGGGCCCTCTCTCTGTGGGGCCACTGACCTCAGAGGCTCCCCGGCTGCCCTTCAGCTTTGCCTGCATCCTGGTGTGAAGTCCGCAGGCTCCCTGGTGTGTGCTCACCCTGCCTCTTCGCCCTGTGCCTTTTCCTATGTTCGCTGGCCTTAACCACCTGCTTTCTTCCTACGTGGCATCCAGTGTCCGGATTGGTGCTCTCCTTTCATGAAATAAGATCTGCACACCTAGCCAGCTCCTCTGACAGCTTCCAGGGAGCCCATGGCCAGGGGACTCAGTGACGTATATGTTTGTTGAAGAGCCGCCCCCTCAGTTCCACCATTGTTTTAGGTCTCAGACTGCCCGGTGTGGCCCTGATGTTGGCACTGACTGGTGAAAGGGCTTGGCAGGCTCCCAGCTGAGAAGTACCACTCTCTGGAACATCTCTCTTTTGCTCTCAGGACCGAAGGATGCCTCTAACCAGTCTTAACCCTGGATTCCTGTTAGTCCTCTTGGTCTCCCCTGCCCTGCAAGCATCCTGGCCTTTCTTTTCCCTCTAACTCTGTAAGGGTCACGTGTCTTTCTCTTGGGGTTTGGGAGCCTTTACTAATGGGCCATCAGAAGGCTGCCCTTTGAGTAGTTTCCAAATTGTTTTCCTCCCATGGCAATGGGGCCATGCCCAAGAACAGGCGGTAGCCCAGTGACAGCTGGGGTCTTGTGGGGTCCCCTTGCAGCCTCGCCCTCTTCTGTTGTGTGAGTTCTGTGGACTCCTTGTGCTTCCCCACATGCCCATGGGGCACTCATGGGCCTCAGGGCACATATATGGCCCCAGGGTCGCCAGTTTGTGGTCCCATAGAAAGCATGCTTCTGCCCCTGAGGGCGGATCTGTAACCAGAGAGGGCTGACAGGGCTTTCTCCCCTACCTCTGCCTGAACCTGGAGATGCGGACAGAAGGGTGAGGGGGAATAACCAACCCCCCTTTTCTTCTGACGTTCTCTTGGCAGCCGAGGGCCAGCTGGCCTTGCCCTGGGGGGAGATGGTTCCTATGTCCCAGGTCTGGTTGTCAGCTCTGGGTGTCCCACTTACTTAAGAAACTATGTTTTAACCTGACCAGGCAGTGGCGCAGTGGATAGAGAGTCGAACTGGGACACAGAGGACCCAGGTTCGAAACCCCGAGGCCATGGGCTTGAGTGAGCCGTGGGCATACCAGCTTGAGCCATGGGGTCGCTGGCTTGAGCGGGGGATCATAGACATGACCCCGTGGTTGCTGGCTTGAAGCCCAAGGTTGCTGGCTTGAGCAAGGAGTCACTTGCTCTGCTGTGGCCCGCCCCAGTCAAGGCACCTATGAGAAAGCAATCAGTGAACAGCTAAGGTGCTGCAACGAAGAATTGATGCTTTTCATCTCTCTCCCTTCTGGTCTGTCTGTCCCTGTCCGTCCCTCTCTCTGTCTCTCTCTGTCTCTGTCACAAAAAACAACTTAAAGCATATTTGAATGTGAAATCCATGTAATATGGTATGAATTTAATTTTGATCCCTTTGGCTTAAATTTAGATCACTGTTAATTATCTTTTTAAATGACAAAAAGCATATTGAAAGAAAAAATAAAAGAGAGCTCTATTTAAGGGAGAATAAGATAACACTTGTGTTATAATTTTCCGTTCATTAAAAAGTCATTTTAGATTACAGTTAAAAAGAATACCTTTTAATTAACTTTTATGTGTAAGTATTAATTTAAAATAATACTTCTGTGTGAAAGGCATGGTTCTTTGTTCTTCACACATTAACTCGTTCAGTTCTTTTAAACCTCAAGAAGTGGGTACTATTATTATCCTCATTTCACTGACAGGGAAACTGAGGCACAGGGAGGTTAAACAACCTCCAAGGCATGTAGCTGGTGAAGAGGAAAGCCAGAAAATAGGACTCTGGAAGCTTTGAAACCAAATGACACTCTCTTCACCTCAGCTAGGCCTGGGGTCCTCCCACAGGGTCACTGTGCCCTGCAGGCAGTGCTTGGTAATGTCTGGAGACACTTTCCAGTTGTCACAACTGCAGGGAGTGGCATATTGGCCTCTGATGAGTGGAGACCAGGGAAGCTGCTAGTTATCCCTCAATACAGAGGACGTCCCCCGCAGCAAAGAACCATCAGCCCCGTGTGGCTGGAGTACAAGTGTCAGAAACCCGGGCTTGGGCATTTTCTGTCAAAGTGAACAGCATAGCATGATGATGTTTATTTATTTATTTTTGTTTCTTTAAATAATTTTTTTTGTGTGTCACAGAGACAGAGGGACAGATTGGGATAGACAGACAAGAAGGGAGAGAGATAAGAAGCACCAATCCTTAGTCTCCTTAGTTGTTTATTGATTGCTTTCTCATATGTGCGGGGGCGGGGGGGGGGGGGGAGGCTACAGCAGAGTGAGTGACCCCTTGCTCAAGACAGCGACCTTGGGCTCAAGCCAGCGGCCTTGGACTTCGTGTCTATGATCCCACGCTCAAGCCAGCAACCTCGGGGTTTCCAGCCTGGGTCCTCTGCATTCCAGTCCGACGCTCTATCCACTGCGCCACTGCCTGGTCAGGCTGTTTCTTTAAATATTTTCAGAATAGGAAAAAACACTGATCAGAGTGAATGTTTCAGCTCCTTGGGAAAGCATTTATTCATTCCCCATGCTTACACTGGAGCAGCTGCTATTGGCCAGGCACAGGGCTAGTGTCTGAGGGTCGTCTGGATGCAGGCCTGGGGTGACCTTTACTCACCAGCACACTTGTGCAGTGTCAACATTCCACTCATGGGGATCACTCTGTGGATTCTTGAGGGCAGGTGTTTTGCGCTGGGTTCTAACCTCATTGGATGTGTGCCTGTGAGATGACAACTACCAAGGAAGATGTGATCACAGCTGTGAATGTACCTGGAGAAGCGGGAGGCAGGCGAGGCCGAGAGCAGGACAGTTTTATACTGTTGCCAGTGTTTGCGTTATCTGATTGCCGTTCCCTTAGTGTGCAAGAAGCAGGAGTTGTGCTGGCGAGAGTCAGGTTATCCTGAGCAGCAAGTCAGGGCCTTCCTTTATTCAGTTAGAGTTTGATGGTGGTCATGTGCAAGTAGTTGTTGGTCTTTGCTACTGATGCCCTTGTATGATAATTGAATCAGTCACCAATCCCTGTCACAGGGATTGTGTCCTTGATATGGGTGATGGCAGGCAGTAGGGAAGCTCAGGTCTGCAGCCTTCTTAGCTGCTGATCATGGAGAGTGTACAGAAACGGACCAGAAGTGCTGTGAACCAGTGCAGCTAGTAATTCCAGGTCCTGAGTAGGAACAGCACAGAATGAATAAATAAACTTAGGGAGAAAAGAGATGGAATTGGGAGGTCTCTTTGCAACGCCAAAGATAGCTCCCAAAAAGTGTCTCCACCCCCATACCTGCTTTATCTATAGGGCAGAGGAAAGTCATTAGCAAATCAAAGAGATCCTTAAAACAAAGTCACATTTCCAAGGCAACCCAGGAATCCTCCCAAGTGCAGAAAATCCTCCACCCTGCATAACATCCTAACTTCACAAAACAAAGAATCAAAAGAGAACTGCCTCCAGTCTCTCCGAGGGACTTGGAGGGTACAACCCAGCATCACAGCTAACACGGAGGTGTGGAGAAAAACAGCCTTTAGCAACTTAACCAAGCAAGTGAGATGAGGGGTGGTATGAGTGCAAATACTCAGCTTCGTAGCCAATATGGAGGAGTGGGGGAAGATCTTAGCCTTTGGCTAAGCCTTAAACTGCGAGGGCTTTGCCAACTTGCAGACTCCCACACAGAAGCCAGCAGTTCCTCATAAAATTTTATAGCAAGTTTATGCTCTATATTCATTCTCTTTAAAATAATTGATAGGGAAGGAATATTCACATTTTATTATATAGATTCAGTGGTTAAATATTTTCTGCTCTGGCATGGATATGTGGACTTTCAGGAAATCCACCCTCAGTGACTCTGGAAAAACCCAGCTGTTTCCCTGATTATGTAATTTCACGTTTTCCTTGATGCTTTCTCACCTTTTAGCGGCCGTCTTTGGTGTGCTATTGGCTTACGATTTCAATTTTAACTTTACTCCTCCGAGATGAAGTACTAAGTTTGACACAGAAATCAGACCAGTCTGTATATTTGATTTCTTTAAAATAATAGCTAGCACTTTTGAGGGCTTCTTATACTCCAGATACTGTGGCAACCCTTTGTGTACAGCATCCTCATAACACTCCCTGAGGTCAGTACTAGGGTTACCCTATTTCCATCTTGTGGAAGAGGAAGCTGAGACCCCGGGGTTGAGTAACTTGACCAAAGGCAAATAGGGAGGTGACCTATGGGGCTGGCTTCCTTCATTCTTAATTACCTCTCAGGAGCAATTAGGAATCAGTAGTTAAAAAAATGTATTGAAGTTATATCTTAGTAAGAGTGAACGTTTAAAAAGATTACGATTGTATCTAAATGACATCTAAATATTAGCATTATGAATTAGGCTGAAGTTCGTTAATCTGTACTAGAGTAAAACTAAAACAAATAGAAAGCAGAGCACCTGCCTAGGTGTTTGAGTGAGTGAGCCGGCTCCCTAAAGTTGAGCCCCGCCTGAGGCCTCAGTCACCGACCCTCCCCGTCCCCGCAGCCTGTGGGAAGGTGGGCTTTCCAGAGTCTCCAGGACACCTGGGCGCATTTGACTTGACAGACGGTAACATTTATGCTCTGCTTTTTTCAGAATGTTGGCTTCACTACTCTTGAGAGATAGTATTATTTGGAAGAGAAAAAATTTAATGCAATGGATTAATTTCTAGCAGCGTAACTTTAACTTACTGTTTTTGTGAATTTTTTTTTTTAATAGTCATGCTGAGGAGAAGACTCAATGGGAACATCCGAAAACTGGAAAAAGAAAACGAATAGCGGGAGGTTTGTATTTTTTGGTCATGAAGCAAAACACCTGTATGTAAAGCATCGACTAGGGAGTACAAAGAACAGAGGCCAGGAGCTGACAGGTGACTTTCTGGCAAGGCCTCTGATAGGGAACCATCAAATAACTGGACTCTCAGTCTGAGAAGCTTATGGGATTTGGTAGTAGGAGGTGATAAGGTCTTGGGGTGGAGTCGTGAGGATATCTTACAGGTCTTAAATAAAAATGTATAAAAATAATAGAGGCCTTTGACTCACTGTGTATTAGACTCTCCTATAGCTGCACTGCTTGTCAACTCGTTTCCTGTCTTGGAATTAAATATACCAGAGTTTGATGGGATTCCATCAGGGTTGCCAGGACTCATGGGTGCTTTTGAAGAAGTATGTCACTCACAGAATAGAAGTGTATGAAGGTCTAGTTGAAGTGACAGTATGTACACGTGAATAAAAATGAAAACTCTCTAATATCGTAGAAAGGACATTGTAAGTTAGCATACAAGTGGTGCTGGTAAAGTTCCGTTCAGGGGAGAATTCACATTGTTTGGAGCAGCCAGGTAGATTTCTGTCAAAAGCAGGAGCTGAAGCTGAGCGGGGAGTTGAAGAAGGATCAAAAATGAGACCGAGTTTTATTGCTGAGCAAGAGGCAGAAACGTGGACTCCGGTGGGGATACTGGGCCTCTGTTACTGCCACAGTGGGAACACAGGAGCGGAGCGTGGTGGAGCGACAGCTGCCGGTCTGGTGGGATCGGCTCCAGAGGGCAGGGCGGGCAGGGCGTGGCACTCTCCTTCAGACCAGGGAACCATCCCCTCACCCGCCTCCTGCAGACCTGTCCGTCTTCCTGTGTTTCAGATTTGCCATATGGATGGGAACAAGAAACCGATGAGAATGGACAGGTGTATTTTGTCGAGTAAGTGTCTACACAGAAACTATTCTCAGCCATGTTACTTTTTAATATTTTTTATTTTGAAAGTAATATACATACATTGTAGAAAAATATGGTATAGTACAGTGGTCCCCAACCCCCAGGCTGCGGACTGGTACCGGTCTGCAGAGAAAGAATAAATAACTTACATTATTTCCGTTTTATTTATATTTAAGTCTGAATGATGTTTTATTTTTAAAAAATGACCTGATTCCCTCTGTTACATCTGTCTAAGACTCACTCTTGACGCTTCTCTCGGTCACGTGACACATTTATCCGTCCCACCCTAAAGGCTGGTCTGTGGAAATATTTTCTGACATTAAACCGGTCTGTGGCCCAAAAAAGGTTCGGGACCACTGGTATAGTATATAACTGTAATCTTAACAGAAATAACTACTTTAACAATTTTTGCATTTGTTCATCTGGTTTGTTTCCTATCTACATGAATTTTTTTAAAAATAATTTTTCCATTGATTTTGAGAGAGAAGGATGGGGGAAGGGAGAGAGAGAAGCATCAACTCATTGTCACATTTAGTTGTGTTCTCATCGACTGCTTCTCATATGTGCCCTGACTGGGGGGTGGAGCCTGCTACCTCTGGTGCCCCAGGTCAACACTTTATTCACTGAGTCACCTGGCCAGGGCCTACATACATTTTCTTAAAAGAATAAAACAGATGGGCCCTGGCCGGTTGGGTCAGCGGTAGAGCGTTGGCCTGGAGTGCGAAAGTCCCAGGTTCGATTCCTGGTCAGAACACACAGGAGAAGCGCCCTTCTGCTTCTCCACCCCTCCCCCTCTCCTTCCTCTCTGTCTCTCTCTTCCCCTCCTGCAGCCAAGGCTCCTTTGGAGCAAAGTTGGCCTGGGCACTGAGGATGGTTCCACGGCCTCCGCCTCAGGCACTAGAATGGCTCCAGCCACAAAGGAGCAACACCCCAGATGGGCAGAGCATCGCCCCCTGGTGGGCATGCAGGGTGGATACCTGTCGGGTGCATGTGGGAGTCTGTCTGACTGCCTCTCCGCTTCTAACTTTGAAAAAATACGAAAACAAACAAACAAACAAAAATAAAACAGATGGGAATATACTTTGTCAATTGTTTATTAGCCTTTTTTCCTCCATACACAACGTCTTTCTGAACATTTTTTCATATCCTTATGTATTTTTCAAGAGGATGTTTAATGGCTATAGAGCATATTATTCTATAGAAAGAGTGGGCATTGATGTTAAATTCCTATTATTAGGCAGCTTTAATTATAAATATTGTTTTGAGCATCCCATTTGTAAAACTCTAATTCTAATAACAACAGTAGTAACCACTTGTCTAGCACATTGCATGAGCCGGCCATGATTCTGGTCACCTTGCACCTACACTATTAGCTTATTCAAATCCCTCAGTGTCCCAAGCGAGGCAAGTCGGCCCCCGGCTGTCCTGGCTGGTTATCTCAGCTCCCTGACCTGCTAGAGGGGTGTGCTTGCAAAGGCTGAACAGCAGCTCTTGGAAGAAGCCCAGATTTGTTTCCATGGTGTACTTTCACCACAGCCTGTTTTAAGTTCCCAGTGTGAAGTCGCCGAGGAGTTGAGGCGGGAGGGGTGCGTTGCACCCTTGCACACCAGCGTGAACCAGCTCCAGCACCGCACTGTGCTGTCATCGTGTGTAACACTGGAGTACAAACACCGGCAGCTGTGGCTGTAATTAAAATGAAAGTTGGATTATTCTTAGGTCTTTTTTTTTTTTTTTTTTTTTTTACAGGGACAGAGAGAGAGAGAGGGATAGCAGGCAAGAATGGAGAGAGATGAGAAGCATCAATCATCAGTTTTTCATTGCGACACCTTAGTTGTTTATTGATTGCTTTCTCATATGTGCCTTAACCGCGGGCCTTCAGCAGACCGAGTAACCCCTTGCTCAAGCCAGCGACCTTGGGTCCAAGCTGGTGAGCTTTTTGCTCAAGCCAGATGAGCCCGTGCTCAAGCTGGCGACCTTGGGGTCTCGAACTTGGGTCCTCCGCATCCCAGTCCAATGCTCTATCCACTGTGCTACCGCCTGGTCAGGCCCTAGGTCTTAGTATTTATAGGATGATGCGTATAGATTTAACACTAGATATAATTTTACACATATGTACACATTACAGATTAGATTATGAAATCTCATCTCTTTCTTTTTGGAAGTTCTTAGTAGTTTTTAAGATATTTTGAGGTCTTTATCTCAAATCTCAAGACTTTGAAGTGTAATAAGTACTCTTACATAAGGCGTAACCTATTAATCCATGTGTCTCAAGGTATTTTTTTTTTCTATTTTTTTTTTTTTTTTTTTGTATTTTCCCGAAGCCAGAAACGGGGAGGCAGTCAGACTCCCGCATGCGCCTGACCGGGATACACCCGGCACACCCACCAGGGGCAATACTCTGCCCATCCTGGGCGTCGCTATGTTGCGACCAGAGCCACTCTAGCGCCTGAGGCAGAGGCCACAGAGCCATCCCCAGCGCCCGGGCCATCTTTGCTCCAATGGAGCCTCGGCTGCGGCTGCGGGAGGGGAAGAGAGAGACAGAGAGGAAGGAGAGGGGGAGGGGTGGAGGAGCAGATGGGCGCTTCTCCTGTGTGCCCTGGCCGGGAATCGAACCCGGGACTCCCGCACGCTAGGCCGATGCTCTACCACTGAGCCAACCGGCCAGGGCTTCTCAAGGCATTTTAATATAGTTTTGGTAAGACTTAGACCAACTCCAAATCAAAATTAGAGTGCTTGCTGGAGTACAAAATTAGAATACAGTTTAATAAAGGAAAATGATTAGAAATTTAGTAGTTGGTCAGTTTCACATTTACTGTGAAGACTTACCATTTTGATTTTTTCACTTCTCTGCCAGTCTTCTTAGACCCTTGCAAGGGGCCAAGAGATTTAATTGAAATCTACTGAAAAGAGTGACTGACGGATCTCATGGCCATGTTGACGTGAATTAAAAACAAAAAAAGCCTTCTTGTCTTTTGTGGTCTAAGGATACAAGGCGGTGCTCACTGTGTGTTCCAGTGTATTCTGTAGGAGGCTGTGAAGGCAGGGAGTGGATGGCTGTCTCTTCAGGCAGGAGTGTGATCCTTGGGCAGGAGGTAGACTACATGGACTTCAGAGCTTTCTGGGCTTCAGAATTAGCCTTTTTATTAGTACATGAAAAATGGGGTTCGCCCAGCCTACACTGTGCTATTCTCCTATAATATTTATAAATGTGTTTGCTCACTGCTGTGGGTTCACTGCTTTCTCTTTTTCATCACAGCCATATAAATAAAAGAACCACTTATTTGGACCCAAGATTGGCATTTACTGTGGATGATAACCCTACGAAGCCAACCAACAGACAGAGATACGATGGTAGCACCACCGCCATGGAAATACTCCAGGGCCGGGACTTCACTGGCAAAGTCGTCGTCGTTACTGGAGCTAATTCAGGAATAGGTAGGCCATTCACTTACAGTTATTATTATCATTGTGACCGCAGTTTTCTAACTTAAAAATGTTCTAATAGCGTTTTCAACTATTTTTACTTAAAATCCTGCTCTTTTTAAAAAAGTCTCAGTGTTATCATGAAAGGCCATGTAGGGGCTGACCTTGAATTCTCTGAAAGCTGGACACTCAGCAAAGGTGATGGCTCTACGGTATCCAAGGCTTAGAGACGACAGTCTCCATCTAAGAGTTTCTAACCTGGTTTGTGTGGCATACGGACACATTCCAGTTACTTGAATTTCTCAAACTAAAATTGGCCATGGAATGTCAGGAACAAGAAGTGTGGTTTTAGAACAAAGGAAACTGCAGGTTTCAGTTGGTCACTGGAAATATCATTTCCATTTGGGTACGAGATCTTACTTCTTTATAAAGTTAGAAAATTAGTCCTTGCCTTAACCTCTAAGTTAACCCTCTTAATTGTTAGTGTTTTAACCACAGTGGCCCTATGAGGTAGAGGCTCGAGGGGGTGGTCTTCCCTTAGTGTCAGGGCTGTGAAGGAAGTGGTGACACACCCAGTGCTTTTCACAGGATTTTTTTCTTACTTTATTTTCGTCCATTTATATCAGCATCTGAATCTGGAAGAGCCAACTGTTTTGACTAAGGATATGCATATTACTTTATAGAGACAAAAAATGGGATTGCATTTATCTGTCCTCTGGCACATTCTCTCTGTCCTTGGGCCCTCCCAGTCCCCAGTGCCCCCCCCTGTCGGTCTTCTCTCTGGTATCCCTTTGTGCGTGGCCTGAACTCTCCCTTCCTCTGTCTTCATTGTTGGCAACCTCTTCTTGAACCCCCAGAAACGTCCCTTGGTACCATCAGCTCAAGCACAGGAGATGAAAATGTGATTAGAGGCAGGGTCTACCATCTAACAAGGTGCAGTCCCAGAGCAGAACTTCTGGCTGAACTTGTCTATGAAGGCAAAGAAGCAAATAGGGTGTCTTCTTTTTTCTTTATTATTAATTGAAAGGAGTTTATCAATTTTCAGACATCAACCCAGGCTCAGAATATGTTCAGCCCAATTTTCTGAACTTGTTTTGGGATGCATTCTATGTAGCTGTCATTGATAATCAAAACCAATGACTCTGTATTAAAAATAATGACTAGATCCTCAGTCATCCAAGAAAAAAATATGTCGTGTTCATTGCATTGACTACTGTTATGTGAGGGTGTTGACCAGTCAATACAGTGTAGAATAATTAAGAAAAGATAAGGACTTAAGTAAAATATCTCTTTCTTTTTAACACTTAGTTAACCAGAAAATTGACTAAAAGATTGCACTCCCTTAATCTTCTGGCTAGATCGTTTTTTCTTTACTTAGATATGTGACTATTGCTGATTTTCTGTTTATTCTTGGCTCGGTCTGACATTAGATAACAGACCTTTGGATATGGCTAATGCTCTGTCAGGGATTGTAACATCAGGCTTATGACATTGTAATCCCAGACTGAAAGCTGGTTCATACAAAGAGCTGTGTTGAGTTGGATATTTAGTCATGACCGAAGAGCAGGAGGAGATTCTGAAGCATTAAGAATAAAGGCGCCGTTGATCAGAATGGACCTTGAACCTCTTTGAGGAAAGGCCCAAACTCTGCCTCGTCACAGCTCCCACGTCCCCTGGAAGACTTTTCCTTCTTGATGTCCATAATCTGTTTTGTGGACACTGCAAGTAGGTATCTGTGGTCCAGAGAGATACGGTGGCAACTTGTGAAGCTCGGGATGACAGGGCTGTTGGGCGGTGCTAGGGAGGCCAGCGTTTCCTGTCCAGACCCTCCCTGCCCTGCCATTTCCCCAGGCCAGACCAGGCCTTCCCTCAGCCGTGGCCTCCAGCGCTGCCACCTCGCCCCGTGGCCCCTCTCCACTCCTGCCCAGCTTAAACCTAGGTGAGGGCTGAAGATCTTTATTCTTAGTTTTTGAAATAGTATCGCACCGAACATTGCAGGCAATCAAGTCCTTGCAAATAACTTCCCCCTGCAGCCGCGGTGGCATCAGGCTTAGAGAGAAGAGGCTGGAGACACACGCGGAGCTTCTCGACATCACCAAGTTCGCTGCCCTAGCCAGTATGGCTGCCTTAGAAGGGCAGCCTTGCCCAAGTAGGCTCGTGGCTTCTAGATAAAATCCTTCCTTCTGCTGCACTGTGAAATATGCCAATTTATAAATTGCTATCACCACGTTCTTTCTGCCCATTTCAAATCAAATAGCTGAGCGCAGAGTGAATCGGGCATCTTCATTTCCAAGACTTGGTGGGCACTCGGGAGTCATCTTCCATCAAAGCTTTCATGGGGTTGGTGCCCACTTTCCCTTTGCCACTCAGGGAAGCCTGTTTTCTGTGGATTTGCTGCCCAGTCGCCTGTGGGTGTCTGTTTTCTTCAAGGCAGAGGGGTCTCGAGCCGAGGGTTTATTTTGAGAGTGGTGACTCTGAGAAGGAAAACATAGGTAACCTAATTTTCTTTACAAAGGCTGATTTACAAGCCTGTGTTTCCGATGATTTAAAGATATCCCCCACGAGGGACTGCTTTGTCTTTGTCGGAAGGCTGTTGTTGAGGCGCTCTATGGAAGCGGGCGGTCAGGCGGTGAGTGGGCTCCGCCTGCCTTGATGCAGGCTGGTTGTACTAGGACGCTGCCCCTGTGAGGCCTCTGAGCGGATTTTGTCTTGTCATCTTCTTCCCCCGCCTGTAAGTGATGCAGATTCGTGTTGTAGAGGAAGGATTCTGAGGAAATACCGGAATGAAGCTTTATGAGTTCATGAAATCTTTGCTTTCACACTTGAAGTTTGCAGCAGGTATCACTGTTGCCTAGATTTAGCTCCCCAGCTGGGGGGTTGGCAGACTACTGCCCACGGGTGAAATCCGACCCGCTGCCTGGGTTTGGCAGCAGTTTTATTAGCACACAGCCCTGCCCATCCATTCCTTGTCAGTGGCTGTTTCTGTGTTACTAGCAGAGATTAGCAATTATAGTGGAGATAAGTAATTAAAAGCCTAAAATATTTACTATCTGGCTTTTTACAGAGCAAGTTCGCCAGCTCCTGCATTAGATGATCTAATTCCTTTCAAAGTAAGATCACCCCAGTATTCTCTAAATTTGACACAATTTAGGTAAAATTGAGATCTATTGGATGTGCCCAGGCTACAGGAAGATTGTGCAGCACATGGTGTGTAAGTGATGGGGAGGGACGTCTGTATCTTGCACCCCTTGCCTCAACTCTGTTCCCCTGTGTGTAGGGAGCTGTAAGCATTAGGATGTTGCCGCCTCAGAAACTAACACTCTTCTCTCCTTGACCTTTGTTTAACCAGCGTTCTGAACCCGAAGACCTTTGTAGATTGAAAGCTGTAGCTTGTGGACCTCTCTGTGTGGAGATCAGCATCTCAGTATCCAGGGGCAAGTCATCTCTTCACCTAAAGCTTCTACTAGACCAAGAGCCCGGACCCCACAATCCTGACTGCTAACCAGTAGAGACAAGGGAGGAGTTCATTTCTGGTGGTGCTCCCCATAGCACTGAGCAGGAAGGGCAGGTGTTTCATGACTCGAGTTAGGGGCTTGATGACTCTGATTTGGTAAAAATGAATGGAAATGGCTTCAACATGGTGATCATTAAATATAAAGGCTATTGCGAAGTCTCAGGAGAGAATTTTTCTTTTTAGGCTAGGACATTTCTCATCATGGAAGATCCCCATAGCTGCTTTTCTGGACATAACCTGTCAGTCAAGCTAATTCGGCTCTGCAAATAAATAGTTCAGTATAAAATGTTGCCTTCTTGAATATGAGGGCTGACATGTGCTCATCAAAGGCAGGGTCCTCAGTGAGTTGACCGGCTGAATGTGGGGCAGTGCCTGCCTTGCTCTCTGTCTCTCCCGAGCAGGGAGAGCTGTTGATGCGCTTGCAGGCTGTGTCAGTGGGTAGACAGGTTTATCATCATCATCATCATCCTTAAGGCATGAAAGCCAGGTTTTGTCAAACATTCATTTTAAAACTATTATGAGTTCTCTCTCCCTTCTTGTCTGTCCCTTTCTGTCTCTCTCTCTGACTCTGTCTCTCTAAAAAGAAAAGCCTGACCAGGTGGTGGCACAGTGGATAGAGCATCTGACTGGGATGTGGAGGACCCAGGTTCAAAACCCCAAGGTCACCAGCTTGAGTGCGGGCTCATCTGTCTTGAGCACAGGCTAACCAGCTTGAGTGCGGGGTCGCTGGCTTGAGCATGGGATCATAGACATGACCCCATGGTCGTTGGCTTGAGTCCAAAGGTCGCTGGCTTGAGCTCAAGGTCTCTGGCTTGAGCAAGGGGTCACTCGCTCTGCTGTAGCCCCCTGGTCAAGGCACATAATGAGAATGCAATCAATGAACAACTAAGATGCCACAATGAAGAATTGGTGCTTCTCATCTCTTTCCCTTCCTGTCCATCTGTCCCTATCTGTCCCTCTCTCTGTGTCTCTGTCAAAACAAACTATTATGAGCAAATTAGATGCTTTCAGTTGAATGTTCACTGGTAGTGATGATAAAACTTTCTTCTTAACTGCCAGTCTTAAACCAGGAGTGGATAAAGTCTGATTTTTAAATCCCTTTCATAGTTTAGTTGGGACAAAATGTCCCTTTTACCTTTTGAACTTTCATAATGAGGCTGCATTGAGTGTTGTGAGTACACATCTAAAATAGGCTGGGCTGGTTTTGGATTTGGAGTCCGGGGATCCATTAACAAGAACAAGATTTTGTTTTCCCTTGAACAAATATAAGCCGGGCACCTCGGTATATACTAGTAAAATGTAATTTCGAATGGCAATTCAGTTTTCTGTTACATAATCACCTTCCAAAGGTTTATTACAGGGATTCTAATGTGTAATGTGTGTGCATACTTGTATATATTATATATATATAAGAAAATGTACAAATAATATATATAGAATAGTGTATAAAATAATCTCAACTGAAATAATTTTGTCTCATGAGTTCAGTTGAATTTCATACTTGCATTTATGTGTATATATATGTATACACACACATAGTTAAATATCAAAATTTTTATATTTTGAGAGGTAAAAGCCCATGAGCAAGCTATCAGAGTTACCTCTAAACTTGTTCCCTTCAGTGAAAGTACCGGATTTCCACATGGAATCCCAAAGTGTTGTTATAGCATAGCGCTGAATTTGGTGGTTTTGGCTTAGAGAACTCGTTTGTTACAGCCTAGGGTCTTGCTCCTAACTAAGTCATGTGTTGCAGTTCCAGGGTGAAGTTGAGTTGCCATAGTCTTTTGCCCTTCACATCATCACCATGATGAATTCATATCTGGTATACAATCTGCCAGTTCTATAGTAATCCAAGAAAATTACTCTTCTTCATGTAGAAAAGTATGTTCTTAAGATTTTTAAATCCAAACCTAATGACTAGGAACTAGAGTAGTTTCCTGTGTGCCTTCAGTTCTTTGTTTTCTTTTTCACACCTAGTGTCAATGAATTTAAAAGTCTGGCTTAAACTATGCAGTTGACTTTGTTTTCAGTTAATCCGAAAGATCCCATGTATCTGAGGCCATAAGCTAATTTATGATCCTTCTCGTGGTTAAAATTTAGTTATACGGGATCATTACCCTTGGGAGCCTCACAGGCCTGATGATAATTTCCTTTCCAGTTGTCAGCAAGACTGGAGCTAGTGGGATCCGGACATTTATCTTCTTTTTAAGAATCTGGTGCTCGTTAAGTAGGAAAAATTTCTGAAATTATCTAAACTTTTGGTAATTTAAACTCCCATTTTAAATTAAAAACATTTGTGACCATTGCTCTTTTATGTTAGAATATATCTTTTTATTACAAGTAAAATGATTTTGAAATTATTTTGTTCTGAGTAACTACTGAGATTTTTTACAATCTTGGAAAAAGTCCTTGAATGATATAGTACATAAAAATTGAGATCTAGTATCATGAATTAAGCCACCATTTTATACTTAATATTCTTAGACATTGAATATGCTTAGAAATATCATCAGAATACTGTATTTGAGAAGCTATCTGTTTCTAAGGAAAGATGGATTGACATATTCTTTTTTTTTTTTTTTTTTTTTTTTAAAGAGACAGAGTCAGAGAGAGGGATAGACAGGAACAGACAGACAGGAACGGAGAGATGAGAAGCATCAATCATTAGTTTTTCGTTGCACATTGTGACACCTTAGTTGTTCATTATTGCTTTCTCATATGTGCCTTGACTGCAGGCCTTCAGCAGACCAAGTAACCCCTTGCTCGAGCCAGTGACCTTGGGTCCAAGCTGATGAGCTTTTTGCTCAAGCCAGATAAGCCTGTGTTCAAGCTGGCGACCTCGGGGTCTTGAACCTGGGTCCTTGGCACCCCAGTTCGATGCTCTATCCACTGCACCACTTCCTGGTCAGGCTGGATTGACATACTCTAATGACCCTTATTTCATAATCTCATATAAAAAACTAATTTGAAAGTATTAATAACTAATATATATATAGAATGTATAAAATATCTAATCTCAACTGAAACAATTTTGTCTGAGTTCAGTTGATTTTTATACTTGCATGTAGGTTTAAATATTAACTTATTTGTTTTAGTGCAAGCATAACAGATGAGGCTTACATAAGCTACTGTTCAATACAAAATGGTTTAAAATCATGAAGAGAATATTTAAAAATTTGATATTTTCCCTGATTGATATTACAAGTATTTTATAAAGTTTGAACATTTGGAAATTATTTTACTTAGTACCTAGTTTTAATAATTTGATCTTTTGCTTTTACATAATACAATGACTTAGTAGTTGTCATGAAAGAAAGGGTTTGACGTTATTTTCTTGTAAATTAACCTGAAAGAGAACAATCTTCATCTATTTATATTTTTCCTCCACTAGGGGGCTCTGTTGCCCTTCGGTATAGTTGCACAAAAGTGGTAGCAAGATAGTTCTCCTCCTCCCCAGTGGTCTTGCTTTCATTTTTGTTAAATAGTGCCTTTTACTTTTCTAACATATCTTTTAAGTCTTGTACTTCTTGGTGAAAGAGTACAAACTTAAGACTGTTACTGCTGTCATGCTTGTTTCTTTTTCTCCCCCCTTCCCTTTTTTGTCTTTTTTTTTTTTTTAGCATATGTGCTGCCGAAGTAAAGCACAGTTTTTGTTTTTTGCTTTCTTGCATAAAATGCCAAGAATGAAGAGATCTATTTAATAGAAAGGTCTGTGTTATATTCTGGAGCAGCCTATTCTGCCAAATGACACAAGGGCATGTGTTTTCATGACATTATTGGTTTTGAGTGTGCTGGCCTATCGATAATGTGATTTTTTTATCCTAAGTGGAAGTTGTAATATTTAAATATTAATGCCTCTGTTTAAAGTTTATTTAGAATGCCTTGGTGATCTTACACTTTTTTCTAAGAAGGTAGAGTTTCCTGTTCCGGCCACCCTACCCTTACCCAGCATTATATAATGTGTCATAATTAGATTGTTTATTAATGATATTTTCTTAGCGTAGAAGGAAATGTGTCCTTTTGGGCTTAGTATATATTGCTTAACTAAGAGAGTCCAGATTAAACGAAATACTTACTATGAAGCAAATGGCCAGTCCTCTACACATGTAAGATTTTAAGGAGGGTCATTTTTATTTTGGCTCCATAACTGAAGTTTGAGGCAACCCATTAATTGCATGCTTCAGTTCTCAAACAGAAACTTGGCCTGGGAAAGAAAACACTTTTGGCTTTATAAAACTGCTTATTTTCAGACTTTAAATGGGGACAAAATGAATACACTGTATACCATATTACATTTATTTATATTATTCTTCTCAGCAGCTTACTGTCTCTCTTACAAATGAAAGGGCCTGAAAGCATTGTGAATGTACTTGTAACATTGCAGAACTATTTTACAGAGTAAATATATGTTGGTCATTCATATACAGATATGTTCATTGTTTATCAAATAAAAATTGTTAAAACTGAAGGCTATTCTGGGAATTATTGCAGATTCTGTTATAAAAGACTTGCTGACAGTTGAAATCACTTACTTAGTGTGACGCAGCCCACATCCTCTCTTGCACTTTCCGAAGCGTACACCCAGACTCTTCATACCTGAGTCCCAATCCTTCTCCAGAATAACATTTGGGGGCAATAGGAGGGCCTTCATGCAGAGATCTCTTAAATCAAGGCTCTGGCAGATTGATCAAACGTAAATTCCAAAAGCTAGAGTTTCTTGCCTGAATTTATTACTATCCTTCGGGTTCACAACACTACATTTCCCACGAAGTGCCCGTCTTGATCCACACAAACCTAACTAAATGAGGCGAATGGCGAGTGTCCTCCCATGTGATGAGTGGTGTGACACGGTTTGGATCTAATTATTCCCAACCTGTGAGTTCCTTGCTTACCAGAGTGTGCTGCTTGGTTGCCTGGTTCCCCTTTGTTAGAAGCCATATCCAGCTCGTGCTGTCTCTGATAGCAGGTCGAAGTTTTCTCACTAGACTCCGCTAACACTGTGTGGGTGTGCGAGAAAGAGTGTGTGTGTGTGTGTGTGTGTGTGTGTGTGTGTGTGTGTGTGTGAGGTGGGACGAGGGGAAGAGGCTCATCCCCGGGTTTTGCTCTTTCTCCCTCGGTTGGGGGGAGGGATGTGACTAGCCCGGTAGATGGAGCTAGGCCTCACATATTAACAAATTATCTCACAGAAAACGGAGCAGAATCAGAACCAACGGAGTTTCTTATGTAGTTGTGTGGAAATAAGTTAAAACTAATAAAGTATTTTTCGTTATCATCCCTACCTCTAAAATGTGCTTAATCCTGGAATCAGTATTTATTGATCACAGTAAGATTACTTCATATCAATAGCTCTTTAAAATATATAAAGGTTCTGTACACGTAATTAATTCTCACCACAGAGCTCACAGCTATCTTGAAATAGTGTCAGAATGAAAGCACAGAGAGGTGAAGTAACTTGTCCGGGATCACACAGCTCTTGAGCAAGTAGGAACCTGTGGAACTGAAGCAGAGAACTTCTGACGCCATGTCTGGGGTCCTTTCCATTCTCCTTGTTGCCTTGTTCCCAGGAATGGTGTACAGTCCTGGCCAGGCTCTTCCCAAGCAGTTCATCCAGTCTATCTGAAATCAAGTTTAACATCAATAAAAACCTACTCCGTGCCAGGCTGTGTGCAGGGTGTGGTGTCTGGAGGGTGGGCCTGGGTAGATGTGATCTCTGAGCTGCAGGGCCTCATGAATTAGTACACAGACACTTTCTCTATCCAATCCCCCTTGGGTGTTACAGTGCAGTATGGGGGAAGAATTATAACGGAACGGCAGCCCACATTGTCAAGTTCATGTTTATGCCAGGTGTTAGCCTGGATTAGTTTTACAAGCCGTCCCATTAAAGTAATTTGAAATTATTTGTTACTGTTATAAAACGATAATTTTCTTATGATAATTTAAGACATTGCAGATAAGATAAAAATAAAAATAAATGCTAATAAAAATAATCACCCACAAGCCAGGAATAACTTAATATCTAGTATATATGGTTCGAAGCATTTTCCCTTCTTTTGTGATGTTTTGACTTTACCTGTGGTTCATGAACATCCTCCCCTTCCGTTGACTGTTCTACAACATCTTAAGTGGTTGCATAGTATTTTATCATGTGTTTGTAACCAGTCTTTTACTGTGGCACGTTTGGGTGGATTTCACCTTTTTGATCACTGTAGAATGGAGATAAACATTTACTGTAATTAAATGTTTTTACTGATCTGTAACTATCCTGTAGTTTTATTTCCTGGAAGTGGAAGTGCTGGATCAGGGAATTTGTTCCTAATCTTAATATCTTGCTTGGTTTAGTCAAATCACAGCCCTGGAAGCTTATACCAGTTGGATGCCCCTGCATCCTTGCCAACCTAGGCAATTAAGTTGTTTTTTTTTAAAGTATCCGTTTAATTTTCATGTCTCTGATTGTTAGTAAGATTGATCAGCTCTTCATGCATTTCTCCATTTGTATTTACTCTTTTATGAATTGCCTTTTCATCTTCTGTGCATAACTATTGGCTATGTATTGATTGCTAATTGATTGCTTGATTCATGGAGTATAATTTAATTTTCAAAATGTTCTTTTCTGTTAGAAGTTAATTTATCTCAAAATGTCTATTACTTTAAGCACATATTCCATCTTGTGATCAGGAGAAAATTCATGAGAAAGAAGTTGGCCTGACTTCCCATCTGCCTCACTAAAAACTTTTAAGCATATGCCTCATCTGTCACACCAGCTACCCCTCAAATCAGGGGCCCTGCTGCTCAATTCCTGCCTTTCAGGAGGGAGCACCCCAGACAACGCCGAGTTGGTCCTCTGACAATGGTGGCCTAGTCCCAAGATAACACAATAGGTGACATTTGGTGATTTTAGTTTTGCAGAATCCCCCCCAGATCTATTAATGACAGTAACAACTCTTCAGAGCTTTTCTATGCATTATCTCACTTGATGAGCCTGGCTCCTGCGTGGAGAAATTGTACCACTGCTGAAAATAGCTCTGCTGACAGTCGGGGGAAGCTTGATCGGTAGTGAGTTTCTATCTGGAGAGGCAGCGGGGTGCAGGAGAAGCAAGACCGGCTCGGCTCGGGAAGCAGGCGTGACCTAGTTTTGAAACCTGGCCTCCCCACATCCCATCTGAGTGACTCAGGGCCAGTTGCTCTCCTTCTCTGAACTCCCGCTTCACGTATATAAAACCCGGATGATGTTTCTACTTTGCAAAGATGGGAATCCCAGCCTGCCCAGGGAATTGTCTGCTGGACGTTGCAGGCACTTAATAAATTGTAGTCATTTTAGGAATGGGAGGCCAGGCCATCCAGTTACTGAAACTAGTTTGGTATTTTCCTAGCTTCCTGGTTCTTGCATTCTCAGAAGGCTGTCATAATATCTGGGAGTTTGTCCTTAAATGCCCTTTCTAAATAACTGTTTTAGGCATTGACTTGTCTAGTATGAAAGGAAACATTTTAGACATTTTTTGGTTGGAGGTCAGATAGTAGCTTCATGCAGAAAAAAATAAATCAATAGAAAGGAAAAAAAAAGGGCAAGGTTAATTTTGTTGCAGTCAAGAAAGAAAAAAGATACATTAAATAAACTTGGGGGAAATCAGGAAGGAAAACTATTTTGTCTGAAATGAATGCATTGCAGTAACGTCTTAATTATGAGAGTTTGGCATCGGAGCACACGTTTGGTTGCATTTGTGATGGTTTGTAGGACTGCCTGGTATGTTAAGTGTCAGTGTACAATTTGGCTGTCCCATTGACTTGATCATACCAAAGAATGTGTCACTGTTTGAGTAGAAGTTTGTCAGCATTTACAAAGGTCTGAGGAGTTTTACTGGAGACTATTGGGACTTGTCAAGTAGAAGACTGGCCTCTGCCACTGATTGTCATTAACTTATGCGACCTAAGGCAAGTCACCTAACTCTTTTGAGCCTTACTTGCCTTATTTGTAAAATCAAGAGACTAATAATTTCTGTCACTGTTTTGTAAGGATTCACTACAACACAACATGCGGATGCAGGTATGGTTGTTTGCAGTTGGGGACAAATAACCTAACAGTTGTCAGAAAGGAGAATCCTACAGGAGGAAGATGAAGAACGGAAGAGACTCATTTCATTCCTTAGTGGATGAAGTCAAATAGGATCTCGATATTTTTTGTTAGGATATGCTGAGAGGTTCCAGAAAGTACCCATTCCAGGATTTAGAAAGGTAACCATGTGTCTGGTCATTGTGTTGTGTGTTAGGCAATGGATTTGGTGGTGATGACTAGACAAAATTTCGTAATTCTGTCTCATGTCGAGTGGACAGTCAGTGGCTCTAGCCCAGGGATCAGGAAACTTTTTGGCTGAGAGAGCCATGAATGCCACTTATTTTAAAATGTAATTCCGTGAGAGCCATACAATGACCCGTGTACATTACGCATTATCCAATAAAAATTTGGTGTTGTCCCGGAGGATAGCTGTGATTGGCTCCAGCCACCCGCAACCATGAACATGAGCGGTAGGAAATGAATGGATTGTAATACATGAGAATGTTTGATATTTTTAACATTATTTTTTTTTTATTAAAGATTTGTTTGTGAGCCAGATACAGCCATCAAAAGAGCCACATCTGGCTCGCGAGCCATAGGTTCCCGACCCCTGCTCTAGCCAGATACTCCAGAGCAGAAATCTCTGAAGGCAGAAATGGCCACGGGTTATAGTCGTGTTGAAGTCCCATAGGTGGGAATGTTGTCGGTTCTTGGGCAAGACAATTTCTTCCTGGTTGCCTTGTGTATCTACCGGTCAGGCCCTTACCTCTGCTTTCGAGGCAGAGCTCATACCAATGGCCACGGGATGAGTGAACCGGGTACCTGTTTACTAAGATGATATAAACATTGGCAGATGCAGCATCTTGGTCCTGGAAAACTGTTTCCTGGTGATCAGAGGAAGCAGAAGAATGAAAATAACCAATCTCTTTCAAAGGAAGAGACTGTGCCGCATCAGCTGCCGGTGGCTGTGAGGGTGAACTCTCAAAACTCTTGCCATCTCTCACCGTCGTGTCTCCCGCCTGCCTCCCGTTGTTCTGCGTGGCTGTGCTATGCAGCAGGGCGGCCGTGGCTTCTCAGTTCAGCAGCTGGAATGCAGAAGCTTCTATCAGCCGAGAGATCGTCATTGCATTCCAAATTGGCATTCAAAAAAAAAAAAAAAAAAAAAGAGCCCTGGCCGGTTGGCTCAGCGGTAGAGCGTCGGCCTGGCGTGCAGAAGTCCCAGGTTCGATTCCCGGCCAGGGCACACAGGAGAGGCGCCCATTTGCTTCTCCACCCCTCCCCCTCTCCTTCCTCTCTGTCTCTCTCTTCCCCTCCCACAGCCGAGGCTCCATTGGAGCAAAGATGGCCCGGGCGCTGGGGATGGCTCCTTGGCCTCTGCCCCAGGCGCTAGAGTGGCTCTGGTCACAACAGAGCGACGCCCCGGAGGGGCAGAGCATCGCCCCCTGGTGGGCAGAGCGTGGCCCCTGTTGGGCGTGCCGGGTGGATCCGGTCGGGCGCATGTGGGAGTCTGTCTGACTGTCTCTCCCTGTTTCCAGATTCAGAAAAATACAAAAAAAAAAAAAAAAAAAAAGAATACCATTACAACTTTATCTATTCGCAAAGGAAGTTTCAATTGTAAGTGTAGGTGCCGTTACCAGATTGAGTGTTTGACAAGGTAGAGAGCGCCGTAACAGATCTGTACAGGGAAACATCTCCATCAGGGAACGCAGGCAGATTTTTGGCAACGGTTACCATCCTTTCAGCCAAAAGAGGTGACTTGGGAGCTGTCCCTGCGTATGAAGGCGTCTTCCCTACCAAACATAGCAATTGCAGCTTGCCCGGTGTGTCTCGTGGCGTCATTGCCTGTGGGCTTGACCAGGGAGGGACTTCACTAGAGGAAACCGGTAGTGTTTGTGTCAACATCCTGGGACTGTCAGACTTACCCGAGTGCACACGTGCACACCTTACCACATGTTCCTTACACGTTACTTATTTACTAAGACAACACAAATGTATTCGTCTCATAGAGGTCGGAAGTCCAAAATCACTTTCTCGGGGCTAAAGTCGGGGTCAGCAGGGCCGGGTCCTTCCAGAGACTCTGAGGGGGAATCCACGTCCTTGCCTTTTTCGAAGCGTCTAGTGTCCATCTGTGTTCCTTGGCCTACGGGTCTTCCCTCCACCTTCAAGGTGCGTCGCCCCACCCGCTGCTCTGACCATCACTCTACCTTCTCTTGTGTGTGTCAGTCTCCCTCGAAGGAGGTCCCTTGTGTGCTTACATGGAGGCCCGCCTGGGTAAGCCAGGATGACCTCCCCATCTCAAGACCCGAACCTCAGTCATGTCTGCAAAGTCCTTTTTGCCATGCAAGGTAACCCTCACAGGTTCCAGGGATTAGCACACAGGCCTCTTTGGGGGCCCCGTCTTCAACCTAAGACAGAAAGTGGTGGGTTATCTCCAAGAACTCTCAACGTTCGCATCAAAGGCTTCCATCCACGCTCTACCTCTCTTCTACTTAACTGGTTCTTTGGGCTGGATGATTTTGGCTAGAATCTGGTTTAGTGTGCCTCGATGTTCTGTGTTTGGGAGCAGCCCTCCGAGGCCTCATTTCCTCCAGGTGGAGTTTGTCTGCGGCAGGTCTATATACATCCGGAACTTCCCGTCCGGCTACAGAGTCACTTGGGATCATGGGAGCGTGATGAAGGGAGGGGGGCATTTTCGTGCTTGCTCATCCCTCTGGGTGGAGGTCGTCTGGCCGAGAGTACAGCCACCCAGTCAGGGCAGAGGTGAGCTGAGGTTTGTAGCCTCCGTCTGGCCCCCAGATGGTTTGTTTGGTCCACACAAAAATGGCCTATTGTGTTTGTTTGTTTTGATTTACATTACTTGCCAACATGTTAAAATCAGGATATTTTACTGAAAAGCAATCTTGATTTCTGACTCTTGATAATTCCAGCGAGCCGGGAACGCTGGGTCCCGGTGTCCACGGAGTGGAGTTGCCCTGAGCCCGAGGCATCCTGCCCCCTGCAGGCTGTCTCCCCGCTGGTAGGCAAGAGTCTTTCACAGGGTCCTTTTGGAGTCTTTAATTTAGAATGCTTGTTAGGGCATACAACGAGGGCTGTTTGGAGAGAGTGGGCTGGGTAGCTCACATCCACAAGCACACTCTTTATTTGGTCATGCACGCCGCCAACGCACATTTACGGACTACTGAGTTCTAGGTGCCACCTCTTAGCGGTAGAGCCAGACAGGAGCCTGTCCCTTGTGGAGTTACACACTCAACAGAACGTCAGCAACTTCATCTTTGTGCTTCTAGGGAACATCTAAATTTATGCTCTTTCTGGTATAATGTGTGTGGCTTTTTTTTAACCACACATTCCCCTGTATACATGTTTACCCCTGAGTAATTTCTAATTATTTCTGTATCTTTTTATTTGCTTTTAAAAGTACAGGGTACTAAAGCCTTTCCCGCTCATTCTTAAGCTGATATCTACAAATGAACCACCAAATAAGTTCTTGTAAATAAAAGAGAACCCTTTTATCTTGAATGATGCTTCCTCAGGTCTTACTGTCCGTCTCCCATTTTTCTTAGGGTTCGTTTGCACGTACACATCTTTTTTTATTATTATTTTTTTTTGTATTTTTCCGAAGTTGGAAACGGGGAGGCAGTCAGACAGACTTCCGCATGTGCCCGACCAGGATCCATCCGGCACGCCCACCAGGGGGCGATGCTCTGCCCATCTGGGTGTTGCTCTGTTGCAACCAGAGCCATTCTAGCGCCTGAGGCAGAGGCCACAGAGCCATCCTCAGCGCCCGGGCCATCTTTGCTCCAATGGAGCCTTGGCTGCAGGAGGGGAAGAGAGAGACAGAGAGGAAGGAGAGGGGGAGTGGTGGAGAAGCAGATGGGCGCTTCTCCTGTGTGCCCTAGCCGGGAATCGAACCCGGGACTCTTGCACGCCAGGCCGACGCTCTACCACTGAGCCAACCAGCCAGGGCACGTACGCATCTTTTGAGTTACCATAAAGGAAGAAGGCAAAACCTGGCAGCAGGTACAGGGTGAGGGAAAAGTCACCATCACTTGAACCGTGTGCGGATTCTTTAATTTCTATTGACCACAGCTCCATTCTTGCTTGACTGTCAGAGGCACACAGCTGTGTGAGGATCCTTTTAAAGCTTCTGTTGTGTCTTTTGATGTTCATGCTCACAGTTATATACTGTTCAGATAGGGTATGCTCATGATTAGTGGTTTGTTTGAGTGGCATGCTTACTCTTTTTTTTCCCCTCCCGAGTGTGTGTGCGGACAGATCCCTTTTGCAGCTCTGGCTGGCTGTCCCGCTGTTAGTGTCGGCACTCTGCTCCCTCCGTGTTTTGCCTTCGCCCCGGAGCTCTCGGCGCCCCGTTCCTCACGCTGCTGACGGTATAGCTGAACTCTGCTAATGCTGGTTATTAATCTGACAATGGATACCAGCGAGCTTTTATAATTGCCATAATTCTTCTTTGCTCCGTTCCATTTCCAAGCTCCTCAAATGGTGCAGCAGCTGCACAGCACAGTATTTGAACACGAGGTAGAGAATTGTTGCTTAAACTTCAGATTTCACATGCTGTCAAAGCTGCAGGGAAAGCCGTCATGGTTTTGGATAATATTTGGATCTGCAAAGTCCAAGCCAACTTTTTATTACTTATTGTGTACAGTGTAAAAGCTAAATTTCAGAATTTTTTTGCATTTTAAGGTGGCACAGTCTAGTCTTTTTAAGAGTGGCTTCTAGATAGAGGTCATGTTTTAATCATTATAAAGCTCGGTCCTGTTTGCATTGAAGGATTTAATAGGGTTTAACTTTTCAAAGGGTACTTTAAAAAAAGAAAAACAACTCATATCATGTGTTGGGTTTAAACAAGCGGTTTTCAACTGCTGGTCCGCCAGATATTTTGCGACGGTCCATGAAAGAGTTTACCACCCTGATGTTGTATGGCACTGTCCACTGAGAGGTACCTGAAGGTGAGATAATTTCAAACGAACCCCTGAAGAACATAGCATGGTTTTATATATACGTAAAGATTGAGCTACAGAAGCTCCCAGACTGCTGTCGGCGCTCTGCTCCCTCCGTGTTTTGCCTTCGCCCCGGAAGCCTATCCTATGATAGGAGGCTAATCATAGAGATGCCAGCTTCCAAGAGCAAGGCTGAGCTGAGCCGGGAAGGGAACAAGCCATTCGAGTTGTCCCACGTAGAAATGAGGGGTTCCAAGCGTACAGTCAATAGAATGCTTCTATCTTCCTAACAGAGTTCGTGGATCTTGTGTAGGTATTAGGGAGCCATTAAACATCCCTTGACTGTTTTCATTATGAATGGCTTTATATTTGTATGGCTGTGTGTGTGTGTGTGTGTGTGTGTGTGTGTGTGTGTGTGTATGTGTGTGTGTTTTCATGTTGGTGGGGAGAGTTCACTCTTGTGACAAATACAAAACAGCAAACATTGTTAATGTTGACTTTACTATTTGTGCAAATATTAGTATTGGGTTTCAGAGCCAACACACTAGCAGCGTGGCTTTGTTTTAAAGCAAAACTAACAGCACAGCTGTGATTGATAGCATTTCTGGACAGCTATCAGAAGTCTCTTTCATTCTGGGCATTGCAGTAAACCATCGTTAGAGCATGGAAAGGCTAGTTTCTGTGCACGCTTTGCTTGTAATGCCTGCTGAATTAGACCTGTTCTCCAGGCCTTTGGGGAGCCGTTAAACCCTCTCTCCTTCGTTCCCTTTAACCTTCTTTTTCATCCTGACAATTGGTATGAGATTTTTCTTTTTCATTACTTCTGTTCTTCAAAGCACATCTCTGGCTCACGTCTTCATTCTCTGTTTAGTTTCATATTTTACTTTAATCTTTCTGTACATCAGTATCTGTCATGATGGTATTTAAGGCTCTTGGAAGAACTTGGCAGTTGCTAACTTTCTGAGAAAATAAAGCGCTCCCACTGTTGCCCTGTTCTGCTTACACGGCGTTCAGCGTTCCCATTATTTGGCTAAGGCTGTGATGATTTAGGTGCTGTTTGTAACTGATAGCGGGTAGCGGGGGGGTGTTTTCCTTGTTCAGAGGATGACTTTGGATTTGGAAAGCGTGATCATGTTGTTTTCTTCCTGGTAGATGTGAAAAGAACCAGGAGAGTAGGAGGATATTTATAATGTTGGCGTGCAGTGATCCCTCTCTGGAGACACGTGTAAGAGAGGGAATCCAGAAGAAAGCATTAAGCCGGGGGAAGAAGTTTCTGTTGCCATATGGTGCTGGTGGCACAGAGAGAATGGAGGAGTCAGCAGTGATGCACAAATAGGAGAGGTGCTGCCCGCACACGGAGAAATCCCTGCGCTGTCACCGGGCAGCCGCGGCGGCACAGACAAACCCGGCCGGCTCCCCTGCGCTCTGTAATGAAGACGCAGCCTGGCTGACAAGTAGAAGGTGCAGACTCTGTACCCTCGGGGCTTCCCCTCCTGCGCTGGAGACGGAGCTGTCCCCCCCCCCCCGACCCCCCCAGTGCCACAACCCAGGAATAGGGGCTTACCCGGCGGAGTAGTAACAAGCCCAGGACAATGTGTGAAATATGCAATGTGACTTTTCATGTTTAATTCAGAAGACGACGCTGCCGGCTCCACTGTGGTTGACCAAACGTGGGGAAGATTTCCTCTCTGAGAAAAGTAGGCTTCAGTTTCCTTAAAAATGAACGCCTGAAATAGTGTCCGCGTTTCTTTTAGAAGCACCAACGAGGGAAAAGCAGTGGGAAGAGTTTTGATTTTTAAGTAGGCAGCCATTCGAGTTTTGTTATCCCTGCAAAGGGAATTTTGTTAACTGTGTTCAGACGTTAGAGGCTGATTTCTTTACATTTGGTGATAGGAGAGTTTTCTGTACCAGGCACTGAGATTTCTTTCTTGTATCCATGACCTTAATCTAAATCAGACTTTCTTTTCTCCCTGCTAAATTTTTCAATTATCGGTAGCTAAGAGAATATTTAGAAAATAGTTCTGAAAAAAAGAAAAAGACAAAAACTTGTACTAACGCTGACCCCCGGGAGATGATGTGAAGGAAAATGACATTTGTAGCCATGTCTGTCTGATTCCCTTTCTGCTGGATTTGAATTCTTTTAGGAGTTGAACACATAAGCGTCGCTGTGACTTTTGAGATCTCCGGAACAGAGGCTTCACCTTTGTAACTGGAATTTATTCAGCATGCATATGTGGGTAGATGATTGCTTTATATATACCTGCTCTTGAATGATGGGTCGGTGTGATAACTCCATATAAAATTATATTAAAGTCCAAGAGGTGCTTTTACGAGGCAGCCTGGAAATGGCATCCGCTTTTCTTACGGCTTTTTCATGTCCATTTTGATGAATCTATTTATTACTTCTATAATGAGTAGTACACATGGTTGGTTAGCCAAGTTATTGAACTTTATCAACCTTGGCTGAAATTCACAATGCGTGCCAAACTTGTTGTAACATGTAAGAAATTACATCTGGGCTAAAAGGTTCAATAATGATTACTCTTATAATGGAATCTTTTACAAAGCATGGGATTTCAGGATATGCCTATGCTTTTAAAAAATTACAGTGATACAGTGAAACAAGAGCTATACCATATAGCTGAAAAAAAAGTAGTATTACTTTTTTTTATATGTAGTATAGATTCAAATTTATAATAAATTTATTTGACTCCCAGGACCAGGTGAGAAAGTGTTTTGCATCCTTTGTGTATATTTGAGTGTTCATTCACATCTCTCATTTTAGAACTCACTGGATCTGGTCTTTTTTTTTTTTATAAATTTTTTTTTGTGTGTGTGGCAGAGGCAGAGAGAGTCAGAGAGAGGGACAGATAGGGACAGACAGGAAGGGAGAGAGATGAGAAACACTAATTCTTCGTTGCAGTTCCTTAGTTGTTCATTGATTGATTTCTCACACGTGCCTTGACCAGGGGGCTACAGCAGACCGCGTGACCCCTTGCTCAAGCCAGTGACCTTGGGCTCAAGCTGGTGAGCTTTGCTCAAACCAGATGAGCCTGGGCTCAAGCTGGCGACCTCAGGGTCTTTTGAACCTGGGTCCTCCACATCCCAGTCCTACGCTCTATCCACTGTGCCACCGCCTGGTCAGGCTGGATCTGGTCTTAATCGTGTGACTTGTGAACCCTTTTGGATCTTGGGGACAAAACCTAATAATGTGATATTATATATCTGTTTATAAGTTCCAAACCCTTTATAAATTACAGAGACCTCGGGAGCATAGAAGTTTTTACTCTAACTAATTTAGAGAGAATTCTAAGCCCAGATAGACCCATTAGCCCAGAAAGAAGTGTTGGGGTTTGCAGGGCCCAGCCAATGACACACTTTGTCCTTTCTGTGTGTGAGCCAGTTGAGAAATAGGACAAATGATAAGGCAGATGGAAAGTTGGAGCGTTAGTGTCATGACTGATCAAGTTGATCTTGGAGAATACGGCTTCGATGTGTGGGCTGGTGGGCTTTCCAGTCCTGACCACCAGAGTGAGACAGGGTAATGGAGCCGTGCTGGGTCCCCCCAGACCTCTCCTAGGGGCAGGGGCCAGCCCTGCAGCATGCCCCACAGAGCCGTGCAGAGCAGGGTGTGTGCTGTCAGTGCAGAGGGAAGGCGGGGCTGTGTGTGACCTGTTCTTATGGGGAGATTTCCTAATCATGGCAGTTGTACTGCCTCCCATGGGCCGGAGTAAGTGTGGGGAAGTGGGAGGGACCAGGGATCAGGGACATTAACACAAGTGGAGACACTCCTGAAGGGAAAGCTGCCTCCCACCCCCACCAATAAGACACTAGTATGGTTAAAATTGCTAAGCCTTGGGACAATTAGACTACAACATAAATGTATATCTACTGTAGATTGCCTAGTTTTTACATTGTGAGTCCTCACTTGGATAACTGGATACACCCCTCCCCTCTTTTTTTTTTCTATTTGACTTTAATGCTTTTCAATTTGATAACTCTGAGACCTTGGACTGTATCCTTAATCTTCTATGAAATGGGTGCCATAACCAGCCCCATAGAGCTGTGAGACCTCATTGAGATGAGGGAAAGCACCTAGCATGATGCCTGTCACCTTGTGTTCACCACGAGCTGCTTTATCTGTTGTTCTGTTTCCAGGACTAGGCTTTAAATTAACTTTCTTAACTTTTTATCGTGGACAATTTTATATGTATACCAACACAGATTTTTTTTTTTTCTTGAGAAGTGGAAAGGAGCCAGTTTCAGATACACTCTTGTAAGAAATAGGGGAGAGGCCCTGGCCAGTTGGCTCAGCGTTAGAACGTCGGCCTGGTGTGTGGAAGTCCTGGGTTCGATTCCTGGCCAGGGACACAGGAGAAGCGCCCATCTGCTTCTTCACCCTAACTCCCTCTCCTTTCTCTCTTTCTCTCTCTTCCCCTCCTGTAGCCAAGGCTCCACTGGAGCAAGCTGGCCCCAGTGCTGAGGATGGCTCCTTGGCCTCATCTCAGGAACTAGAATGGCTCCAGTTGCAACGGAGCAATGCCCCAGATGGGCAGAGCATCGCCCCTTAGTGGACATGCCGGGTGGCTCTTGGTCAGGCACATGTGGGAGTCTATCTTCCGGGTTCCCTGCTTCTCATTAAGAAAAATACAAAAAAAAAAAAAAAAAAAAAAAAGAAAAAGAAAAAGAAAGAAAGGGGGAAAAACATCACTCAAGTTTTAAATCCACAAACCAACCTGCCGTAGGATAGTGCCACCATTGTCACAGCCTCTTTTCCACTTTGGGAGTTTGATAAGTATTTGCTGATTATATTTGACTGCCCTTTGCAGTAGGAAAAATTGCCAGTGCATAGCAATGGGGATTTATGCAAAGCCATGGTGTTGTGTGTTCCCTGGGACAGTATCTGTAACTTTTAATGGAAGAGACAGACCACAGCAGGTCTGCCTTGTCCGTGTCCATGGAGACCTAAACCTTTTCCAGAGTGCTCGAACCTCCTGACCAGCAGGAGAGGAAGGGAAAGGCACAGAGCAGGTCAGGTAGTCAGCGTAAGAGGGAGAGAGCGCCCCGCTCGAGCGAAGTGGGAATTCTTTGGAACATATCAGCTTTCCCGATGGCTGCAATGATGAACGTTGTCCAGAATGTGGTTGTTGGACCACCATCAGATGGCTCCCTCCCCCATCTTCGGGAGAGCCGCCGGCGAGCGTGGTGGGAGAATGACAGACATCACACAGCACTCCCTCTCCCTCTGATAATAATGTAGGAGCCAACCCAGCTCTGCTGACCGGACAGTGTGCCTTTTCATTATTCTGTCTCCGATGAGATATTTCTTTTTAATTTTATTAAATTTACTTCTTGCATTAAGACCTATGTATGCTATTATACTTGCCAGCGGACATTTACAACTTGCAACTAATTTGTTTTACTTTTTATAATGCTTAATTAGAACTCAGTTGAGCAGTAAAGAAGTGCGTGATAACAGTTAGCTTGAAACAAGGCCGTGAAAACTGAAGAGGAAAGGAGAATAAGACAGTGACTCAGGCAAGCACGTCTCAGTGGGGCCAGAGTGCAAGCTTCTTACGGGTGTGGGCCATCCTGCCTTTGCCCCGTGAGAATAAGGACCAGTTGAGATAGAGTACATGTCTCTGGCTTTAATTGAACTTTTCCAAGAAGTAAAGATACGTAAGAGTCAGTATCTCTTGACTGAGTACTTCTCACGATTATTTTTTCCCCTGTATGATAATAAAACGCATTTGGAGGAGCCCACTCTGAGAAGTCAGCAGGCACCTGCCTGGCTTCGGCGGCAATCACTCAGCTGCCATAGACCGTAATCCAGCTTGGGAAAGCCGTGTGCTCCACGCGGCGGGAGTGTGGGAGGGAAGTGCTTCACGCGCCACTCCACTGATGTGAAAGAGGCGCGCATGTTGGAAGTGGGCCTTCTGAATTGCAGTCATCATTTGACATCTCTGTTACCTACAGCTGCTCAAAGACATGGCTACCATTCCACATTTCTTGCAACCTTTAACATTTGCAAAAATAAAGCCTCCAGTGTAGACAACCTGTTTGTGCCTTTGGTTGGCTGACACTGTCACGGCTTGTTGCAAAGAAAGGTCAACGGTCCCAGTGATCAGGCCCCACCTAGAACATAGCGTTCGTTTGTGGACGGAGCTAAGGGCTGGCAAAGTCATCAAATCGTGTCCCAGGAGCACGCATTAGTTATGTGGTGGGAGAAAAGGTCTACACGAGCTAGTTCTTGTGGTAGCTCTCCAGGAGAGAGAGAATCTTGGCTTACATCAAGGGACAGACAGAACCGGGCCCTATGGACAGAATTCTGTAAGCCAGCAGCATGCAGCTGATTAGAATGGAAGGGAGAACTTTTCTAATGATTCAGGTTTATAGAAACTGAGGTTGTAAGTTTTCTATACAGAAAATATTTTGTTTTTTTGTATTTTTCTGAAGCTGGAAACGGGGAGAGACAGTCAGACAGACTCCCGCATGCGCCCGACCGAGATCCACCCGGCACGCCCACCAGGGGCGACGCTCTGCCCCTCTGGGGCATCGCTCTGCCGCGACCAGAGCCACTCTAGCGCCTGGGGCAGAGGCCAAGGAGCCATCCCCAGCGCCTGGGCCATCTTTGCTCCAATGGAGCCTTGGCTGCGGGAGGGGAAGAGAGAGACAGAGAGGAAGGAGAGGGGGAGGGGTGGAGAAGCAGATGGGCGCTTCTCCTGTGTGCCCTGGCCGGGAATCGAACCCGGGTCCCCCGCACACCAGGCTGATGCTCTACCACTGAGCCAACCAGCCAGGGCCCAGAAAATATTTTAAGAGGTTGTTTTGCTCCCCCCCACCCACCCGCCAAAGCAGAACCCGAGACAAAGACTGTTGTGGAGATAATCTGGGATGTGATTTCAGAGAGCGTGAGTGAGGGATGGGAGGCTGACGCAGGGGCCTGGCACTGAGCTGCGCCCTGCTGCGGGTCCATAGTGCTCGGTCCCAGGGCCCTTTCCGCGGTGCTCCATGAGGTGCGTTTCAGAGCTGCCTGCTTGTGAATGAAAGGAACGTGTCAGCTCCTCGTTTCATTTAGTTTGACCATTTAGTTTTGTACTCATTGATCGCGTCCGTCTCGTACAAGCCCTGACTGGGGCTCCAACCTGCAACCTCTGGCGCACTGGCTCAACGCTTTATCCACCGAGCCACCTGGCCGGGGTCAGGAATTGCTTTCTTTTATTGATGCCTACCCAGACGAAAGAAGTCATTCTTCTAACAAATACGTGGTGAGTGCCTCCTGCTCACCCAGCACTGTTCAGGGACCTGGGGGTACAGCAGTGAACGGAGTAGCCCTACCCCTGTGGAGGTTACTCTCCCAGGGTGAATGATTTTCGGAGGTAGTTGCTCTTTTGTCCGGTTTCTGTCATCCACCCTGAGTGGGGAATCGCCTGGGTTCCCGTAGCAGAAAAGACAGCCTTGACCCAACCTGTTCTAGCCACAGAGGTTCAGGCCGTCTGGATGGCTACTTACTGAGGATGCTACAGAAGGAATGGAAGTGCTGAGCAGGGCTTGGCTTCCTAACAGTGACGGTCCCAGTCTGATGCTGAGACGCTGGGATTGCACGGACGGACTTGTTCTGAGACAGTTTTGTTAAGCACACAGTACTTGACTTCATTCTGTTTGTCTTTCAGAGGAACAAACAAAACATTTTCACAGCTTTCTGCTTAGAAAAAAAATATTCCGGGTCACTGAATTTAAAATGCTTTTTTTTTTTTTTTTTCCTTTCTGTACGTCTTTGAGAATGTCATGAAACTCCTGGCCCCTTTCCATAGGGGGAAATAAATGTATTCAGAGCCAGGCACTTGTGTGCCATTGTGGGGGAGGGAAGGAGAGTCCATGGCCACTGAATTAAGAAATCCTACTTTTCAGGAATTGTTAGTAGTGGTTAAATACATATACTTGCTCTAGAGAATCCTTTCATTAAAAAAAAAATCATTGAATAGAATTAGAAATAAAAATATGACTACAAATGTTGATGTTAAATTTTTATTATACTGGTCACTATGTGATGGAAATTTATCAGCATGTAATTACTAAAGTAGTATTGATTTCAGAATTGCCCTTTGCCAAACAATGGAAATTTTCTAAATAACTGGCAGGTAATGAAAAAAATTCAGTTAACTGACAGCCTGTCATAGTTGAATCTAAAACCTAGGGGCAAAATACATATATTCTATGTAGTTTCCATTTCTAGACTCTGGATTTCTACATTCTTCCTTATAAAAATTTAAATTTCTTTTTTTCCCCCTGAAAGATAGGGCCCTCAAATTATTGATTTCCTTCTTTTTATAATGTCTTAATAGATTTGATTTTCACACTGAAGTAAATTATTGAAAAAAATTTTTTTGGTGGTCAGCATATGTAATTAATTTATGAGAACTGTAAAGCTTTGATATTGGAATTAGCTGAACATCCAAGACCTGACGTTTAGTGCCTTATTTGTGGATGGTACATGGCAAATGTTTATAGAGTTGAATTCAAGCTTTGCAATACTTTCAACAGCTTTCCAGAGCATAATAGTTACTGCCGCTGTGGAAATAGAAATCACTCAAATATTACGTGATAAAAAACTAATGTTAGTTTACTTAAAACAAAAACCGTGTAGCAGTGTGTTATAGCCACAGGAACCCCTAAACCAAGTATTAAGTAAATGCAGTGAAAACATTTATAAAAACATTGTCAGGCTGCAAAAAGAACTGGTAATGCCAGATACCCTGTAGTAAGTAGCTGGATGTTCAGAGACACTTAGGGAGCCAGTCTCATAACTGCATCTGTGCTGTCCTGATGATCATTCATGGTGCATGTGGTTACTTATCCGGTGTTCCAGAAAAGCATTGTTTTGCTTAAGTGTTTGTTGCCTGTGGAAGGATGCTTGAAGTCACGATGACGGGTGAATCACTTTCAATGAATCCTTTTCCTCGATACACAGTATTGTGCTACTTTCCACAGAAACATGGAATCAGTGCTGTTGACGCTAATGGAGTTTGCATTTCTCTAATTTCTTATTTAGGCTGATCTGAGCAAAGATGTTCGAGTTTCCATTTACTTAAGCAAGATGGAGTTCTTGAGACGCTGAAGGAATATTTTTAGCTTGGTAATTTACTTAGAAACTGCCTTATTCAATATTTGATGTTAAATTTGAACTAAAACACATAGCATCATATGACATGGGTTCTTACATTAACATTTTGTTGGATTGGAAACAGAATCAACACATTAGTCATCTTAATTCATTTAAGTTGGCTTTCTCCAGAATTCTGGAATCCAAAAACAACACATTTGTCAATTTTACACACAAAGGGAGAGGCAGGATGTAGTTTATAGTTAAATATCCAGCTTTGCAATGAAAAGCCAATGAATGCAGTTATAGTAAGTTGAATGAAATTCAGGGTGAAACAAACAGTGTAATAGGATTTCGATGCAAATTGAATACTTAAAAAATTTCTTTTACATTTGTTTTAATGAGATTCTCTTTGTAGATGTTTTCATAGAATCTTGTAAAATGTCTAAAATTAAATTTTCTGGAGTTATTAGGCAAAGGTTTCTTGGCTTGGCTGTTGTAATTATTAATGTTTTCTTTCATAGAAAATCTGCAGGTCAAGGTCACCTTAATGCCTTTCCATGTGCTGTTCTCGTTTGGCTTTAGGTCAGCTTAGAACTGAACGTTGAAAATGCATTGTTTATTCCACAGCTCAACAAACTATGGTGCGTGGGCCAAATCCAGTCCTCCCATGCCTATTTTTGTAAATAAAGTTTTATTGAAACATTGAAACATCCACTCATTTACTTGTCTGTGGTTACTTTCATGTTACTTTAAAACAGCAGAATTAAGTGTTTGTGACAGAAAGACCTCATGGCCTGCAAAGCCCATAATGTTTAATATCGGATTTTCTACAGAAAAAGTTCGTCAACCCCTGTTTTATTCTATTAACACATGGTTCCGCTGATAAAATCTCACAGTTGTTAAGAAAACAAAGCTTACCCCTCATAAAGAATCGGTACGCTTTTCTTCATTTAATAAAGACAGCTTATAAAGTTTTCTATTTCCCTTCTTTACCTTGGTTGCCAGGAAGCTCAGAATTAACACTTAAATGCTCAAGTAACCAGCTTAGTTCAGATTCTTGGTAGATAAGTTTTTGTTTTTTCTTAAAATGGGCACACATTTTCACTTTTGTAAAAATAACAACTTCCTGATGGCTGTATGTATGCCACATCCAAATTTCTTTTTCTGTGAACATCAGTGGTATTGTATTAGGGCTCAGCATAATGACCTCACCTCAGCCTAATTACTTCTGCAAAGGCGCTATCTTCAAATAAGGTACTGAGTCTGAGGTACTGGGTCTTTGGGCTTTAACATATGAATTTTCAGGCGGGGGACACAATTCAACCGAAAACATTCAGCATTCTTCTCAAGGCTCAAAGGTTACCAGAAAGTGGCAGAGGCCAGATTCTAACTGAGGTCTGTCGGACTCCAGTCACCCTCATAGGATGGTGCTGGAAAGAGGAGGTGTGGTGAGAGAGTCAGCATTCAGAGAGAAACCTGGCTGACTTTGCAGGTTGGGTCCTGGAGTTCAGTTTTTACTCTCTTGACTTAATAGCTGTTTGATCTTGGCTTTTCTGAGCCTCAGTTTTCTTGTCTGCACAATGGGGATAATAGCTTATACCCATGGTGTAGAGCAGGGGTCCCCAAAATTTTTACACAGGGGGCCAGTTCACCGTCCCTCAGACCGTTGGAGGGCCGGACTATAAAAAAAACTATGAACAAATCCCTATGCACACTGCACATATCTTATTTTAAAGTAAAAAAACAAAACGGGAACAAATACAATATTTAAAATAATAAACAAGTAAATTTAAATCAAGAAACTGACCAGTATTTCAATGGGAACTATGCTCCTCCATTGACCACCTATGAAAGAGGTGCCCCTTCCAGAAGTGCAGCGGGGGCCAGATAAATGGCCTCAGGGGGCCGCATGTGGTCCGCGGGCCGTAGTTTGGGGACCCCTGGTATAGAGGGTTAAATGGGACTGGGATGTTAAAGTAGTGTGTCCGTATGAAGCATACAGCATGTGTTGTTAGAGAAGATGAGTTCTGGGCATTAACAAGACTACAGGATCTTCACCTTGAACAAGCATCTGCATCCCCTGCATCGCTTATTCAAACGCAGACTGGTGGGCCTGACACTCAGTCTCTGATGCAGCAGGTCTAGGGCAGGCCCCGAGAATGTGCATTTCTGACCAGTTCTCAGGGGATGCTGTCACTGTTTGAGTAGCAAGGAACTAGATCTCTCTTTCATTTGCAGATATGTTTTTCTCAATTTGCTTGAGAGACATTCCAAGGAGAAGTTGGCTTTCCAACAGAAGTCTCCTCTACAGTACCTCAGTGACCTGCTCCTTGGAGGGATGGCATAACTACATGCATTTTACTTCCCGTGCTTGAGGAGCTTCGGGGACGTTGCTTTTTCTCCCTTCAGACCAAGCTGATCTGGTCTGAAGCACCAGTGTATTAGCCTGCTCGGGCTACCATAAAAAACCACCGCTGGGCAGTCTAAACAACAGAAAATTTTTTCTTACAGTTTTGGAGGCTGGGAATCCAAGATCAAGGTGTCAGCAGGGTTGGCTTCTCCCAAGGCCCCTCTCTTTGCCTTGCAGACGCCCCCTTCTCGCTGCGTGCTCCCATGGTCTTTCACCTGTGTGCACTTATCCCCAGGGTCTTTCTTCTTATAAGGACGCGAGACACATTGGATTTGGATCCTGTGCTTACGACCTGATTTAACCTTTTTTTTTTAAATTAAAATTTTATTTTATTTTATTTTATTTATTTATTTTTTTTTTCATTTTTCTGAAGCTGGAAACAGGGAGAGACAGTCAGACAGACTCCCGCATGCGCCCCACCGGGATCCACCCGGCACGCCCACCAGGGGCGATGCTCTGCCCACCAGGGGGCGATGCTCTGCCCATCCTGGGCGTCGCCATGTTGCGACCAGAGCCACTCCAGCGCCTGAGGCGGAGGCCACAGAGCCATCCCCAGCGCCCGGGCCATTTTTGCTCCAATGGAGCCTTGGCTGCGGGAGGGGAAGAGAGAGACAGAGAGGAAAGCGCGGCGGAGGGGTGGAGAAGCAAATGGGCGCTTCTCCTATGTGCCCTGGCCGGGAATCGAACCCGGGTCCTCCGCACGCTAGGCCGACGCTCTACCGCTGAGCCAACCGGCCAGGGCTAAAATTTTATTTTTCAATTACAGTTTACGTTCAGTATTATTTTGTGTTAGTTTCAGGTGTATAGCACAATGGTTAAGCAATCATATATTTTACAAAGTGTTCCCCCTGATATTTCCAGTACCCACCTGGCACCATACATAATTACTACCATATTATTGACTATATTCCCTGTGTTGTACTTTACATCCCCGTGACTATTTTGTAACTACCAGTTTGTTCTTCTCAATCCCTTCACCTTTTGCACCCAGCCCCCCAACCTTCATCCTCCCTGGCAACCATCAGTCTGTTCTCCGTGTAGATGAGCCTGTTCCTGTTTTGTTTGTTTGTTTTCATTTATCCTTGATCACCGCCTTAAAGATCCCATCTTCAAAACAGTCATATCAGGGGTTATAGGATTCAATATAAAAGTAAGAGGACACAACTCAGTCCATAACAACCAGTATGGCTCCTAGTGTGTTTTTCCTCTAAGAAATTTCTTAGATTTTGGCCTGACCTGTGGTGGCGCAGTGGATAAAGCGTCGACCTGGAAACGCTGAGGTTGCTGGTTCAAAACCCTGGGCTTGCCTGGTCAAGGCACATATGGGAGTTGATGCTTCCTACTCCCCCCCCTTCTCTCTCTCTCTCTCTGTTTCTCCTCTCTAAAATGAATAAGTACTGATAAAAATTTAAAAAAAATTCTTAGATTTTACACTTATTTCCTTTTCTGTGTCTGTCTTAAAGCACTGAAAGTCTCCTTACCCTAACAGAGCCTTTGAAACATTATGTGCGTGAGGGGCAGGCTGCAGGTTTGACCAAATAAAAAAAAATCTAGTTGAGAATGCCTCCTCAAGCTATCACATGTAGGAAAAAGAATCTCCATTAGAATCTTTTATAGCTGTTCCCCAATTGCATAGACTCCCACTGCTGTTTGCTGAGACCCCTCTAGGCGCACAGTTTGAACCCCAGCTCTGTGAAAGCTGGAGCCCTCATCAGGGACCCCGCGCCTTCGCCTTCACCAGCTCTGAGAGCTCTCTCCCCTCGCCGAGTGGAAGTTGAGCCTAATCCCTAATTGGGCGTATTACCTATGTGGGGACTCCTGCTGGGGCTCTCTTGGCCCAGAGGCAGCAGCTGCATGATGAGAGCCAAACACAACTCTACATCTGGCCGAGACTCTGGGAGTCAGGCAACATCAGCCTCGCCCGGAAGGCGTTCTGCACTTCCCTGACATCCATGCCAGGCAGGTGCCTGATCGCCGCTGATGGTTAGATTACACGTTTCCTGAGAGGTACAGATTTTCAAATTGGTATGTTTCACTAACCCCTCGTTGTGGTGTTCCAAAACAAAACGTTATCAAAGTAAAAATGGAAATCTTCCTCTCTCCCGCATGCTGAGCAACTCTGATTTTGCTTAGGATTTCTTTAGCAAATTGTTGATCCCTTGGGGACCCAGGCAGCGCAGTCCCTGAGTGCTTTGTTGTGCACACCCTGGCTCACGGAGGGAGGAGAGGTGGATGCTACTTCTGAAAAGCAGGGTTGCAGGAACCTTCCCCCCGGGACTGCTGTGGACTGACTATTGCAGAAACACTCACCAGAAGCAGAAGCTTAGGTCTCTTTTGATGTTGTTGTCTTAGAGTTTTTAGAGAATTGTAGTTACTCAATAAATAATTCTTCAGTTGTGTTGGGAAAAGATGGTTTAGATTCCATTATGGCATCATCTGGGAGGAAGTACCAATACATTCAATGCTGAACTTACTTTTATTAAGAGGCATTTATTTTTATTTTAGATTTTATTTATTCATTTTTAGAGAGAGAAAGAGAGAGAGAGAGAGAGAAAGAGAGAGAGAGAGAGAGAGAGAGAGAGAAAGGGGGAGGAGCAGGAAGCATCAACTCCCATATGTGCCTTGACCAGGCAAGCCCAGGGCTTTGAACTGGGGACCTCAGCATTCCAGGTTGACGCTTTATCCACTGTGCCACCACAGGTCAGGCCATGAGCTTATTTTTAAAATATCTGTACGGTACAGATGTTTAATGTGTAGAAAAAAATAAGGTAGGGTTTTACTTGGTGGGATTTTTGTTAATTATGAATGGAAAACTGTGACATTTAGTTTAAAAACGTTAATTTCCAATTATGCAAAAATCTCATAATTTTGTAATCAGTGCTGTGTGTCCTTATCACTACACAAATTTGTATTACTCTAATGATTATGAAACGGAATTTTATTAAAAGTGGTATAAATATTGGAGCCTTCTGTAAATGAAAGTCAAGTTTTAGGAGCTTTCCTGTAATCAATGACCCACCCTTTCTCCCTCCCTCTTTTTTTTTCTTTTCTTCTCATCAGCCCTGCTAACTCAGGTCACAGGTGCACTGCCTTCCCTGTTTGCATATGAAGAAGCGGAGGTAGAGCGGATTTAGATGACTTACCCAGGCTGGTAATTGGCAGAGCCTGGTTTTGAATCCAAGTTTCCAAGTCACAAGCCTGTATTTATTTATAATTTTAATTTTATTGTTTACAATTTTATTCAGTTTTTTTTCTTTTAAATATATTTTTCAGTTGAATTAATATGGTGTTAGTGTTTGTGTTTTTAAAAAGCAAAGTGGGCCCTGGCTGGTTAGTTCAGTTGGTTCAAGCCCTGGTCAGGGTACACACAGGGAGCAATTTTAAAAATGCACAACTGAGTGGAACAACAAATAAATACTTCCCTTTCCCTTCTCTCTCTAAAAAAGAAAATAAATAAATAAAAATCAATAAAAAGAAAGCCCTGGCTGGATAGCGCGGTTGGTTGGAGTGTTGCTCTGGAGTACAAAGGTTGCTGGTTTGATTCCCCAGTTAGGGCACATGAAGGAGCAGCTGAATGTTCCTGTCTCTCAAGAAAACAAAAAAGAGAAAGAAAATATCAGAGTGACAATGGAAATATAGACAGCCAAACCACTGTTAGTCTTCATTAAACTTAAAGGGGTTATAATAAATATATCACGTAAGAGGTTGACTTGGTTATATTGATTATCAGCTATGCATTTTTCCTAATGAATACAAGGTAAGGCTTATCCTTTTAATCAGGTGTTTTGCGTTAAACTCAGTGTGCTTGAAAGTGCATTCCATTTCTTCTCCTTGTTTGTACATGTTAAGCACATCTTTCACTTCATTTGTTGTCACTTCCTAACCCTTCTAGATTACCAGTTTTCTTACTGAATAGGAACAGAGTTGTAGGAGTCATGATTTTAGGGCAGGACCTAACGGGAGCCGAAGTGTTAATCGGCGCTCCCTCGCGAATAGCTTCCGAGGCCACATTTAAGCCATACTTCCGAGAAATCGCATCTGAAAAAGCAGAAAGTGATGGAGAATGAGAAGTTAATCTGGATACTTGAAAAGTGAGCCTCAGAAAAGTGCCGAATTTTCCCAGGCTGGTGTTTTGAGTACCTCCACAGGACTTTGGGAGCAGAGAGAACTTAATCTTTTTAAGAGGCGAGATAATATACCACTTTATAAAAAGGTGAGAGCCAAAGGGGGCGAGGCTTGAATTAGAAAGGTAGTTATGTTGCCAACATTGACAGTGCAGCACGGAGCGGGCTTTTCAGTTCTGGGAGCTCCCAATGGAATGAAGAAGGGCTTTTATTTATTTATTTTTTATATATTTTTTATTATAAACAGTTCCTTCCTAAGCACTCCATAATTGACAGGAGTGGAAAATACGTTGGGAGACAGGCCCCACTGGTAGTTAAGAAGGTAAAGAAAGGGGTCTCTCTCGTTTTGGACGAGAGTGGGAGCAGGCCCTTCACGGCTGCACTGTTTGCTCTAAATCAAAGAACCCCATCTCGAGCAGACGGCCAGGCCGCGGAGGCCCGCGGTCCTGAAAGGAAGTCCCGGCCCAGCTGTGAAAACAATGGGCGGCTCAGTAATATAATGCGAGCATGCCTGCAGGTTCCGAGTGGGTTCTCTCCTCCTCATGGAGTGGCCGTAAATTAATCCATCAAAGTGAAAAAGGCCTAACTTTGGGGTTAATCTTTCCACTTCTAAAAACCAGAAACACCTCGGTTCTCTTAGAAGGTACTGCTGTGAGTGCAGTATTACGAGAAGTGACGCCGTGTGCGTGCGTGTGAGTGTGATTCCTTGGTTACAAAGGCTTGCTCTCCGAAGAACATCAGTGTGAGCCAAACAGCGTGTGCTGGGTTTGAAATGATAGAACCATTGTATTCTTTCCTTTTTTAATGCCAGCAAGGGACAGAAGCTGCATCTTGTTGAGAGCCCATAAAAGACATAGTGGTTTCAATGTCCAATCAGCTGGATTTGAAAATATTTTTTACCAAGAAGGCTTTGTTTTTATTTCTTCTCTTTCATCCTGTTTTAATTTTTCTACCTAAAGCTCTGGGCCAAGTTTATAAAAAGTGCCGTGTACATTTTGTTTAAACATCCAATGTGGCATTCCTTTCTTTTTAATTCAGTGGAGGGGGAGTGGCTCTTTATCTTTGACTTGAATAAAGACAGTCTTTTAAAGTTTGGCCCGGAAGCCTTTTAGAAATTAAAGAAAAATTTGAACAGAATTTGTAATGGCTGTGGTGTTAAGATCGTCCCAGTTAAGTCCTGTGGAAATAAAATGACTTATTGTTTGAAAGCAGAGAGACAAGGTTCAGTTAAGTTTGGTCTTGGAAGTTATTGACCTTGAAGAATGTGGAGAGAAGCCGTTGCTGTGGATTAGTTATCCACACAGAGGGCTGACACAGGGACATGTTTGTAAAAGCAAAGGATGGTGTTACTTCTGAGCTCTGTGATGAAATATTAAGTAAGAGAGAAGACAATTTGATAATGTGTGCCAGTTTGGGGATGGATTCCATAAACTAAGTATGCTTCTGTAATCAAGGGGCTGAAGAAGCCTAAATTCTTTGCCTTGACAGATGACACAGTAAAGAAATAGTCATTGGTCGGCTGTTGACATTGAAGCCCGTATATTTGGACCATTTCTATCTCTTTCAGAAGGACGGCTGCTTAATAGGTTTAGTTTAAATTATACAAATGCGAAAAAATGTAAACATGCCTCATAAGAGTTACAAAAAATGTATATCAAATTCTGTAAGTATCACATTTAACCAATAGAGTTAGCAGACAGCTGGGCTGGTGAAGAGTGTTCCTGGTTGGTTCTTCCTGCCCTGCAGGAGCTCCGAGCTTGTGCCTTTAACCCCACAGGGTGAGTGTGGTGGTTTGGAGGCTGGCTAGGGGGTCATGTGCTTTGAACTCAGGCCACACCACTTGGGGATCCTCCTCCTTTTTTGCCCTCTGATCTTGTGGGCCCCCTAACCTCTGGGATTGTTGGTCTTCTCCTATAGGAAATCATGACAATGATACTCCACATGGTTTTTGTGAAGTGCGTCTTAGATGAGATAATGTATGTCATAAAACACCTGGCATAGTGCCCAACACATAATAATGCCCCCATGGCCTCTAAGTTACATTCTTTCCAACATCTCTGAAAATCAGGAGGCTCAAAAAAATGTATTGTTTGGAATAGAAATAGGTTTCTTTCCATTCTCACTTGCCTTTATTTCTCTGTATTAACATTTATAAAGGCCTATCAGTTATCAACTAGATATCATTCAGTTTTTTTTTTTATTTGTAGTTAACTTCTGTAACAGGCATACATGCACGTGTTAAAAACTGAAATAGCACAGAGGTTCTGAAAGGCAAAGTAATCTTCCTTGCCCGAGTAATCAATGTTAGCACGTATTAAGCGCATGCCTTTCCTACCTTTGTGTTTCATACCTACCTGCATGCCGTTCTCCACCTTGATATTTTTCTTCTTGGTTAATGGAACATGTGGACGTTTTCTTGCGTCTCCATCTCATTTCACCTCATTCTTTTAAACTGCAGCACAGTGTCTTGTTCTGTGCCTGCCGTGTAATTTATTTCAGCTCCTTGATGGGCATGTAGGTTGATTCCCGGTTTTTGGCTATTGCAAACAATGCTTGTTGAATATTCCTCTCTGTTGTTGTGCATGTGGGAAAGTGTATTTGTAGGATAAATATCTGGGCGTGGACTAGCTGGGTTAAGAGCCTGTCCACGTATGATTTGATGGACATAGCCCAGTTGCCCCGAAAGATGTTGAGCCATTTTGTATTCTGCTCCCCTCCTCCCTCCTGTTAATCTGTGCGGTTGCCTGGTTCCCCCTTACCCTTTCCGACACGGACACTGCTCAGATGAGTCGCCCTTACAGGATCTGTCTTCATCGGGCCTGCCTAGACCCATGTTAATGGCAGTCTGTGGGCCTTTTTCTCACTGTGCCTCTTAACACAGGAGCCTGCACGGTCGCTGGCAGGTCGGATGAGAACTTACTCACCCAGCTTAGTGGCAGCGTGAGCAGGCAGCCTCGGGTCAGTCCTGTCTCTTGAGAGATCCCGGGCAGTCACTTGGAATTTATTATACAGCTTTACAAAACATTACTCTGCCTAAAGCATGTAAATGCAGCCTGGTGATATTTCAAAAAGATATTCCACATGAGCCGGCCATTTCCTGCTTCTGTGTTCTCAACTCTTGAATTGGGTTATCTTTCTTTGGTAAATATTTATATTCGAGACCTATTTATGTTTTCAGGAGGATTTAGGAACCTCTGTGTGGTACTTGTTGCTGGCCGTATATAACACATGCATTTACGAGCAGGGCTGGTTATGACTTATTTTCCTCTGGAGAGACCTGTGTAGTTTTATAATTTCTTAAGAGTTGGCAGCTGTGGTTAGCATTCAGTGAGCACAATTTATAATTCTTTGGAACTCAGAACTGTGTAATTGAAATGGGGTGTAAGGTAAATGCGATCATTCAGATAATTAAAATAACTCCAGAAACAACGGTGTGGGCTATCTGCTTACTTGTGGCGTTGACCTTAATGGTTGTGGTGAACGTATGTCCAAATACTTTATCCGAGGGGCCCCAGGAGAGTTAGATTAAATATCATGGCCAATGTCATGCCACCATAATTTCAATTACATTAATCAGATCAGTTTGGAAAGTAGGACCCTTGTACTTACAGGAGATCACATTCTTGAGGCGACTGGTTTAACAACAGAAAACTGGTCCCAAATTTTGAATTGTCCACAAATCTAACTCAAGGTGAAAGACAGTAAGCTTATATTTTTGCTCTATATGTGATGGTGGATCTCCAGGCAGGGAGGTGACTTGTGCTGGAAGATTCTGTAACTTGTTGGTGGGTCCCTAAAAATGATTCTTGTATGGGGTTGGGGGGAAGGAGTCACCATCTCTGTGGCCTTTTAATTGTGTACAGTTACAACTAACATTTGTCTCCAGTGTTTCACAATTATAAATTAATAATAACAACCCATTAGAAATTACGGGTGCTGTAAGTCCCAGCTCCTTTGGGCATCTTAATAAAAATGATAATTAAAACCATAATTTAGAGTAAATGGGGACACTGCCCGAGTAAATCCACCATATGGAGAAAATGAAAAAAAAACTCAAACCAGAGGAACCTTCCTGGCATTGGGAAAAAAAATCGCCTTGTTCTTAGCACCTAGTTCAGTGGCAGCGTTGTCAGTAATTGCTGGGACTGGGCTCCCAGCCTGATGTCCTTTGTGCCTGAGGAACTGGTGACCCCATCCTGGTCCGTCCAACCTAACAGTGATATTCACTGGGTGTGGCCGCTGTTCCATTTCCCTCCACTACCACACGCCCGCCTCCTCCGTCCTTGTATTCCTTGTCTGGGTAAACCAATTGCTAACCTCACCTGTGGCCCACTGGCCTGCTTGGAGACCTTGGGTACTCTCTCAGATGTAGACTTGGGAAGTCATCAGACTTTGTAGACTTTTGCTTCCCAAGCAGTTTCCTTAGCTGTTCCACATAAGAAGGTACCTCATCTCCTCCTGGCTGGTCACAAGGCTGCAGTATCTTCAGCAAGTCCATTTCTACTTGACCACCAGCAGTATCTTTTCTTTTCTTTTTTCCTTTTTTTTTTTTTTTTTTTTTGCGTGTGCGCGAGAGAGGGACAGTCAGGGACAGACAGACAAGAAGGGAGATAGGTGAAAAGCATCAAATCATAGTTGTGGCACCTTCGTTATTCATTGGTTGCTTTCTTATATGTGCCTTGACTGGGGGGCTCCAGCTGCGCCTGTTACCCCTTACTCAAGCCAGTCACCTTTGGGCTTCAAGCCAGCAACCTTTGGGATCAAGTCAGCAATCATGGGGTCATGTCTGTGAGTCCACGCCTAAGCTGTCGACCCCACACTCAAGCTGGTGAGCCCGCCACCAGCAGTATCTTAAATAGATAAAATAATAATCATTTGTAGTGCTACTCCCTGTCCAAGTTCTTTCACCTGCTCCCGGCCACATGTAAAAGAGCCCTACCGTTTTAGCTTGCTGTCCAGGGTTTTACCTCCCGTTGTGTTTCCTGTCCCTCATTCACACGGGGCCCCTCGCCCACTGTTGACCTTGTTTTGCCATGCACCCGGTCTTTATTGCTTGTCCGGTTCATGTCTACGTCCTTCAGCCCCAGTGTAGTTCTGGGTGCAGACTTCCTGCTATCACGGGGTGACACTTGGGAAATGGCAAGAAGGAGGGTCAAGGAGCTTGCACCATACACCTCATTCCGCAGGTCCTCGAGCCCTCTCCCTTGCACTGCTCTGTGCAAGCTGAGTGCTACTGCTGGGTCCCCCAGGGCCTAGCTAGCATCCTGATCTTCCTGACACGGCTTAAACTCGCAAGCAGGTCAGGATGAAACCGTCTTTGAGATTCGGCAGTTCGGATGTGAACGTTCTGATTGAGGCCGTATTGTGGTAAGGCCTGAGCCCTGATCTCCAGAAGGAGTCTTCCCCAGATAGCATGCATCTGAGCATTAGAGGCCTACAGCGGCCTGGCAGGAATGTCAGCAGCGTGGGCGGTGACTGTGGCCGTCAGGATGGCGCAAACCCCACCTCTGGCCTGCAAGCAGCAGCGGGGTCTGGGGGCCCAGGCCGGTCAGCTTTTCCAGAGAAGCTGGATATCTACTTTTAGATATGTAATCTCCCTGGATTTTTTTTTAAATGCTGACAACTAATTCATATTAGGAAGGAAGGAAGGAAAGAAGGAAAGCAGGAAAGAAGGAAGAGAGGGAGGAAGGAGGTAAACAAAGGATAGACCAAACAAAACAGGTCCGTGGGCTTTATTTTATCCTGTGATCCCCAATCTAGAGAATGAAAACCAGTGTCAGATAAGCAGGTATTTAAATTTTTCTGGGGGGAGGGGATGTTTTCCCTTTCATGGTACTTCAATATCCGTATGCAACGCTAAAACCCCAAGACAGGGAGATCTCAGACCTTCATGGCTGCTTACTTTTCCACCCGGATCAGATGTAACAAGTGCTGGAAAACTGATGCCGCCCGTTGTTTTAAAATGTGTTCCCTTATTTTCTTTATATTATTAGCATTAAATATTCTTCTGGACGCACTCTTGCCACCTCCATGCAGTTAAGCTGGTTCAATTTAAACATTGTCATAAAGTTAATTTTTTATAAGATGAATCAGGTTATTAAATTTAGTAAACCATTGCCTTCATTATTTTGCACAAACTTTGGCACCGGGCAGAATTGGCTTAGCAGTACTACATTTAGCTAATTAAGCTGGTCATCGCTGTGGTGTTCTGGAGTGAGGGATGCTATTCTCGTGGGCTTTTTCAGGACTTTTGCAGTAGGTGGCATTATTAAATTTCTTTTTCTTTCTTTCTTTCCTTTCTTCTTTCTTTTTTTTTTTTTATAAAACTCCACACTGCAGAGATATGGTTTACTATAAAAAATGTTATGGTCCTTGCTGTTAAGGACCATCATCTCCTGAAATATCCATGCTTTGTTTCTGCTCCAAAGGCAACTGTAAAGCAGAAAGAAGCAGAGTTGACTGTTGCAGCTTTTCAGAACAGACTAGCAACCTGTAAGGCATTGCTTAGATAAAGGAAGATGGAAGAGCCACGATGTAGTTTCCAGCGACACAGGGACAGCGGGCTTACCCATAAGCACAGTCAGGAATCATCTGAAGGAGAGCGGGTGCGAACGTGTGCCCGCAGCCTGTTGCTGCCATCACGTCTGATGTGCTGGCGATAAAAAGTCCTTTGCTGGAGGTCGTTTTGTCAAGTGACCAAACAGGTTTGTTTGGGGAAAGGCATTTTGATAGAAAAAGGGTATGATTTCCCCACACAGATTTCAGGGTAGTGTCATCCGCCACTGCAGTGAGCAGTTTCTTTACAGGATGTTAATATTTACTCCTTAGAAAGGAAGTTAGAGACTAATGAGAATAGTTTGAAACAATTTGGACTGTTTTAAAATAGTCCCAGATTGTAGCTTATTAACAATCTGTAGGAACCATTCATTCCTTTGATATTTATTGAATGCCACCGAGTGTGAGTCCAATGGGATACAGAGATGAAGGAGGCAAAGATTCTAAGGCCTTTGCAGTTAATCTGGTGAATTAGATAAAAAAGCCCACCTCGCCCTGCATTCTTACCAATGCTCTCTCGATCCATGAGAAATATGGCTGCTAAAGAACGACTAAGCAATTTTGAAGGAAAAAAAAAAAAAAAAAAAAGAACGACTAAGCATTGTGACCCCTGTGTGCCTCCACTCCCCTGAATCATTTATTTTTCTTTTTATACTCCGATAGGCATATGAAGAAATATATTTCTGATGGTTGCTCTGAGCTGGAAATCTCATAGGGACACAGAGCCCAGAGCCCATCACTTTCAGTGAGATCTGGGTGTGTAAAGTCCTGGGGTTGCAAGCGAAGTCGCTTTTGGCCGTGTCATGAAATGCTAGCATTTCATTACCCTGATTGATGCAGCCCATCAGTCAGCAAGATTATGTCCCACGCCTGCTCCCATTCAGTTTCGGAATGGGGCCGGGGGGGTTAGAGAACCTGGCCTTTTCCCTCTCTCTGTTTTCCCAAATGATGTAGCTTCATTTTGCTCACCGGTGATAAGGGGCGAAATTGGTATCACTGGATCAAGATCAGCAAATTTCAGTTCCTGTCATCTCACCTCCCGGCTTGAAGATAGGGCTTCAAGCACCTGTACTATGTATATCAAAGAGGAGGCAAATCATTCAGGTTTGAAATCCTCTGTGCATTGTTGTAACATCCGACTCAGGCATAGATTATACTTAGAGAATGACAAGTGAAAACCTTGGGATACGGAACTTGGCGTAATCTGCCAAATAACCCAGGTTATCTCAACAGTGAAGTTTAAGTGTGTTCCAGTATTTAGACAAATGGCACGGTGGGTCTTATAGCTGATCTCTTCCTTTTTTTCTTTTTAAACTTATTTATTTTTATTTAGAAATTAGATTTAATGGGGTGACACTGGCCCGTAGGAACACAGAGGCTTCAGGTGTACATCTCCGTAGCATGTGAACTATTCATTGCTCTGTCTGCCCTTCCCCCAACGTCAAATTGCTTTTGGTCACCGTATATTTGGCCCCCTTTCGTCTCCTCCCCCCAGCCCCCTTCTCTTTAAATTCTGGTCACAATATAGATATATGGAAGGGATATGAATGAATGAACTTTGCTAGACTCTCATGGCAATATCAGTAAGATAACGACACTCTTAGCATTATTCACAGATATTAGCATTATTTTGGAAACAATAATCCATGGTCACTGGACATGACTTTGGCTGAGTTGCATTGCTGCCTTTGCTCGTAGAATTGATTTCTTTGTGTTTGTAGTTTACTCTATATGGTCTTCCATATAGCTTACAAGACTCTGTATTTTACTCTTCAGAGCAGTAGCATAGTGTTCAGGCTCTGGAATTAGACTGCCCCCATCTTCCTCTCTCCTTCTCTCTCCTCTTCTCCTTACAACTCAGTGATGTATACAAGTTCTGGTTGTTCCACATCATCGGCAACATTTGGTGTGTTCATTTGTTTTTTAAATTAGCCATTGTAATAGTAGGCATATAGTAGTATCTCATTGTATCTTTAACTTGCATTTCCCTTTTTTTTTTTTTTTTTTTGTATTTTTCTGAAGCTGGAAACGGGGAGAGACAGTCAGACAGACTCCCGCATGCGCCCGACCGGGATCCACCCGGCACGCCCACCAGGGGGCGACGCTCTGCCCACCAGGGGACGATGCTCTGCCCCTCCGGGCGTCGCTCTGCCGCGACCAGAGCCACTCTAGCACCTGGGGCAGAGGCCAAGGAGCCATCCCCAGCGCCCGGGCCATCTTTGCTCCAATGGAGCCTTGGCTGCAGGAGGGGAAGAGAGAGACAGAGAGGAAGGAGGGGGGGTGGAGAAGCAAATGGGCGCTTCTCCTATGTGCCCTGGCTGGGAATCGAACCCGGGTCCCCCGCACGCCAGGCCGACGCTGCATTTCCCTATTAACTAATGAGTTTAAGCCTTATAAAATAGTCGTTTTTTGGCCCTAGCCAGTTGGGTCAGTGGTAGAGTGTCGGCCTGGTGTGTGGAAATCCCAGGTTCGATTCCCTGTCAGGGCACACAGGAGAAGCGCCCATCTGCTTTTCTACCCTTCCCCCCTCCTTCTTCTCTATCTGTCTCTTCTCCTCCTGCAGCCACAGCTCCTTTGGAGCAAAGTTGGCCTGAGCGCTGAGGATGGCTCCATGGCCTCTGCCTCAGGTGTTAGAATGGCTCTGGTTGCAACAGAGCAACTCCCCAGATGGGCAGAGCATTGCCCCCTGGTGGGCATGCCAGGTGGATCCCAGTAGGCGCATGCAGGAGTCTGTCTGACTCCCCCCCTCCCCCCCCAGCTTCTAACTTTGGGGAGGAAAAAAGTCGTTTTTCTTATTTTTCTATCCTGTAGAAGAATTTATGTAAGATTGGTGGTTTTATTTTGTTAAATATTTGGTAGGCTTTACCTTTCAAGACATATGGATCTAAAGTTTTTATTCTGAGAATTTAAGAAAAGTATATAGAAATTTTTAGTTTTTCTCTTTCTTCTTGCAGCAATTTTGAAATAGCGTCTTTCTGGGATTTTGTCTTTTTCATCTTTATCTTAAATATATCTTAAATATAAAGTTGTCCACCATATCTTGAGATTTTGGTATTTGTAGGCTCTGTAGTGGTGTCCTTTCATTCATCCCAGATGCTGGTCGTTTGTGTGGTCTCCATGCACTGGCATGGGCTTCAGCACACTCGTTCTCTAAATCCTGCTAGCTTCTTATCAATCATTTTAGTCTTTTCAAGAAGATGACTTTTGGCTTGTTTCTCTGCATTTTGTGTTTGCTTTATCTTTCTTAGTTTTTCCTTTTATTACCTTCCTTCTGTTTTCTTTAGGTTTAATTAGCTGCTTTAAAGATTTTCTAACTTAATGGACACAACTCATCTTCTGTTTTAATATACGTGTTTAATGCTGTAGATTGTCTCTTTATCCATGGTTTTAGCTAAGTTCTATAAGTCAGTTAAAAATATTTTTTAATTTTCACTGCAATTTTTTTTGAGTCACAGTTTTCTTATTTAATTAACATATTGCTTAGTTTCCAAATGAGGGGATTTTCTAGGATCTTGTTATTGATTTCTAATTTTATTCTATTTTGGTCCAAGAGTATACTTTCCAGTTTAAATCTTTTGAAATTTGCTGAGACTTGCTTTTGGCCCTGAACACTGTCAGTTTTGGTAAAAATTCTCTAAGTAGTTGAGTGTATCTTATGCTCTCATGTTCAGTGGTTAGCATAGTCACTGACTTCCAGTTTATCAATTGTGTTGTTCAATATTTTATATACTATGTATAAGATCCTGTTCTGATTAGCCTCATTTGCTCATCACAGCTAGTCTGTGGCAAAAGTATTATCATTAACTCTATTTTGTTTTATTTATTTTATTCACATTCTTCCACCCACCCCCATTATCAGCTTCTTTGTATCTCTATGTCTGTTTCTGTTTTGTTCATTTATTTGTTTTGTACTGATTGCAGTTTTTAGTTCATTTATATTTAATATAATTCTAGACATATTTGGGGTTAAATATATCATTTTATTATTAGCTTTCTATTTATCCAACTTTCTTTTTATTATTCTACTTTCTCTTTCTATTAGCTTGTTAAATTTGTATATTTTTCTTAGTGGTTATCGTAGAGATAGCCACCTGAATCTTTGACTTCTTAAGGTCTAATATAAATTAATACTTGATCACTTTCTGGATAATACAAGAGTCTTAGAACACTTTAATTCCATATGATCACCTCCTAGATTATGCATTATTATCAGCATAGTAGTTTCTGCTGTGTATGTAAAAATTCACAAACTATTCCCATCGTCGTTTAGATTTTCCCATATATTTATCCTTTATGTTACTCTTTGCTACTTTATGCATTTTTAAATTTCTATCTACGGTCATTTTCCTTCTGCCTGAAGAACATTCTTTAGTATTTCCTCTAGTGTTGATCTATTGATAATATATCCTCTCAGCTTTTATATGTTTAAAATTTTATTCACATTTATTTATTTATTTATTTACAGAGACAGAGAGAGAGTCAGAGAGAGGGATAGATAGGGACAGACAGACAGGAACGGAGAGAGATAAGAAGCATCAATTATCAGTTTTTCGTTGTGGCACCTTAGTTGTTCATTGATTGCTTTCTCATATGTGCCTTGACCATGGGGCTACAGCAGACCGAGTAACCCCTTGCTCAAGCCAGTGACCTTGGGTCCCAAGCTGGTGAGCTTTGCTTAAAACCAGATGAGCCCGCACTCAAGCTGTCAACCTCGGGGTCTCGAACCTGGGTCCTCCGCATCCCAGTCCAATGCTCTATCCACTGCACCACCGCCTGGTCAGGCTGTTCACCTTTATTTTTGAAGGATATTTTCATTAGGTTTAGAAGCTACAAATACTGGCTCACCTTTATAGGCCTTTTAGCTTTTCCAGATCTTGGACCAAAAAATTCTGTCATCATGTCCCCATGTTGCTTTCACAGAATTTGTGTGTGTGTGTGTGTGTGTGTGTGTGTGTGTGTGTGTGTGTGTGTGTGTGTGTGATTTTGTCCAGCTTTTCTAATTGTTCTCAGTGGGTGTGTTGGTCTAAGGAACTTAGGCTGCCAGTGCTGGAAGCAGAAGTTTTGGAAACTTAGCACAGTGTGGGGCACCTGGTGAAGGACTGAACACATGTCTGCTTTACTTTCCAGGTCTGTTTACTCTTACTAGATGGTAAACTCTTTAGGGTAGTGCCCATGTCTTAACCCTTTTTAATTTCTTATTCTTTATGTTTAGTACCATATCTGGTCATAATTGGCAACGGTTAAATGGCCGACTATGCCATGGGCTTTTCTGTGGCTTGGCCTTCACCTCTGAAATCACTTTGTTCCCTGGGCAGGTTTTCTCAGCCTTACACTTTTGACATTCTGGGCCAGGTGATTCTTTATGTGGGGGTTGTCCTGAGCATTGTAGGATATTTGTAGTATCCTTGGCTTTGATCCATTAGATACCTAGAGTATGCCATCCCCTGTGGTGGCCACTGAAAATGTCTCTGGGCATTGGCGACTGTCTCCTAGAAGGCAAAATTACCTCTGGTTGAGCACCACTGGGGTGATGTGTGTGGTGTTCAATAAAGGCCATTCATCATGACTCAGTGTGTTGTATTTGTGTTGTCTAATGTTGACTTTTCTTTAAACCACAGGGTTTGAAACTGCCAAGTCTTTTGCCCTGCATGGTGCTCACGTGATCCTGGCCTGTAGGAATATGACAAGAGCCAATGAAGCCGTGACACGCATTTTAGGAGAATGGGTAAGCAAGCACTCAACTATTATTTTTCTTCTTAATTGTCAAATACACATGCCAGGATAAACACATGGAGGTTTTAGTACAGTGCATAAAGTTTATTGCTCTTGGAATAATGCTTTCTTTATTTTTAAAGCTATATTCACTTTGTTTACTTTATGAATGAAAAGGACAAGCAAACCCATTATCGTCCGCGCATTTGTTTATAGTTCATTGTCAGTGTCATCTGCTTTATTGGTCAGAGGTTTGAGAATGTTTACTCATTTGGCTCATTTATTAAGAAAAACAAAATGTGGTTAACGCCCCTAAATACAACGAAGAGGTTGTTATGCTTACGGTTTTTAGGTTTAGAAAAGAGCAGACTTTAACCCTGTCTCTGTTTTTTTCCTTTTGGCTTTCTTGTTTTTGTGTTGATGTATCTATGCACAAATATTCATTCATTGAGGGCTTGCAGTGCTCTTGGGGCTGAGAATATAGCATCAAAGAAACCAAAATCCCTACTCTGATGGGTTTACCTTTTAGGTAGAAGGAACAGAACAAAAAGGGATAATTGCTCTCGATATTTAACATAATGTCAGGTTGTTATATATACAGTGAAAGATAATAAAGCAATGCAAGGGATTAGGTGGTCAGTGGAGACCCTTCCAAAGGTGTGACATTTGACCCGAGACCTGAATGAAGTAAAGAGGCAAGCTGTACCAGTGTCAGGGGAAATACTTTTTAAGCAATGGGAACAGCATGTGCAAAGGCACAGAGGTATAGGATCATGTCTGGAGGACTCAAAGGTCAACAGGGAGGCTAGCTGACTGGAGCCAAATGGAAGGGGAAGCTGGTGCAGAGATGCCCCAAGTATGACACGCAGGACCTCAGAGACATTGGTGAGGAAGACATTAGAGGGTTTGAGCCAAGAGTGACATAGTCTGATTCATTTTTAACATGATCACTGGGCTTTGGTGTGAAGTATAGATCCATTCATTTAGTCAGTTGTCATTTATTTACATATTCATGCAGTCATGGGTGGGATTCAAATAATTTAACAACTGGTTCTTTGCCCTAATGACCATTTTAAGTACAAAAGAACAATTTACTGAAAGGTAGTTTATCATTTCATGCATTTAATACTTAAATAAGAACAATAAAAGAGGTACATAAGACTAGGTTATTATAAAAAAGATTTAAAAAATATTAATGAAAAAATATTAAAAAACAATAAAACTGTTACTTAAGATATTTCCAATGACAGCTTGTCACCCCCTGGTTGATAGGCACTATTTCTCTTTACATTGCATGTTTGTTTACTGAAATAACAAATGCGAGGGGATTAAAATATAGTATCTCATCAAAGGTATAATGAGTTTTATGAAATAAATAAATAAATATTACAAGCATAGTTTTGTCAAATCTTGACCTATGGACGGAATGAACATGACCACGGGCACTTAGAATACGCTGTTGCACAGATGAATGTTAAAAAAGAGCAAGGAATGTAAATTTGTGATTTCCACATTGGGTGGCTGTGCAGGTGCCCACCTTAGACAGAACCCTGATTACAAGTGCCATTTTAACAACCTGTTCGCCAAACTGAACAAAAAAATAGGCATCAGTTTTGCCGAACTGGTGCAAACCTGCTGAATCCCACCACCGAATGCAGTATACCACCCTGACAGGTACTGGGGCCTCCCGTTAGGGAAAAATAGATGTTCCCATTGCCTTGGTAGAGCTTTCAGTTTAGAGTGGAGGACAGACTTAACCAGAGAAATATAAACCTCACTGTAACCTTGAAATAATGGTAAGTGGTACTATGAAATACAGGGTACTCCAACACAGAGCTATGCCAGTGAGCTGGGGGCGAGTCACAGTTCCTGGGAAAGGATTAGTTGAGCTGAGATCTCATGAAAGATGAGGGGAAAAGTAGGAGAAAGGTCCAGCTGAGGAGAGGGGGTGGGGGGAGGAGGAAGAGGAGAGAAGACAGTCACGTGGCCGGGAGCCGAGGGGTCGGAGGCTGGATTGTCCTTGCCAAGGCTGTCTTCATTTTCTGAACCCCGTGGAAGACTTCTTGCCATCTGAAGAAATAGACCATGGTTTGTTTAAGAGAATGTCCAGAGTTCTGGGCAGAAAATTTATAAAAGTCAAGAAAAGGAAGATCTGTTTCTGCTTTTTCAAGCAGAATTTCAAATTCAGTATATTTCAGATGAATGCTCGTCTTAATATCACTGGATTAGTTTTGGGGTTTAAATTAAAAATATAAAACAAGGTCCAATTTTTTCCAGTCAGCTTAGTATCTTTATAACTCCAAAGTTAAAAATATAATAACCTCTATTAGGTGGTAGAGTAGTAATTCTTAGAATTGTATAAAGAGAATAAGTGATATTATATAGCATATACAAAACAAGAAGGTATGAAATAAAAAGTGAAAGTTCCTCCCAGTCCTTCTCTTGGAAGGTAAATATTAGTAACTATTTCTTATGTATTCTTCCAGAAAGAGATTGAATATACTTGCTCACACACAGACATGTTGTACGTTGATTTTTCATTTGCTTAATATTATACATCTTTTCTCATCTTCCTCATGTAGATCTGCCTCACTGTTTTTAACTGCTATATAATAGTCCATCATGTGCTATACTGTAATTTATTTAACCAAGCTCCCTTTTGGGAGGACATGGGGTGGTTTCATCGTTCTGCTGTTTCAAGTGATGCTGTCTGAAAGTTCAGTCTCTCTTAACACTTCCATTCAAAACCGGGTCTCAGCTATGGCGCAGTGAGCGTTCTTGGTATACACTTTTGTGACTACGCCTTTCGGGCTGAATCTTAGCCTTGGACACGTTGACTCAGGGGCATGTATTTTAAAAGTGTGGCTAGCAGTTTCCCAGTTTGTCATCCAGTGTTGTCGTACCAGTTTCTAGCCATGCTGCCAATGCATAAGAGTACCTTGCACCAGAGAGTGTCACACGAGTAACATTTTGCCTGCTGTTGTTTTATTTAAACTGGAAAAATCAAATTCCAGTGGCCCGAGTGATACTGTAATAATCATATTATACAGTAATATTGTTTAAACCCAGGCTTGGAAGATAATGCTAAAATACAATTATATATGCGTTTTAAAAATTGTCTTCCTTTTTCCTTGTATTGAATATATCAAAATAAACTCATCTGTATTTATTCCGTGATCACTATTGTTTGATGCTTGCAGGCAGACATTCCTGGATTGGCCCTCATTAGCCATGGTACTTTGGCAAATCTCTCAATCTGTTTGGTGCCTCAGTTTTCTCATCTCTAATGAAGAAGGTTGAATGGGATGATCTCAAAGACCCACCATTTGATTTTCTTTCTTGCATTTTAAGCCGTAATTGGGTGCCTGTGAATCATTTTCAGATGACAGAATTTATCACTGTACAGTTTCATTCTACCGTGCAGTGACTTGAGGTCAACCAGGAGGCAGCGCTCCCAGAGAAAGAATTACCTCCTGATCCTCACTGTCAGGGACGTGGGCAAAGGAAATGGGAACAAAAACAAAACCAATGCTCATGTGGTGTTTCAAACGTTTTAATCACAGTTCATAGGCTGAAGACTGGAGAAACTCAACCCTTTCTTTGGCCATCTCTCCCATCTGGTTGCTTGCTCTCTGTGAATCCCATTGTACCATGTTTCCCAATCCCCCTGGACTGTGGTGTGGAAGCCCAAGTTCAGCACCAAGTGCTGTCGGTACCGTTTAATATCATTGCGTGTAGCGCTGAGTGTGTGCGAACCTTCCTTCGCAATGTATGTTGAGCTGGGGTTTCAGGCCCTTCCCTCCCACTTCCCCACCCTCGAGATATGCCGGTCCCGTTTTTTTGTTTTGTTTTGTTTTGTTTTTTGACCTCATTTCTAGGGAAGGATTTTTATCTGTTATAGCATTAAATACCACCTATGTTTCTCAAGGTCAATTTGATCTACTCCAGTTTTCCCAGTTGCATCCTGTCAGTATTGGAACTGGGAAGGTTCTGCAACATATTGGTATCTCCCAATGGAGATACCAATGAATGGAAGTGTTTTGAGAATCCTTTTGAGATTCTCAAAAGGATGCACAGTTGTTGTTGCAGCGAAGCTCCCTCAGAAGCGTTCAGGCCGTGTGGCTCAGTGTTGGCTTGTGCATGCCGAGGCTCCGCGGGCAGTCTCAGAGCTGCCCAGGCGGTGGAGTTCAGGCTTCGTCCCCAACGTGTTACTCCTGCCGGGCCCTTCTCTTCCTGGCTCCACTGTCCAGTCCCAGAATCCCGGAACACTGATCTGCCTCCAAACCGGTGGAACATTGCTCTCACTCCCTCCTCGGGGCACCCCAGGGCCATCATTCTTGTGTCTCTCTCATGGGCTATGTCCTGGGCAAGGCGCTTTGTATCCTTATTTAGGAGGATGCAAAAGCCTGTTTTTCCTCCATTTTACAGAAAAGCCAGTGGGGGGCTTAGAAGGGCGAAGAGACTTGCCCGGAGTCAGACCGCTGGTGAACACAGCTCCTGGCCTGTCCGTCTGCCCTCCACACCCAGAGTTGGTCTACTCCGTGCCCTGGCCTGGCTTTTCTACCACATCCAGTGTCACACATGTTCCTTACCTTTCAGGCTTTGCTTTCATAACTGCTAGATGCTATCTGAGTGACTAATTTCAGGATTAATCCTATTTCTCAGATAAAGCTACTCTGATACACTTTGTTGTCCCAAGCAGTCCCTTTTCATGGAAAATATTCTTCATTGAGTTCTCCAACCACTTTTGGGGCGATTCAGCTATTTAATAAGATATAACAAATGAAAACACATTCCATATGGAATTTCATTAAGAGCCCATATATAATTACTGCTACTAATAACGATTTCATGGGAAAATGCCCTCCTGCTGAGAATGTTTTAGAGGCTCCAAAGTTAGAAATAAGAGCAGAGTTGAAAACAGTCAACACTGGATAACACAAACACTGCAGAGATAAACCACATTCTTAAAAGGCCAGTCCATTTAGCATAATTTGAAAAGGAGGGAGGATGGGTCTGTCTGTCAGCCCCCAATCGTATTTAAATGAAGCGTCTCTGGAAACGGGGTTCCTGCCTGTGTTGTTAAGCAGTCCACCACCCATGTGTGATCGGCCTCATTCACAGCCTTAAGTGGATTGCAGACTAGTGTCCCTGACCTCTAAGACAAGTGCCTAATATTTTTCTCAGTATTCCAAGGAGCCCACCCAGCTGGCCGAGTGGGAAATTTGTAGTGTGTTTTCCTATTTGGGGGTTGGGGTGGATTCCCTTTTATTTAACAGCACTGTCTGTATGTTAGGATTTCATGTGCACCCTCTGGGACACTGATAGGTGTGTCTGAATCCCTGCAGTTCTGTGTCTTTTACTGTTCTTTACTCAATTAGTATTGATTGGGGTGGGGTTTTCTTGTTGTTTTTAATGGATGTCTGGCATGTCGCACTCTTCTTGCTGAGATCTTAAGATCTCAGCATGTGTGCGTAAAGAACAATAGCTGATAAGGTATCAAATATAAACAGTCACAGCAAGACCCCGTGTCCCACTGTAGGGCTCTTGAAAGGCCTAAGTGCGGCTCCCACTATTACAGTTTGCAAATTTTAGTTTTTTCTAGAGCTTGGTGGGGTGGGGGTTGGGGGGGTCTAAAACTTCTGGTCCCGGGGAGGAATAAGTTTGAATAGAACTGGAGCGGATGGGCCTGAGATCACCCACCCACCTCCAGTTGTGTGCAGGAGAAAAAAGGCTGGGGTGGAGGCCGCATCAGACGAGGGGGAGGGATTGTCTTGAGTGTCCAGCCTGCCTCACTGACAAAGTAAAGAGTGAAACAGGTGGTGGGCTCACCTGTGTGGCTGCCCAGTTGTGAAGTGTAGTGCCCACTGTAGGTTCTGAAGCTCTAGCATCCAATTGGGAACGAGAGAACCAATGAGTCTGGTGGAAGTGGGCTGGTATGGCAAGAGGGGCTGGTGGCCCTTCCTTGGAATTATTATAAGACCCACTCCTAATTCCCTGCAACGTGTCTCGGACTCCTTCCCCTATCATAAGGGAGGAGTGACCCAAGTATATTGAGTTTGGTGAGAGGGTTTGGTCCCTGAGAAAGACTTGGAGCCTCTTCTTTTCTGACCTTTTTATTAGACTGGTTAGGATGACATTCTTTCTTCGGCTGGGGCAGTGCCACAAAGATCCAGCTCAGAGGGCCATGTTTTCTCACGGATCTCTAACTGAGAGTTCCAAGAGCTGTGGAGAAGGCAGGCAGCTGGTCTTCAAAACACCTCCTGGGCAGATATCCCTTGCGGTGGGTAAATCCTCTCCTGTTGACAACAACTGCTCCTGCTGTAAAATGTGCCACATTATAATATCAAAGATTAGAAGCAGATACAGCCTATGACCTTGGGCAGATTATTGGGCAAGTTTCTTAACTTCTCTAAACATTAGTTTCTTCATCTGCAAAATCCGAATACTAACATCTATGCCAGAGATGTAGGAGATTTATAGTATGAAGTTCATTGACTATATGTGTGTTTAACACATTGCTGAGCGTAGATTAAGTGTTTAATTAAATGTTAGCTGCTGCTATTAATAACAATATTATTAATTATAATAATAATTCCTTATTAATACATGAGAGTACAGAGTGATGCTTACTTTCCTCATCTCTCCGAGTGGTTGAAAGAGGAGCTATAGGGAGGATGTTTATCAGCATGACTCCCATGGAGTTGCAATGAATTATTTTTCTGTCTTCGTTTGTCTGGACCCCTACATTTTAATAGATGTGTATTTAGTTTGTTGATTAGTATTTTCCAGTGGAGCTCATATTAGCACTCAACTGTCATTTGAAAAGCCATCTTAATTATTTATGTGATTGCTTTTCCTTTTGTATTTACTCAGAAATACACTTTGCATATATTTAAGAAAGATGATTAAGGGATCAGTCATCAAGAACAGCAAGCAACGGTTTAGATCAGAATGGTTATTGAGAAAGCAGGGAGATGAGGGGTAAAGAGAAAAGATTTATTAGTCAGAGATAATGGAATATACATGTGTTAGGGAGAGCACATGCTCTGTTGATTGTAGCCACATAGTTTGATGCTGCGGAGACTGAAGCATTATAATTATTCTAGTTGTCAATAGTTGATACCGGGTTTATTCATCTAGTTGAAGTGAAGGCATGTGGAAAGCCGACAGTATTATGTCATATTGCAGCTTCGTTGATGAACATTGGGGATAATGCTTTTAATATTATTTTCAGGTATGAAATACTTGGTACTATTCAATGTATTAGGCACGTGGGCTTTGACACTTCATTGTGCTTTTAATAGATATGAACACCCTGTGTTTTCATGACATGATATTGAGGAGGGATGGGCTAGGATGTTAAGTAATGAATTGCTTGCACTTTTAAGAACAAGTGGTGAAATCCAGCTAATTTTAGGTTCCCTCAAAGCTGATCTCTTATAGCTTTGATTTTTGCAGGAATTTCCCCTGACCTCCTTTGATAATAACATCTTAAATCCCATAATTTGCCTATCCAGATCTAAGGCCTTAGGTGTGATGCCTTCTTTCATGTGATGTGTGTGTGTTGGGGGAGGCATACAGCACGTGTTGTGGGTATTTAATAAGCCTTATGCCTGTCCAAACTGGTGACTTGTCTTGGAAAAGATGATCACTATTCAGTGCATCACAAGTTATAGGGCTTATCCCCATTGGTTTGAGTGATCTTTAGCTAAATGAAAATATAAAAACTATTAATATTATTAATAGTTACAGATTATTGGGAAAAGTTCATCCTAAATCAGCCACTATATTTTTTCCTCATTTCTTTGCTTTAAAAATTGTTTTTATGTTTAGTATTGGATTTTCCATAAATAAAGTTTGATAGCAACAAGTCTGTGAACCAGCAAGAACTATATAAACCACTTGCTTAAATCAATAAGTGCATGCACGCACAGATAAAGGTAAAGATAAACTTCGAGAGCTCTCCCTTGGGACATTTTTGTTTACAAAATGTCATCATTACTGTCACCTGCAGGTGGGGTTGGATATTCATAGTCATCTCTGTATTAGGTACTATGCTGAGCACCAAGCAATGAAGTATTTATGTTCTATGTCAAACCCATTTTGCAGATAGAGCATTGGAGGCTAGAAGAGGGGAAAAGCTTGCCTGATCTCCCACAGCTGGGAGCTGTGTGGTATAGATCCAGGATTTGAAGCTGGATTTTCCTGGTCTCAAGGCCATCTTGTTACTTATTCCAAAATTCCTGGTGTGTGTTGTGTCAGAAGATTGGCCTTGGCCCTCACCAGTTGGCTCAGTAGTAGAGCATTGTCTCGTCATGTGAATGTCCTGAGTTTTATTCCTGGTCAGGGCACATAAGAGAAGTGACTATCTGCTTCTCCTGCCTTCCCTCTTCTCTCTCTCTCTTTCTTCCTCTCCGTAGCCGTGGTTTGATTGATTCGAGCCCATTGGCCCCAGGCACTGAGGATGGCTCCAGGGAGCCTCTGCCTCAGGTGCTAAAAATAGTTCAGTTTTTGAGCATTGGCCCCAGATGGGGGTGGCTGGGTGAATCTGCATTGGGGAGCATGCAGGAGTCTGCCTCGCTATCTCCCCTCCTCTCACTTAAAAAAAAAAAAAGAAGAAGAAGACTGGTCTCTCTTTTTCAAGGACTTAGCCCTGGATTTTGTTCAGAGAGATGTTAATGTTTGTGTGTGAATGCTTCTCTGTTTATGATATGAGGATACCTGTGATTCCCTGGGAAAGAGAGCTACCTGGGTGGCTCTTTATAATCTGATGAAGTTGATGAAACTCACCAAAGGAAGCTCTTTCTTTCCCAGACTTCCGTTTCAAGTGGTGTAGAGTATATTTACTGTTCTACTTAAGTTGGCTATTTGACCTTTCTTGTCACAGGTCCAGGAAGGATTCTTTATCAGATAATAAATTATTCATCCCCCTCGTAGACATAATTGGTTGCTAAAATATTCTGAGTTTTCTCTGTCTCCAGAATTCCTAAAACGGCTGCTTAGTACTCACCCTCTACGTTTTCCATTTTAGTTCTCATTGTGATAATTTTGCCGTGACCTAATCTGGAGTGGTATTCATTGCTCTTTGATCATTGTTCTTTTTTTTTTCTTCTCCTGGCCACCGCTCTCGGTCTTGAACGGTATCTCTCAAACTTTATATTCACTGTAACCTTTGCATAACGAGGGTTGTGATTAACCGCAGAGTTTGAGAGAGTGAAAGTCAAGCCTAGGTGGCCGGCTTCAAACCATCACTCCCAATCAGGTGAAACCCAAAGCAGATGCATCCTTTCATTACTGTGGGGTCCCCTGAGTTCTTATTAAGCAGTTTTGACATAGTTTGAAGAGACGGATTTCATCTTCAGATGGTGTTCAGCCAATGGTTGAGAGATCTGCTTCTGGCCACTAGGCATTTAGGCTCTGTTATTTAACAGGGGAAAATATACTAGAGACTGTTTTTCATATTTATTATAGGGCATTGAAAGAAACTCCCACACGAAGCAGGTGTGAGATTAAACAGAGAGGAAAAACACTCTTCGTGGCAATAAAACCTCATATGCAAGGACGAATAGAGATACCGCGGTGGGCGAGGCAGTCTTAGAAAGGGCAGCACACACTGCAGTGGTTAAGGTTTTGTTTTAAGCATATATTTAAAGTAGACTATTTTTTTAATGTATAGGGAGGCAGCCCTGCAGAATCGAGGTAGAGCGAGCTTGAGAGTCATTCAGACCTGGGATTGAATCCTGGTTCGGGCGTGCATGCTCCCTGGGTACTCCTGGGCCAGTGGTGTCATCTCTCTAAACCTCTATTTATTTATCTGCAGAATGGCGCTAATAATGGCTCTCAGGGTCCTCGCCAGGAGGAAGTGAAATAGCACACCTGCTCTCTTGTACAGAAGCTGGCACACAGGAAAGACTCAGAAAATGGGGGCTTCAGCAGAGGCTGAGTTGTTCAGCACGGGTCCTTCAGAAATCTTCCTGGAAGGGGTCTCCTCCTCCTCCTCTTCTTCCTCTTCCCCTTCTTCCTTCCGTGCTCTTCCTCCTCCTCCTCTCCTTCTCCTTCTCTTCCTCTTCCTTCTTCTTCTTCAAATGATCAGAGCAGGAAGTAGCCAAGCCTCTTTTCGTCTTCCCGTCGGTGTGTCGTTCATGTTGAGCTGAGCTGAGGCAGGGAGCTGGCGAGCCCCGTCCATCAGTGCAGGGCAGAGAGGTGACTGTCCATGTCCTCTGTGCCCGTGCCCTGGTCTGGTGCTGGCTGGTTTTTCCGCAGAGGCCGGGGTTAGCGCAGGGGAGAAGTAGACCAGCAGAGCCAATTCAGTATCCCCAGGGGACTTGCCTGGAACTGGCCCATGCCCCTAAGTCAACTGCAGGGTGCAGATGTGGCTGGACTTTGAAGAGCCCGAAGAAAGGAAGCCTTCGAAGTGGCTGTGGGGACTTTAAATCTGTCCTCAGAGCCTTTGATACCCCTCCCTTTCAGAGGGAAAGCCTAATTCTCCTCCCCTTGAGTGTGGGCGGGGCTTAGTGTAGCTCTTAATGAATAGAATGTGGCAGAAATGGTGGCGGAAAGGTCATAAAAGGCATGTCTCTATCTCCTTTCTTGCTCTCTGGATGGATCACTGGGCAGAAGTCTGTGGCTATGTTGCGAGAATGCTCAAGTATCCTTCATGTGGAGAGGCCCATGTGACAAGGGACTGAGGCTTCCAGACTGGTGCGTGAGCCCTCCTGGACTCCTCCAGCCTGGTCAAGCCTGCGGATAGATGACCGTGGCCGACAGGTCGACAGCCACCTTGTGTGAGATCGTGAGTGAGAACCACTCAGAATTCCTGACCTATATAGAAACTTGGTGAGATGGGAAATGCTTACTGTTTAAGACACTACTCTTTGGGGAACTTGGTTACGTAGCCATGGGTCATGGCATCAAGGGGAGAAGGGTCTCTGAGAGAAACTGGGCAGTGAGTTAAAAGAACGAGACAGGAAGACTCACGCAGGGGTTGCCTCTAAATGCAGAAACCTTAACTTCTTAGGGCTGCATAGGACGTCGAGGTCCCCTTGTCGGCCTCCTTTCCCGTGTGCAGGCCACCTACACAACATCCCTGGACAGGGCTCACCTGGCCTGGGCTCAAGCTCTTCCGTGATGGGTGAGACCCTCCTGCCCGAGGCAGTCCATCCTGCTTCTGCACGTTTCTTAATTAGAAAGTTCTCCCTGGTATGTATGTATGTATTTATTTATTTATTTATTACAGAAATGGAGAGAGTCAAAGAGAGGGATAGACAGGGACAGACAGACAGGAACAGAGAGATAAGAAGTATCAATTATTAGTTTCTCATTGCGCATTGCGACACCTTAGTTTAGGAGTCCCCAAACTTTTTACACAGGGGGCCAGTTCACTGTCCCTCAGACCATTGGAGGGCCGGACTGTAAAAAAAAAACTATGAACAAATCCCTATGCACACTGCACATATCTTATTTTAAAGTAAAAAAGCAAAACGGGAACAAATACAATATTTAAAATAAAGAACAAGTAAATTTAATTTTTTTAATTTTTTTTTTTAATTTTTTTTTTTTAATTTTTTTCATTTTTCTGAAGCTGGAAACAGGGAGAGACAGTCAGACAGACTCCCGCATGCGCCCGACCGGGATCCACCCGGCACGCCCACCAGGGGCGATGCTATGCCCACCAGGGGGCAATGCTCTGCCCATCCTGGGCGTCGCCATGTTGCGACCAGAGCCACTCTAGCGCCTGAGGCAGAGCCACAGAGCCATCCCCAGCGCCCGGGCCATCTTTGCTCCAATGGAGCCTTGGCTGCGGGAGGGGAAGAGAGAGACAGAGAGGAAAGCGCGGCGGAGGGGTGGAGAAGCAAATGGGCGCTTCTCCTGTGTGCCCTGGCCGGGAATCGAACCCGGGTCCTCCGCACGCTAGGCCGACGCTCTACCGCTGAGCCAACCGGCCAGGGCCAAGAACAAGTAAATTTAAATCAACAAACTGAGCAGTATTTCAATGGGAACTATGGGCCTGCTTTTGGCTAATGAGATGGTCAATGTGCTCCTCCTGGAAGTGTGGCAGGGGCCGGATAAATGGCCTCAGGGGGCCGCATGCAGCTGTGGGCCGTAGTTTGGTGATCCCTGCCTTAGTTGTTCATTGATTGCTTTCTCATATGTGCCTTGACCACAGGCCTTCAGCAGACTGAGTAACCCTTTGCTCGAGCCAGCGACCTTGGGTCCAAGCTGGTGAGCTTTTGCTCAAATCAGATGAGCCCACACTCAAGCTGGCGACCTTGGGGTCTTGAACCTGGGTCCTCTACATCCCAGTCCGACGCTCTATCCACTGCGCCACCACCTGGTCAGGCTCTCCCTGGTATTGAAGGCAAAAATCTTCCTCTGAGTATCTTCTCCTCACCTGCCCTGGTTCTGCCCTCCACGTTCTGTGGGCCACCTTCTCGTCAGAACTCAAACTAATACATCTCTCTAATTCCCTAAATACTGACTCCAACATTCCTGAAGACATCGGGTTACTAAAAGGTGGCAGTGAGGCTGGCCCTTTCATAACTTTGCGCCCCCTGTCCCTCTTGTATTATTGGAGCTTGGGATGCACACGGTAAGACGCGGCAGCTGGGAGAACAGCATCTGCGTGGGGTGCCTGTCAGCTGGCGGCCGATTCGGAGCCCAGACCTGCTTTGCCTGCTCTGGAGTTAATGAATCAGTGCCAGTGAAGAGCACAGCCTCCTCTTTAAATGACTGAGGAACACGGCATTCATTTATCTGGTCACTCTCAGATTCTATGTAATTGTTCCAGCCGCAATGTGATCTGTACACGGGGTAGCCGGGAGAGGCTTCAATGCGTCTTTGTAATGGCTTTGTTGTTGTTTATTGAGAGGGACTAATTAACTTTGATTATTGCACTAATATTATGGCACTTTGACAGCCCTTCAGATTTACGACTCTGGGAAAGTAAACAAATGAAATGCAGGTGCTGGAGCAGAAAGAATAAGTTATTACTGAACTTTAATTACTTAGAATGTGTAGCCAGGAGAGAATTAGTTGATGAATTACAGGATGCTTAAAATCTACACTGAATTGTAAGCAATAGGAAGACAAAAATGAAGGGGGGAGGCTGGGAGGGTGCTACTTTAAGGCAGGAAAGGAAAGGGCACATCTGCAGTGGTCTCAGTGGTGTCCCATTGATTAATCCCTGTGGTTTCCAATCCTGCAGAAACTTCCACCATGTGACCCAAAGTATGGTCCCTGACCTGCTGTGTCAGCAGCACCAGAGCACTGGTTAGAAATGCAAACCCTCCGGGCCCCACCCCAGGCCTCCCGAGGAGGGCTTCAGGAGGTGGGTGGCTCAGCCCTCTGTGTTTAGCGGTCCCCCCAGGAGATTCCACCACATGCAAAAGTTGAGAAGCACTTGGACTTTTTTCTTTCATTAAAGGGTAGGTACAGAGTTTTATGTTTGCTTATAAAAGTCAAATTTTCTCACAACCGAGTTCATCAATTAGCCCAAAGATTTTTCAGACTATTTTTAAAAAAGAGTTAAAGTAATTATAAAACTTCAGTTACGTGCTCGGTGTAGTGGATGATATAATACAGTTTAGAGTATTGTCTTTACCCTGAAGAACTTTACATGTGAGATTGTACCTCTGAAGTGGACCCGGCCAGAACCCGGTGAGCGCGGTAAGGGTGGTGCTCCTAGGACTCGACTCACGAAAGATGCTCTCCCCTCAAGCTTCAAAGCACGGCCCTTAGAGACCGGAATAGTGGCGGCTGCAGGCAGCCCACACGGTGGGGCACATCCCAGAGGGAGGAAGGGCATGGGCCGAACATGAGAGCCTGTCCTGGCACTTAGAGCAGTTGGGTTTGGATGGAATGTGGGGAGAGGACTGGAAGCTGCCATTCAAAGCCAGATTATTCAGGACCTTGGGTTCCATTCTCTTAGGAGAGCAGGCTTTGTTCTCTGAGCCCTGGCAGCCACTGAAGGATCCGAGTGGGGGTGATACCATCCACACATGGTGATGGAGAAAGGTAGATACTTGGGCTGAACTGGAGAAGGGGAGGGTGGAGGCCGGGAGACACCATTAGCTGTTTGTGTGGCAACTATGAGCTGGAAAGGGTGAGAAGGATGCTGGCTCTACTTGCTTATTTCCTGACATTCCAGGAATACTTTTAAATCCATCAACTGAGTCCCAAAGAATAAATGTAATCATCCCTTCCAATCGTTTCCTGCTCTAAGAACCTTTGAAAACAAAACTATGGGGGGGAAAGCATTCCTGACTCTTAGAAATTCTGTGAAAATAGAAATGTGTTTACGTAACTACAACCCTTTCTTAGACAGTTTATTGTTCAAACCAGGAACTACGGAGCGCCAACGGTGGCTAGGCTTTTGACAATTCTACCAGGAGAGCAGGCATAAGCGAGGAGAAAGACTGGGAGGTCTGAGCAAGAGGCTTAGGAGCAGTTGCCTGTGATCTGCTGAGATTGCGCTCGAGGGGCTGGCCTTGCTTTCTCCACATGGAAGGGCTCAGGCCCGGCCTCTGCTGGGGCGGATTGGAGCCTCACGCCGGCCTTTGTCCCTTCGGTTCCAGGCTGTGCCCTGGTAGCGCTTTTCCTTTTCAGAGCGGCTGCTTTCATTCCCTTGAACGCTCGGCCAGCCTCCAGCCCAAGCTGGTCTCTGTCTCTTGGACAGTTGCAAGTGTGACCGTGACTCCAGATCTTTTGTGGCCAAGCAGGCTGCTGAGTTCTTATTCCAGACCCTTCCTTTCATATCACTTTTCCCATCATCTGGAACCTTCTGGATCTCTCCTCCCCCTGCCCCCTTTAAGATGACGAGTCCTGGGGGAGTAGGTACGCTTTCCAGAGTTAACCTAGCTAGACCCGTTGCCAATGGGAATCTACCCTGGGTGCCATTCAGAAATAAGCACAGGGTGGTCATTGCCTAATTGCCTTCTGTTTGGGATAGTTCACGGCTTGACTGATTTATAAATGTGGATAACTGAGAGTGAGGTTACATGCTTATTTTCAGCTCTGGGTAAATTTACACTATGGGTGGAAATTCTGGGGTCCCTGGCAGTGATGTCAGTGGTCACAGTCATATTGCAGGCTTGAGCCGCTGTTGATGGCATCCTTGCAAACCTGCCAACAGATGGATTTTGGGAGACCTCAAAGAGAAGCAGATGTACATTTACATTACTTTAAAGTATATGTTGAAAATAAAGTTCTTTTTAGTCCTAGATGACCTTTTGGGTTTTGCAGGCCTCTTTTAGCCATTACTTTTTGTGGATCCATTACAGATGTGAGTCAATTTATGCAAGAATAGTATAATGATAAGTTTAGATTTGAATTAGTGAAATCACTTGCCTTCGTAGAGGAAAGTATGAATTAATTGATTACATTGGGTATACTGGGGTCAGGAAATGGTAGAAGTTTAGGACTGGAAAGGACTTTTCAGAGATGGTCTAGTATGACTCCCCTGCTCAATAGAAAAACTGAGGCTTAGAGATGGTCACTGATCTGTCAAATGTTGTTTCGGTCATTGTGCCTTATATTTAGACAAACTATCCTGCTGCACATTTGCTTACTGTGAAAAAAAATGAGTGCGTGTGTGTGCGTATTGATTCATTTTTAAAAAGAACAGAATTGCCTGTAAGACAGGAATATAAACACCCAACACTTGGTGTTCAATTGGATGACTTGTTTAATTTTCCTTCTTATTTTTATGAGAGTAATAATAATTATAAGGGTACTTAGTTAGGTTATGTGCCAGTCACTGTGCAAAAACACTTTAAATGCCATGATTCAGTTAATCTTGATGGCAACCCATGATTCAGCTAAAATTATGAATCCTATTTTCAGATGAAGGTATCGGGCACAGAGAAGTTTAGGACCTTGTCCAAGCTCATACGGCATCTCAGCAGCAGACATTAAACACAGTAGCGCAGAAGTCTGGCGCCTGTCCTATTCCTCTTGGTGTTTCCTCAGTGTGTAGTCTAGTTTCTGGTCAGTAGGGGGCACTCAGTAAACAGTGTTTGTTGAATGAATGAATGAATGAATGAGGATACACCAAGGTTCATGGTTGAGCTTTGGGGTTATAACCCAGGTAGCAGTATCCTGTCACTGTGGGAAGGGGCACTTTGGTTTGTTTGTGTTTGGAAACCAGACCGGCAGAAGGGACAGATAACCAGATCATCTTTCTGAAGTACTGAGCTATATAAGTTGATTTTCATGATGATACTACTAAACTGTCCCCCAAATCCAACTACCTTCTAGCTTGTTAAAGAAGACATTGTTATTTGTGGGACATTGTGTCAACCATATGACATTTCATTCTTTCAAAATTACTAATCCTGATTTGGGAAATCTCAGTGAACCAGCTTGCCTAGCTGTTCTGGAGAAGTGGGATTTCTTTGTATAGAGGAGTGGACTCATAAATCAACTCGATTTCAAAGGACAGAAAAATGGACCATTTATACAGAAAGATTAGCTCTAAAGACAGAGCCCAAGAGCAGAGGGGATAGTGATGGGTCCTGGAGACGTCTTAACCTGCGAGTGCGTATAATCAAGAGAGATAAGCTTGTCCAGAAATCAGTAACTGCTTTAAAAATTAAGAGGCCTCAGATGATGCAAGGCTTTTGAAGGTACATATAGAAACCTTTTCATTCCCGTTATTTAGATTAGAAAACCAGCTTGGGTTGGCTTTGCTTCCAAAGTCCCTCTTCCCTTTTGGTTAATAAGTAATTGTCCTAAAGCCTGTGTACTGAAAGGGAAATTAACCACAGAGATACAGACAGACAGAAAGACATCCCCCCCCCCCCCCCCCCCCCCCACACACAAATCAGAGATGAGAGAGATGGGGACCCAGAGGAGGGAGAGAGGTCAAAGCACAAAGAAAGAGAAAGACAGGGAGAGACAGGGAGACAGGGATTGGGAGATGAAGAGAAGGAAAGAGAGAGAGAGAGAGAGAGAGAGAGAGAGAGAAGGAGAGAAGGAGACCTTTCTCAGAAGTGTTTTAATGGAGCTTTATAGTGCTGGCCTCTGTACCACGGGTATGATCACTGTTTTCAGCCTTCTCTGATCATTTCTTGCTCAGAAAAGAGGAAATTAGAATTGTTGAGCTATGATTTGTTTTAATCAGAAAGAAATTGTCTAACATAAATCTCCTTGTGAGTGCTGGAAAAGCCCTAAAGCGGCCAGGAGAAAAAAAATATCAATACTTTGCAAAGGAGGAATGATTGTTCCAATTCGTGGCTTAATTGCCTTTAAGCCCTAATGAAACTCAGGCCAGTGCGGGCTGCACATACCCCACGGCTGGGATCAGCCACGAAGTCTGCGCTGGGAAGGGAGGAATTTAGGGTGGTTACTTGGTTCTTTGCTATTGGTGCAATTTTCTAATTGAGTGGGGCTACCTAATACCAGCAAGCAATTTTTTTTCCTAGGAAGAAATTTTTTCTAACACAGTAATTTATTTTAAATTACAGCTTTTTCTATTGGAGGCATTCATTTATGTTATATTATCATTCCTGTAGTGAAATTTCACTGATGTTGTATAATTAAATATAGATTTAAAAAAACAACAACATCGTATATATTTGAAATTTATAAGTGGACAAACTGGGGGTATATAAAGACTTTATTTAGAAGAAGAGTAAATAGCCCGTCCAATCGACATGATGACTGCTGGGAATGATTAGCATGATTTAGCACCAGCAAGCCCCTGTTCGGTTCTAGACCCCTTCTTGGGAAGGGGTGCTGAAACCGGCTTACTTCGTCAGTCTAAAAGGATTGAGCTAGGAAATGTGTTCTGTGGGAATAAGCAACAGGCTTGGGATGTGGTCTGCCCAAGTCCATCCAGTTTCCGCTACCTGCGAACCTGGCGACCTTTACTTCTCATTGCCTCAATTTCCTTGTGTACAATGGGGATGATAATAGTACCTGCATCATGAGGATTGTGTGAAAACAAACAGAAGTCCTGCATATAAAGCGCTGAGAATGGTACCTGGATACCGAACGTGTGTGGTACAAATACTAGCGACGATGCCTAAATTATTTTGGGTCTCAGTGTGGTCTTGCCCCTGCCTACTTGTCTGGGTTCAACTCTGACCATTCTCTTCCTTGTCCCAACCGTGTATCAGTCTCATTGCTGTTCCCAAACCCTTCAGTCTCTCTGTGTCTTTGCCCAGAGTATTTCCTCTGCTTGGAATGACCTCAGCCAGGCTTGTCCACCTAACCAGTGCCTCTGTATCCTGCGAACTTCTGTCTGAGGGTGTCTTTTCCAAGAAACCTTCCTGGACTGCTCTTCCCTCTCTCCTGTCTACCTCCCTTCCCTTCCTTCAGCAAATAACTAGCTACCCTTTTCTTTGGGTTAGTTCTAGGGACATGGCAGTGACTGAGAAAGCAAAGGTTCCTGCCTCCAAAGAGCCTGGAGTCCACATTTTGGTTTTTTAATATGCACCCATCACAGTGCTGATCGCATTATACATTGTTTGCCCATAGTCTCCTTACTTTATCAACAAACAATGCATTGATACTTTACTCTATGCCAGGTATCTACTAAATGCTGAGCCTATATGGGTACATGGTATTGTCTTTTCCTCAAGGTGTCTAGGTGTGGCAACAGGCGTGTAAATTAATAATAAGGACAATAGTAGCGACACTCTGCTAGGTGTGTGTGTATTGTGGGTGGGGGGAGGGGAGGAAATCAAGACTTGGTTGATAGCCTGAGCTCAGTAATACCTGGGCAAGAGCAGACACAATGCCTGTGTTGCTCATCACTTTTGGATGGTGTAGGACCAGTTGGTGAGAGGTATAAAGGTTTTTCTTTGATTACAACCTTCTCGTTAGTGGCTGCAAGCAACAGATTTTGGAAGCAGCCCGACAGAGGTTGGAATCCTGGCTCTGTCATCTCGTAGCAGTGTGTGGACTCAGCCAAGCGCTCTTCCGTGTGCCTCTCTCGATCTAACCATGGAAAATGGGGATATTGTATCCCTAACTCATAGGATGCTCATCAGGATTAGAGTTAGCAGTACCCGGCTCATGGCCTGCACTCAGTAATACCCGCCAAGTGCTGCCCACAGCGCTAAAAGCTCCTACTGATACCTTTCTGCGCCTTGCATGCCTTGGGTTCTGCCCCATCAAGGTGCTCCAGCCTTCCCCTTTTCCCACTAACGCTCTTCTGCCCATGAGGAGCTGCCTTTTCAGAGCTAGACGGAGCCTCCACTGGGTGGATTTGCTTCACGTGTGAACAAAGGTTCCTTGCTATCGTATTGGATTTTGTAGGCTAGTGACAGTTTCCAGAAACCTCTGGTCCATGAGCCAATTTGGAGAAAATTGAATCATTCTCTGTGCCTCTCGGCTCGCCTCCTAAAAGGCTGCACAAACACTCCGGGCAGGCTTCAGCGACTTCACATCAAGGACTCCATCACAGCTCCGAAATGAAAACATCCCCCGTTGCTCCCTGCGTGTGAAGCTGGAGTCTGTGCTTGGCACAGACCTCGGCGGTAGCAATAACACATCCTCCCACCAGATTGTAAGGTCCTACAGCAGGCAGAAGCCACTTAGCATGCTCTGTGCTTCTCCCTGTGAGGATTAAAAAAAAAGTAGGAGCTGTCAGGATCCCAAATGTTCAGATGCGCTTCCAGCTAGAGGTAGGAGAGGTCTTTTGAAGTCTTCAGAGAAGTGGTTTCATATTCAGATTTGTTGAGTAGGACTGGGAGAGGCCATGGTCTGATGTCGCCATTCCCTGAGTGGTTTCTCATCTTGTCACAGGAACTGACTTTAAAGCAACGTGTGGGGGTCTCCTCAGCAAGGACTCCTCAGTAGAAATAGTCATGAACATGGTAACTGACAATGGTGAGGGTTTTATGATTTGTGGGGCATTTATACGTGAAGGAAAATGGATGAATTAAAGATATTAAACAGCTTTGCTGGCACTCACATAGATGAATCGTTGAAATCTATTTTCTTCCCCCCTCACACTATAAACATATGGCATGAATTTTCTGCTCTCATTACAGATGCTGAGAGAAGGCAAAGACAAATATTTATATTACATTCATGTTTTACAGTAAAAATACTGTTCGGTTTGTTTATACAGTTCCACTGTTCCAGTTTTTACGGCTGGTAGTGAAACCACTGTAAAACCAAGCCTGGGTTATATAGCAGATGCGATAAGCCCTCATATGCAGGGAGATACCCTGGATGGAATAGTTGATGTCACACGTACGGAATCGACAATTGAATTATGAGTTAGGACAGGCTAAGCTACGCTGTAATAACAAACAACCTCAGAATCTCTGGGGCTTGAAACCACGAGGTTTATTTCTTGCTCAAACTACATTTCCATCATGAGTTGCTTGGAGGGCAGTTTGTGTGGCAGATGTTGACAGAGGAAGAGAAGGCAAGCTGGTGCCAGCACTGGGTCTGCAAGCGTGTGCTCAGAAGTGACACCGCCACATCTGCTCGTATCCCATTGGCCAGAGCAAGTCTCAGGTCAGCGCACCTTCAAGGGGCAGGAAGCTGCAAACCCACCATATGCGTTTGTAGAAGGAGATGGAGAACTGAAATATTAGAGAGCAGCCCCAAAGACTTCCTCCCACAGTTACTTCAAGCCTTTTTGTAGTTATTTAACTGGTATTCTTTTTGTGGTAGGGAGAGAGTGACCAGAGCATCGAATTGCTCCTGTATGTGTCCAGATGGGGTATCAAACCGGCAACCACCGCACTCCGGACAACACTCCAACTGAGATATCCAGCCAGGGCTTCATTTTGATTCTTATTTTTAGTGAGACAGAGAGAGGAAGGGAGAGAGAGGGGAGGGAGAAGGGAAGCAGTCATCTGTTGTTAAACTCAGTCGTGCATTCATTGGCTGCTTTCCCTAAGTGCCCTGACCGGGGATTGAACCTGCAACCTTGTTGTTTCAGGTCAGCGCTCTTATCCAACTGAGCTAACCGGCCAGGTCTCTGATATTCTATTTTTAATGCAACTTTGAACCAAACGGGAACAGGAAAGGCCTGCCATGCCCAGACTCTTTAAAATTGATGAAGCTCGGTCTTGACTTTGCGATGATCCGGATGGCTAGAATTCGAAGTATTCCCCGGGAACACATCACAATGCGGGAGAATCTTCAGAACCATCAAACATTTTCAAGTTGAGCTGTGATTTTTCCTTTTTTTTTCTAAAGAAACTTTATATCTGGAGGCTCATTAGTAGACTGCACTCCTCTTAGATATATTATCCTCCAGTGATGTACACTGCTGCTGTGAAGTATGCATAAAATGCTGGAGATAAGCATTCGTCCAAAGGAAATAAAAAATGTAATTTTAAAAACAGCCCAAAGTGACTTCTCTCAGCAAACTTAAAGGTGATCTCTAGAGCTGAGCCCGCCAATATGGTGGTCACTGGTCACATGTGGCAATTGAAGGCTTGAAAGGTGGCCAGTGCAGATAGACACGATCAGTAAGTGAGAAATGCAGTACCTACCTACTGGATTTTGAAGACTTAGCATAAAAAAATGTAAAATATTTTATTACTATTTTTATATTGGTTCCATGTTGACATGATATTTTAGATAAACTGTGTTAAGTCAGATGTTTTTTAAAGTAATTTTACCTATTTATTTTTACCTTTCTTTTTTGACACAGCTACTAGAAAATTTAAATAACATACATGACATGCATTATTTCATTTGAACAGTGCTGATCTAAAGGACAAGCATTAGGGAGGAAAAAGCATAGTTTGGTCCATCTCTCTCCCAAATCCCTAATTGCTAGAACTCACGGTTTAAACTGACAATTTATATTCTTTGGTTTCTTAGAATATTTTACTTTACATTTGTCTTTGTAAAAACTCTTTATTTTAAAATAATTTTGGAGTCTCATAGAAGTTGCAAAGAATAGTTTAGAGAGTTCCTGGGTAAGCTGCCCCAGCATCTCCCACTGACAACTACTTATATGCACATGGCACATGATCAACTCTAGGAAGCTGACCTTGCTACAATACTATTAACCAAAATACAGATTTGATTCATATTTCACCAGGTTTTACATGTACTCATTTGTATGTGTGTATGTCAGTCTAAGAAATGTTATCACATATAACATACACAGATTCGTATAACCACCATCACAGCTCAGATGCAGAACTATTCTTTCATCACCCCACCCCCACCCCCACCCCCAAACAACCCAAAAACTCTTATCTTAGTTTTTATTCTTTGTGTTACTTCTTCGGGAGGGCTATTACTGAGGGTAAAACTTCTAGTAGCGAAACTTTCATTTGCCTAGCTATTCTACCCTTAGCATGTGGCTGAGTTCTGCCAGGCTTGACAAGAGGTGGTGGGTAGACACCAAGAAGAACAGCCCACCCCTCAGGGGATGACAGTGTTTGGGAAGGTCACAGAGATGGTTTTCTGGAAGGTGAGGCATGGCATGATAGAAATCGGTGCCTTGGCCTGCCAAAGGCAAGAACATGGCATAGGGTGCTTTTCCCAAGCCTCAGGACCCAGCCTTCCGTCCTTCCTTTGCTTTGACTTAAGCAGAGGAAGAAGGGCTTGGTTCACATAAGAGGACAGTTTCTTTTCCACCAGGTTTTAAAGGAGAAAGGAATGCTGTCCCCTTCCTTAGGCATTTTGTGTGATTTATGTAAGCCAGCTGTTCTGGGAAATGTTCACTAGATCTACCTCCTAGATCTTTAGTCTCCTTGTCCCCCTGCTGAGGAAGAGCCTCAGAAATTGTGTTGGAAAATTTTGGAAATACTTACTATATTTTTTTTGTGTGTGTTGAAAAACTTTTGTAAAAGAACGAGGTTAACTGAGCTCTGGCTGGATATCTCAGTTGGTCAGGGCAGTGGTCCCCAACCTTTTTTGGGCCATGGACCGGTTTAATGTCAGAAAATATTTTCACTGACCGGCCTTTAGGGTGGGACTAAATGTATCACATGATTGAGACAAGTGTCAAGAGTGAGTCTTAGACAGATGTAACAGAGGGAATCTGGTCATTTTTAAAAAATAAAACATCATTCAGACTTAAATATAAATAAAACGGAAATAATGTAAGTTATTTATTCTTTCTCTGCGGACTAGTACCAAATGGCTCACGGACCAGTACTGGTCCACAGCCTGGGGGTTGGGGACCACTGGGTTAGGGCATCGTCCTGATACGTCAAGGTTGTGGGTTCAATCTCGTCAGGGCACATATAAGAATCAACCAATGACGGCATGAATAAGTGCAACAACAAATTGATGTTTCTTTGTCTCTCTCTCTCTCTCTCTTTCCCTCCCTCCCTCCCTCCCTCCTCCCCTCCCTCCTTTTCTTTCTCTGTAAAATAAAAAACAAAAACAAAACAACAACAACAAAAAAAACACATGGTTAACTAGCTTTTTGTTTCTGTGGCTATTTAAAAATTTTTTTCTTGATATGGGTTTTTATGTCCTAGGATTTGAGTTAATTTCTTGTGAAAGTGGAGGACAGTTTGTCATTATTTTTAACAAGCCTGGAGGCCACGGAGAAGCACATGTATGCATTTTGTCCAGGCTGCCCAACCCGGGGACCTGAGCCCACGTGATCAACCTCTGTCCTGGCCCTTTCCGTTTTAACCACATCCCTTCTAAACATGGTGCCTAGATGCAGACACAGTATTCCTCGGTTCAACCTTTTCTAAACCAAACAGGAGGGTGATGTCACTTCTACAGGCCATACATGTTATGCATTTTATAAACCAGGAGTGTGTTTTCTCTTTTCTCCCCCAAAAGAGAGAAGATTCCACATGGAACCTTATGGGCAGTGTTTGCATTCGTTTCACCTTAGGATCTGTTGTGACTTTGGGAATCTGAAAACAAACAGTAGTTTTAAACATAAAATTATTGATATTAGAGTTCCATGTGATGATGGACAAGAAATCCAATTTCTTTGAGTCTCGGTTTCCACGGGTGTAAATTGAAGAGGCAGATAATGATGCTTACCTAATGATTTGTTGCACTGAGGTTCAAATATTCAGGGTGTGGTATAGGGCGAGTCACACAGAAGATAATTAAAACAATGCATGGAAACGAGATGTTTGTTATTTCCCTTCTCATTCCATTTTTTTCTCATAGCCCTAATTTTTGTATGATCTAAGTGATTGGATTAAAACAAACTTTTTGGTGGATATGTGTGGTTGTTGGAGATTTAAATGGCATGATGGGTGTTTCCCAGGCATTTACGGTCTCCTAAGGCTTCCATTTCCATTAAGCATTATGGATGCATTCCAGGAATTTAATTAATACAACATCTCTTCATTCATTGTAATTCCTCACCAGGGTTATGAGAACTTGGGAGTGTTTAGTTTCTTATTCAGTTGATTAAAAGGTACTTTCTATGATTTTTCCAACTAGCTATTTTTCAAGGAATTTAGTTGTTACCAAAGAATCCAGCTAGAATGGTCAGAATGGAGAGAAGAGTTTTCATCTGACCATAGAAATCATTTGCTTGCCTCAGTTGGGAAAAAATAAAGTTTTAAGGGTACAAGTTGGAATAACCTGATCATATCAGAGAAATCTCAGAATAGTAGGAATGTCATTTGGAAGTTGTAAGGAGTTATATTAGAAAAAAGTAACAGCAAGTTATACTTTATAGAGTGGGCACTAAACGATGGCCCATTGGAATATGGTCCAGGCTGACAAGTCATTGGCTTGTCCAAGGGTGTCAGTAAATCTGGATGTTAGCATTCCCGATGGGTCTTGAGAGGGTGAGGGGTGGGAAGGACATGCCTTTTGAAATCATATAAATGGTTTCCCTTGGGGCCACTGGAGCAAATAGAACCTGCATGTGGTGAAGGGTGGCGCATCTCAGTTTTGATTCCGTGCTTGGCTAACCATAAAGATTAGATTAGATCCTGCTAGACCTTTGAAGAGCAGTGGGGAGGAGGGGGATTGCAGAGAAGGAGAGCCAGGTGAGGAGGCGGGAAGACTTTGGAGGGGCAGGCAGAGGCGAGATCAATACCAGAGTTCCTGACATTCATTTAAGCTAGAACTTGATCCAAGTTGTGGCTTAGAGGAAGCAGTTCATCTGCAGGATGGAGTTGCAAGAGGCAGGTTTGGGGCTGAGCCAAGCCAGAAACCGGAGCGAGCTCGGTGCTTAACACCAGGAATAGGTAGCTTTCAGAGGCAGATTGTGAAGAGTTAATGGGCAAGATCATCAGGGCTTGGGTGCACCTGTGCAGTGGTGGCCTCCCAGGAATCCTTGCCTGTGGTTGCCTATTCCCCATGGATTTGCTCCTCACTGCTTATTTGTATCAATACTTGTTGCCACTTTTGCTGTTCTGATGACATAACCCAGAGCTTGCCCATGTCCATCCTCTTATTTGTCTGTGCAAGTTCACGGGGGATGTGAAAGGCTGCGTGTCTTTGCAATAGGGGCGGCTCAGTTGTTCATCTTCAGGGCCAAGTGAAGCGGGTTCTAAGTAGAGCCGTACACAGGGCATAAGAAATTGGGACAGTAGCCTTTAAATTATTTTTGGAGAGAAAGAAGGGGTAAAGGAGTTAGTGGGCAGCCAGTGGCTGATGTAATAATAGCAGCTAAACCGCTCTTACCTTCTTTTTCAGGTGCTACCTTCCCTCCCATGTTTTCCCCATTGTGTCTGTTGTCTTGTCCAGCACTTCTTCCATCCCTTTATCAACACCTCCATTCTGGGGACTGTGGAAGTGAAGGTGTCATTAATCATTTGCACCAACTATATATTTATAATTTGGGCCAGTTATGGTTCATCCCTCCCTAGTCAAAGCGGTCGGTCCAAGATGGGCAGTTGGCTTAAGCCAGACCAGCCGGTGGAGAAGATGCTCTCTTGTCTGTGGGACTGGGAGCTGGCAGGGTGTTTGTACAGGCTGCTGGCAGCATGGGGCCTGCTACCAGGAGACAGAATAAGAAAGGTGAAGGCAAGCTGAAATCAGAGAGCACGAGAATTCCTTTGGCCAGCTTCGCCCCTGCCCTTGTCATGTTATGGAGCCGATAAACCTCACTTTGTGTGTGAGACAATATCTGATATGCCTGGCGACTCTTTGGCTATGCCTCGTGGCATAATACATATTACTCTCAGTGTCCTCCATCCCCCTTCATGATGGCTGCAGCTCATCTCATTCCAGTCACTTCTATCCTGTAAACATGCTAGGAGGAGGTGTCGGGCCCCATTTAGAAGGATTTGGCTCAGGTCCCACATATTTTCAAGGGCTGCCCATAGTCACACTGGTACTGCAGGGGACAAACATATTGGGGGTTCCTAGAGTCTGAATCACTTGGGTTGAATCCCAGCTCTGTGTTTAAGTGGATGTCCAACTTGAGTCATGTAATTAATCTCTGAGAGGACATAGCATAATTTCTGCTGTCACTGCTAACGAATGGGGAGTCCTGGACTGGGTGCCTTCCATATCACAGGCTCAGGATACTTTAGTTTCCCTTTGTATCGTCCCCCAAAACAGCACAGTAATCTGATCATTACGTGGCTTTCTCAGGGCCTTTACTTGACTCTGGAGCCTTTGGTCTTAAATGTCCAGACACTAACAATGGAAACCAGCATTAAAGCTATGTTTCCTTTTTCACTCTTTTTTTTAAATAGTTTTTTTTTAAGACTTTATTTATTTATTTATTTATTTATTTTAGAGAGGAGAGAGAGAGAGAAGAGAAGGAAGACATAAGGGGGGAGGAGCAGGAAGCATCAACTCCCATACATGCCTTGACCAGGCAAGCCGAGGGTTTTGAACTGGCAACCTCAGCATTCAAGGTCAACTCTTTATCCACTGCTCCACCACAGGTCAGGCCCTTTTTCACTCTTTTTTTTTTCTTTCTTTTTTTCTTTTTTTGTATTCTTCTGAAGTTGGAAACGGGGAGGCAGTCAGACAGACTCCCTCATGCGCCCGACTGGGATCCACCAGGGGGTGATGCTCTGCCCATCTTGGGCGTCGCTCTGTTGCAACCAGAGCCATTCTAGCACCTGAGGCAGAGGCCACAGAGCCATCCTCAGTGCCCAGGCCAAATTTGCTCCAACGGAACCTTGGCTGCAGGAGGGGAAGAGAGACGGAGAGGAAGGAGAGAGGGAGGGGTGGAGAAGCAGATAGGTGCTTCTCCTGTGTGCCCTGGCTGGGAATCGAACCCGGGACTCCCGCACGCCAGGCTGACGCTCTACCACTGAGCCAACCGGCCAGGGCCCTTTTTCACTCTTTTTAAAGAGAGACTATGGAGTAAAATATGTTCACATGCTCCCTTCCCAGCCTCTGTGATGAGGGCTGGACCAAGAGTGTGGGGCTGCCAGCTCACTGGACCATCACCCAACACAGAGCAGGGCGGCCAGCCACATGGCACCTTGGTGAGAATTAGGAAAAGGTGCCCCTCTTCTCCTGTGGCCCACAGCTCCTCAGCAGCTGGCCACACAGCCTGATGAACGGAGTGCAGGCTGTAGCCCAGCCCACCTCGTCCCTTGAACCACAGCTGTTGAGTTAAATCACCTGGACTGGTGATCTTTCTTTGATCACAGGTAGAGAAGGTAGAAAAACATGCCCCCCGCCAATTGAGAAAAGCATGAGTTTTCAATACGTTTATTTGAGCTCTCGGCAAAATGCTCCAAAAATATATCAACATGGTCCCAACATTTTAAAAGTCTTTATTTGAAAACCCTTGGATCCCTGTTTTGTACTTACTATATCTAATATCTCACATGAATATGTTAATTCCATTTTATTAGTTTCGGTCTCTCTCTTTTCCTGTACATTATTGCTGTTTTATAGCTACAGTTTGGTTGAATTAACATAGATTTCCCACATGGGGAAGGTTTTGGGTGGGATTTATAGCAGGTTCTTGATCCTTGGAAGGGATTGTTATCTGAGGTGGGATTTGAGAATGGCGTTTTGGAGTAGTGCAAGGAGGAACAGAGGGCACAACTATGTGGAAAAGTGAATTAGAATAATCATTAGAGTGCTTCTCAGACTTGACCGGGTATTTCATCATAGGAGTAACTTTTCTGAGGAGTGATAGACTGCTTGTACTTGGAATACTTTTAATATGTTTTGATTAAAATGAATGTATGACACAGTTTCCCAAAATTTGATAAGGAATAACTAGAAGTTATATGGAGAATAATAAAGACAAAGCTCTCTATCTATTTTTCAGGCAGGTTGGTTAACCTCTGTTTTAGGTTCTTCATGCATCAAAGGTAGACAAAAGTAGACCCCCCACCCCAGAGTTTTGTAAGGAAATATGAGTGTATATAACGTACCCCGGACAGTGCCCAACACAATAGGCACTTAGTAATGTGTGTGACTGGTTTCTTGTTACTGCTGCTTTCTGACTGGTGACCATTCATTACTTTGAAGCTCTTATTGTAGATAACGGTAGATGTATTTTCTTCCTTGTCCATTTTGTGATAGTATATATTAAAAAAATCTTTTATCCATTAGGTGAAAATTTATGTGTTACAGCTCTAGTGTTGTTATAGTTAAATGTTTTAAATTGTATAACTTACGTGATAAACACAGCGATGACTTGGATTTCATGGCAGAAATCTTCCTAGTTAGCTAGCAAGGGCAGTGTGTTAATTTTTGCTGCAGTAACAAGCGACCCTGGGCTCTCCAAGGCTTACAAAAACAAATGTGCTTGTTTGCTCATGACAGTCGAGGGCTGGAGGGTTAGCTGGGCTTCCCAGGGCTGTTTCCATGGCTTCTCCTTCCAAGACCTAGGCTGCAGGAGAAGTCACTAGGGCGATGCTGTTTTCATGACAGATGACAGAAGCTCAAGGGACTTCTTTATTTATTTATTTATTTATTTGTATTTTTCTGAAACTGGAAACAGGGAGGCAGTCAGACAGATTCCCGCATGCGCCCGACCGGGATCCACCTGGCACGCCCAACAGGGGGCGATGCTCTGCCCATCTGGGGCATCGCTCTGTCGCGACCAGAGCGGCTCTGGTGCCTGGGGCAGAGGCCAAGGAGCCATCCCCAGCGCCCGGGCCATCTTTTGCTCCAATGGAGCCTCGGCTGCGGGAGGGGAAGAGAGAGACAGAGAGGAAGGAGAGGGGGAGGGGTGGAGAAGCAGATGGGCGCTTCTCTTGTGTGTCCTGGCTGGGAATCGAACCCGGGACTTCCGCACGCCAGGCTGACGCTCTACCACTGAGCCAACCGGCCAGGGCCACTCAAGGGACTTCTGTTCAGACATTGGTGTACCTCAGGTGTGCCTCAAGTCTCACAGCCAAGACCAACGTCAGTGGGGCAGGAAAGCATAGTTTACCTACAGGACAACGTGGCAAAGGCAAGAAGGGCACAATAACTGTGAACAACTGATACAGTCTTCCAAAGGTGATTTTTAAAATATAGGTGCCATTTATCTTTTGGTAACATACTGTTCCACATGCTTGTTTAACCTTTGAGTTTAAGCTCCAAGAAGCAGTTAAAATCACAAATATACAAGTCAAAAAAGAAAGAAAAGAAAGAAAGAAAAGAAAGGCCCATCTGAAAAGGTCAGAAAAATATTGACCAGTTTTTTTTTGTTGTTTTTTTTTTTGAGAACCAATTGAGTGGTTTTTGAGTGACCGGTCACCTCATTAACCCAGCATGAATGGCACCAGCAGGAATAGTAGCTCAGGGTCCTCGAAGGAGGCAACAGATTGATGGCCTATCCTAGACTTCCCTAATCGAGGCCATTTTCCCTCTCAATGCCTTAGTCAATCGGTAATTAATTTGAAATCCAAAATTTCATTAAGTGTTATTGAGTTCCCTCACGCTGACATTTGTAGTGGCTCTATTTCTTTAAAATCACAAACCATTTTTCATACTGTCGTTTGCATATTTTACCAGAAAAGATTACAGTTCTGGTATAAATGACCCAGTTTTCTGGATATATTTACTTGAATGTCATAAACTTATTATCTTTCTCTTCCACTTCATTGCTTTTCTGCCTTTCTCAAGTATTTTGAAATCATATTTAAAACATCATTACCGCCTCTGAATTCTATCTACAGTATAACTAAATTTTGCCGGGTGAAGATTTCCAAGACAATACCAACTAGAGCCGGTCTTATTTCAATCAGTTCTTACATAGCCGTAGTGCCATTACACAGGCTAAGAAAATGCGTGTTGGAGGTTCAGAGGATGACAGGGGCTGGGAGTGACAAGTATCAACAGTAGGAAATTTGCATGAATACTGATGCTTTAAATGAACAGAGGCAGACTGACCTAAAAATCATTTGTTTTCCTACTGTAATTTTTGGAGGGCTGGGTGAATGAGCGTAAAGATATAGCTATTAAAGACTTCATTTATTTTTGAGAAACAAACAGCATAAAGCCCCTTTCAAGTCAGGGGGTTTTGTTACATCGGTCTCCTGCAAGATAGGTTTATCGTAGCTGCTTAGTGGGTGATATGTTTGCTTTTTAAGTTAAAAAAAATAAGATTTCACTCAAGAATCTGCATTTCTAGCTCCTTTTTAAAATGTTGGAAGACATGGCAATAATTAGCCGGGACTGAGTAGCAGTTGCATTTTTTTTTTAATTTAATTTTTCCAAGTGAGAGGTGAGGAGATATACAGAGCCCTGCATGCGCCCAAACGGGATCCACCCAGTAACCCCCATCTGGTGCTGATGTTCTGCCCGCCTGGGCCATGCTCAGCAACTGAGCTATTTTTAGCGTCCGAGGTGGAGGCTCCTCAATGCCACTGTCAGAACCCAGGGCTGATGTGCTCTAGCCAATCAACCTATTGCTGTGGGAAGGGGATAGAGAGATAGAGAGAGAAAAAGGGAGGGGTGGAGAAGCAGATGGTCACTTCTCCTGTGTGCCCTGACCAGAATTGAACCCGGACTTCCACATGCCAGGCTGATGTTCTACCACTGAACCAACTTGCCCGGGTTGCAGCTGCATTTTTTATAGGTGGTCCAGTGCTTACATCACCCCTTATTCCCTATTCCTTCGCATATTACTACCACCTGCTCAAACCCAAACTCCAGAGCCTTTTGAACCCTTCTCCTCTCTCTTTAATTCTTAGCACTTATAATGTGCTAACATTTTATTTAATTTTCTCATGGATTACATTTATTGTTTCTTGACTGCCTCCCCCCAATAGAATGTGAGTTCGGGTGTAGAGCATACGTTTGCACACAGTAGGCCCTTCAGATAGAGTCGAAAGAATAATTGCATGGAGTTGTTACTGGCCTGGCATTTGTTCTTACAACTTCTCTGCCACCCGCTAAGATCCCCTTGATGGTTCTCCAGGACCCTCTTCATGCCCTGGAGCCTTGGTTCCTGCCTGCAGTCCCTCCTGCAGAGCCCTGCCCTTCCGTAGTTCAGACCAGTGTTCTGTCTCTTCTCCCTGACCGTCATGCCCACGGGAGACTTTTCCCCTATACCATAGACCAGGGGTCCCCAAACTACGGCCCACGGGCTGCATGTGGCCCTCTGAGGCATTTATCCGGCCCCTGCCGTACTTCCAGAAGGGGCACCTCTTTCATTGGTGGTCAGTGAAAGGAGCACAGGATGCGGATGCTGGAGTACCGTATGTGGCGGCGCCGCTCACGTACAGTACTACTTCCAGTGACACGGGAAGCATGCGTCACGGCTCTGGAAGTGCATCATATCACTTGTTACGGCTAGCAGTGACAAATATGGAACCGGACATTGACCATTCTCATTAGCCAAAAGCAGACCCATAGTTCCCATTGAAATACTGGTCAGTTTGTTGATTTAAATTTACTTGTTCTTTATTTTAAATAGTGTATTTGTTCCCGTTTTGTTTTTTTTACTTTAAAATAAGATATGTGCAGTGTGCATAGGGATTTATTCATAGTTGTTTTTTTTTTTTATAGTCCGGCCCTCCAACGGTCTGAGGAACAGTGAACTGGCCCCCTGTGTAAAAAGTTTGGGGACCCCTGCCATAGACAGACAGGAGGCTGGTTCTTTACTAAACCACACAGTCTCTCAGACCACGAACTCCTTGAGGGCTGAAAAGATACGTGTCATCTCTGTGACCGCACTCCTGGCTCCCCTCCCTACGGCGGGGTAGCGGATGGTGATTGAAGGGCCTCCAAATGAAGTCAGGTCCCTCCACTGCAGAATGGTCCTGACACTGGCCACCTTCTACGAATTTCCACATGGAGCAGTTGGGCAAGAAACGAGAAAGACTGAATTCCACTCCAGATCAACTTTTGAATTTGTTTCCTCACTTCCCATGTCTTGAGCCTTGGACGGCAAGATGTAAGTGAAGAAAAAGATGAGATTATTGCTCTGGCATTCTGGTTTCCTTTTGTTAGAGAGACCCCGGCTTTATTTCCGGGGGTCACCACACTTAACCCTTGTCTTATTGAGGGCACTTTGCCGCAGGAGACAGTCATGTGGAGTTTCCTGTGAAGGTGTAGGAAATCTTATAATACTACACTTTAAAAGAAAAAAAATTTAACTAGATGATTGTACCTTTTAGCCATACCTAAAATTAATTTAAATGTATTGTAAGCTGGTTAAAATATTTCATTAATGGAAAAGGTAGGCCTAGCTTATGGTAAATAGACTACTAAGTGTTTATAGTACATTTCATATTTTACATGATTTCCTTTATAATTCTGCTTATCTTTTCATTCTAATTCCCTGAAGGACATATAAAAGAACCCCTAAAGAGAGTAATTACTGCTGTACTCTTTAACCAAGGCTCCTTTTGCAAGGAGAAATCTGAGCTGCTTCTTAAAGAAGGCCAGTTTTTAAATAAAAATGCAAATAAGCTGCTTTGTAACCACATTAATTACCCACCTAGCCTCTTATTACCATGTTTGTATTGTTTGCAAATACTATTTACAGTCGTGTGGAAATTAACATTACTGGTCCTGAGGAAAGATTGTGGTGGGGAGGTTGTGCTTTGGAACCAATTAGGGCGAACCTTGTCTCCACGGAGACTCTGGGGAGAAAACACAGCCTTGCTATGTCAAATAATAGCATTAGCTCTGACTGCATAGGCAGAGCGCCGTAATTATATTATTGGCCCTATTTTGCTTCTGCAATGAATTTCATTGCCGGCATTGTAAAATCAGCAGGCAGCAAAGTTTCTGCTAATGATTTAATGTACTCTCTGATCATTTTGGACAAAAGTCATGGTAAGATCCAGGAGGCAATCTTATCACCCCCACTGACTGCTGCCTGAGTTGAGCATCTTAAGCGAGAGGGCAAAACGTGATTGTGATCTCCTTGTTATCCTACTGAAAGAAATCCTTCCTGCACGGGAGAGAAAATTACTCGCGATAATATAAGCATTCTGAGCTCAAGGAAAAGGCGGTACTGCATAGTCTGTAATAGCCATGAATGTGGCTTGATGGCCGGCCCTGTGCCAGGCCTCCTTCCAGGCCCTTGACCTCCATTATTCCTCATTCCTTAGTGCCTCTGTGATCTGGGATGGCCTCTCCTTGTTACAGAAAGGAGACTGAGGTTCCAGCTAGAGCAAGGGTCCCCAAACTTTTTACACAGGGGGCCAGTTCACTTTCCCTCAGACCGTTGGAGGGCTGGACTATAAAAAAAAACTATGAACAAATCCCTATGCACATTGCACATATCTTATTTTAAAGTAAAAAACCAAAATGGGAACAAATACAATATTTAAAATAAAGAACAAGTAAATTTAAATTAACAAACTGACCAGTATTTCCATGGGAACTCTCTCTGACCATCAATGAAAGAGGTGCCCCTTCCGGAAGTGCGGCGGGGCCGGATAAATGGCCTCAGGGGGCCGCATGTGGCTCGCAGGCAGTAGTTTGGGGACCCCTGAGCTAGAGTATAAATACTCTGCATGGCAGGTACCACCACACTGGTGATTAAATTAGTTTCTCCTTCACATCAGGTATAAAATAAATGATGCTTTTTTTTTTTTTTTTTTTTTGGTGGTGGTTGTTAAATTCAGCTAATTACTGACTGAACTTTATGTGTTTTCATTTTTGGTGGGGTATTTTACATCAAAATATCTTTTGGTTTTAACAAATGCTTTTCATGTGCTTTGAAGTTAATTTGAATCTGAGCTTAATACATGTTAGCATGAAACATTTATTCCATCCTTTTAGCAAACTTGTTTTGTGGTGCAAAGCCATGTATTTTTCTGGCATTCATCCAGGGAGAGAAGGGGAAAAGGGAAATTTTAAAACTCTATCACATGCTTGGCTCTGGCCAGGTGGCTCAGTGGGTTAGAGCATCTTCCCGATGCTCCAAGATTGTGGGTTTGATCCTCAGTCAGGGCAGAGGAAATAATCAACCAGTGAATGCATGAATGTGATAAATAAGTGAAACAACAAATCAGTGTTTCAGGTATTTCTCTGTCTCTTTCTCTCCCCCTTTCTCCCTTCCTCTTTCTCTAAAAATTCAATTTAAGTATTTAAACGACTATCACTTGCCAAATGTTTACAGGCATTACCTAGTTTAATTCCCTAGGAACACTATGAAATGGATGTCACTGTCCCCATTTAACAAATGAGGGAAAAGACGGAGGAGGTAAGCGGCTTGCCTAGGGCTCTACCACCGAGTCCCTGGCAGAGGCAGAGTTTGAAAACAGAACCCGAATATTTTGAGTAAACAGCAAACAGACAAGGTCGTAGACTCTTCCTACTTCCCCACACTTGTGCTTTTTGTCTTCTTCACTATCTTCCCTTTCTTTTCCTTTTTACAGCATATTCGTAGTAATTGGGGAATAGGAGGCAATGTTCACTCCTTTGCCCAAAACTGTATTTTATAACCAAAAGGTTACCACTATCTCCTCGCGGTGTGTGACGAGCCATTCTGAGCGCCGCCAGAGCGTCCACTCCAGGCCTCCCTGTGAGGCTGCCTTCCCCTTCCCTGTAGCTTTGGAGTCTCAGGCCAGCGACCCCTCCCAGCCACTTCCACACTGATAGCTGCAGCTTGCATTTTCCTGCAGGGAATTCTTACCATCCAAAGAAGGCTACCCTTGCAGAACCTGGGAACCCAGTTCTTAGCAGAGGACTGAAAATAAACCCTCGTGCCCTCTCCTCCCCCCCCAAAAAAATAAAAAATGCTCTTCACCCTTCCACATACAAAAAGGTAAAGGTAGTATTTGCAATCATTAGGGGAAAATAAAGCTGTTCTGAAGGGCTAATAACAGCAAGCAGTAGCCTCTTACTGTACCTTCTCATCCTCCACTTTGTCCACGCCTTCGTTCCTTTGACAAATACCGACCGAGAATGGATTCTGTACACCGTGTTCCTTGGATGCCGGCCGACAGGGATGGACAAAGGCCACCCATTTCAACCCTAGCTGTGTTTGATGCTTCTGGTGGCTGCATCCTATGTCTTAATAGAGTGCTTAAACTGCCATTTTTAAAATTAGATTTATTGGGATACACCAGTTAACATAAACTGCCATTTTGTGATCTGTCAATTTCAGGGACTTGTGAATAACTTTTGCTATTATGGATACAGATTTAGCTCATTTATACCAACTTCAATAGTTTTATCTCCTTCCTCTTATTATGCTTGTGACTTCAGACTTTGTACATTTATAGATTTATATTGAGTATTTTTAAATTTTTAAATATATATGTATACATTATATGTATTTGTTTCAATGTACTACCCTCTGTCCCTTTTTTTTTTTTTTTGTATTTTTCTGAAGCTGGAAATGGGGAGAGACAGTCAGACAGACTCCCGCATGCGCCCAACCGGGATCCACCCAGCACGCCCACCAGGGGCGATGCTCTGCCCACCAGGGGGCGATGCTCTGCCCCTCCGGGGCGTTGCTGTGTCGCGACCAGAGCCATTCTAGCGCCTGGGGCAGAGGCCAAGGAGCCATCCCCAGTGCCTGGGCCATCTTTGCTCCAATGGAGCCTTGGCTGCGGGAGGGGAAGAGAGAGACAGAGAGGAAGGAGAGGGGGAGGGGTGGAGAAGCAGATGGCGCCTCTCCTGTGTGCCCTGGCCGGGAATCGAACCCGGGACTTCTGCATGCCAGGCCGACGGTCTACCACTGAGCCAACCGGCCAGGGCCCTTCTGTCCCTTTTTCAAGGGGGTTCTTAGCGCCCTTACCAACTCTTTCACTCTTTTTTCCCCTTCCCCTCTAACTTCTGCTACTTACACTTTTACTCTGTCATTGTCAACAGCATTCACATTCCACTCTATAACCATAATTAAACCTGTGCATTTTCTATGCATTGTTTCTAAAAGATGAGAAACAATAAATATTTACATCATTATGACCATATAAATATTTCTTACCCAAGGGCCAGTTACTGTGCCTCCATTACATTCCCGCCTCCAGGGGTTCTTTGCCGTGACCCTTCGCCAGTGAACCCAGTACTCACACGGGTTCTCCTGTCCTCTCTGCGCTCTCAACTGGTATCATGGAGCATGGCCTTCGTTCATTAGAGGCAGAAAGGGTGCCGGTTCCAAATCTCCTTAGAGCCACTCACCTGATGTTTTGAGCCCAGCGAGGTGATCTTTTATTCAGGTGCCAACCACCCCTTCCATCCCCCCGCCTCTCCAAGTTCCATCTCGGAGTACCTTGCTTAGGCTGATTTCCGGACCTGGAGATCTCTCTTCTCTCTGTTCCGATCAAGCAGCCAAAGGTATATGAGTGTGTATTTCCGCGTAAATGATTCATTGACAGACTAAGCAGCCTGTTGGATGGAATCACCAATGGCATGAGGGAAAACACTCACAGATGCAAGAAGAGCCATTTTCTAGTAGGAAAAAGTATTATTTATGAATCTACAAAGGTAGTGGCTTCAATATTCACCAATGACATGGAAGCCAGTGTGCAACCTATTTTTCTTTTTAAGCCTGTTGGGATGGCAGGGAAGGAAATAAATAATGCATTTCTTTGTATGTCCTCTTTTAGTTATTGAGTGTCACCAAGAGACTTCTAAGACTAGACACCAAGTCAGTGGTAGGACTAGAAAGACTGATAGTGGTCTTCGTGATCGCTGCCTCAGCCTCTGACCGTGCTTCCTGTACCCGTAGTAGGCATCTTAAGAATTCCCCGTGAACCTTCTAATTTCCTCCTCCTCTGTTTCCTGGGACTCAGTGCTAAAGTAGCTGGGTTTGATGTCATTCCTTTCACCTGGCTGACATACCTCTAAAGTGAATATTTGTATAGGTGGCAGCATTCTTGCTCACAATAATAATGAGAAAGAGAGAGAGAGAAAGAGAGAGAAAGGAAAAGAGAGGAAGGAAAGGAATAAGAACAAAGGTTTGTTGAGGGCCCTTGACACCCCTGAGCCTCAGTTTTCCCCCTGTGTGAAATAGGGTTACTAATGGCCGCTTTGCGGGGCTGTTCTGAGGGCTTGAGGTGATATTGCTGAAGTGCTTAGCAGAATGTCCATTATATCATCGATCATCACAAAGTTTTTATTATTGTCATTCATAACACTGCGCTCACATTCCGAGGGCGCTCAGGTGACCGTGGGAGGTTTGCCCTCACTTGATGTTTTTTCACAGTTAATCCACATCCTGGGAGATGGGACTTCAGCATTCAAAGCCAGAGGGGAGCTTTGTTCTCTGTAAGGGCTGGATTAATTTTATAGTGTGGTGGCCTTTGCCCAAGGTAAGCATAAAGCATCTCCGTGCTCCATCGTGGGCCTGCCTCCCTCGTTGGGCATGTCTTCTCTGGATGGGGGCGCGTTACATGTGCACATTCACGATCGGGGGTGCCGGAGGGGAGAGCAGTCATCACTCCCAAATTCATTGCAGGCTATTAAAAATTCATTCCATTTTTATTTGTGAGCAAGGCCGAGAGCGGAACGGACTGCAAACAGTAGAAAAGCTGACGATTAAAAGGCAAACATTTACTCGTGTCTTCCAAACAGACAGCAGTTCTTCCCTCTCAGTGAAGCAGTTAAAAAAAGGAAAATTGGGCTGAAAACAGTATGATTGTGTCTGGATTTTAATTCAGCCCCTGTGAACCCTCCCGCATAGAGGGGACAGTACCTAAATAAGGAAGAGAAACACCCAAATAAAATGTCTTCATCATAAGGTATGAAAATGTACCCACTAATCTGACAGCATATTTGCCTTCTGCAACCACTAAAGTAGGGAATTTCTCCTAAGAACCAAATGTTTGTCTGTTCCCATATTTTTTGAGGAAAATGAATAGAGCATCATTACAGGGGAAATGCAGGAAAGGCTGAGAGCATAAGGAAAACCTATTAAGCTTACAAAAACATTGAAAGCAGGAGAAGGCATGATGAAAACATACTAGTGATCTGAGCTGGATTATTCTTTGACTATATTTGAAGTCCAACGTGTTGATAACTAAGAGATAACATGTCTGGCAAGGCCAAAACAGTCCTTAATACTAATAGCAGGTTGGAAAAATATGCAAGAGAGAAGTATGCATTAATAGTTTTCTAGTTCTGGCTGGGTAGCTCAGTTGGTTAGAGCATTGTCTTGATTTGCCAAGGTTGTGGGTTCAATCCCTGGTCAGGGCACATACAATAGTCAACCAATGAATGCAAAAATGGGTGGAACAACAAATTGCTCTTTCTTCTCTTTCTCTATGAAAACAAAACAAAACAGGTTTTCTAACATAGTTTGGTTCCTTTTGAAACAGGATCCTGGTTTAGACACATGTACCAGGCTATCCACATGGAATTATTTCTTTCTCTTTTCTTTTCTTTTCTTTTCTTTATTCCCTCCCTCCCTCCCTCCCTCCTTTCCTTCTTTCCTTTATTCCTTCCCTTTTTTTCAAGAGAGAGAGAGAGAGACAGGAAGGGAGGGGGAGGAGAGAAGTGAGAAGCATCAATTCATCATTGTTTCACGTTAGTTGTTCATTGATTGCTTCTCATACATGCCTTGATTGGGTTCTGGAGCTCAAGCCAAGCCAGTGACCCCTTGCTCAAGCCAGAGGCCTTGGATTTCAAGCCAGGAACCTTTGGATCAGTCTATGATCCCACACTCAAGCTGGTGACTCCATTCTCAAGCTGGTGAGCCCACGCTCAATCCAGCAACCTCAGGAGTTTTGAATCAGGACCCTCGGCATCCTGGGTTGATGCTCTATCTATGGTGCCACCACTGGTCAGGCCACGTGGAATTATTTCTGAGTCACTGTTAAGTTTATCTGTGCAGTCTCACCACCCCATTTACTGGACATTCTTTTCCATTTAGTCTTCAACATTTTCAAATTTTTTCTTTCTGCTTTTCCTCTCTCAGTTCTTCACTCTTGACCTTCCTAAACTTTCACTAGCCATTCTGATCTAGCAGTCTGGTGAAATCTTGGGACAGGAATGTTTTTGACATGGTTCCTGGACTCCCCCCAAAGCTGGGTAGCTTCTGATTGGCCGGTCAGACTGGGCATGTTTTGGGCACACAGATGCCCCATCTTCCTTTCCAAACTGGGCTCAGAGAGCTGGCTTAAAAGGTAGTTGCTCCTGGTGCCCTGCCATGACCACCTGCCATTGAGGCCCCCGGTGTGAACCAGGGAATGAAGGGTTGTTCCCCAGATTATGCCGCATCCTCTGTTTCTCCCCTTTTCCAGGGATTTAGCTGGTTTAGTTTCAGGGAGGTAGAGAACAGCATCAATTTTAAAACCTCTCTCAGTCTTATTTCCTTCTCTTTAAGGTAGAGGCCAAAATGGGGCCAACACTTAGGGTTTCTACTCTTAGAAGTCCTATGTTCTAAGGTGCTTCCTCTCTTTTTTATCTCCTTATTCCTCTCTTCCTTTTCACTTGTTGTTGTTTTATTTCCCTTTTTCAACAACTAGAACACTTTATGCAGGTGATGGCAAAGAGGAAATAAAGTATATTTTTCAATTACAGGCTCGTTTGTAAAATAATTTATCTTCATTCTGTATCGACATTCCACTTCTAGTCACTTCGAGGATGTTAAGATTGTTAATCCCAGTGTCTCTGTCAGGAACCAAACAACTTGTTGACACAGGGATGGCGCATGAGTCTCAAACAATTGGAATTTCTTGCCCGCACTTCTCCATTGAGAAGGACTCAGCAGCTCTCACCGCAGCCAGTGGAAAGAGTGCTGTGATGATTGGTGTTCACTGCAGACACAGGAGAGGGGGATTATGCTCTTGCTATACCTCACAGTCATTAGAAGAGCTGCTTAATGAAATCTATGCAAATGACTCACGCATTACAAAGAAAAATTATTGCTCACATTACTAAGGATCCATCTTTTCTTTCATTTTCATTGTGGTATAATTGACATATTAGTTTCAGGTGTACACCATAATGATTCGCTGTTTGTATGAGAATCCATCTGTTTTTAAATTCAGAATTTCATACATCATTTTCTTAATGTGGACACACACGTGGATCGGTCACACAGACTCAAAACTTCAGAGTCCTCTTCTCCAGGCCTCTCTACTTTGACCTTGACCTCCAGTCTGTTGTCCGGTTCCATAATCCCATTATCTCATTTTCTTTCTAATCTTGCTGCAGCTTCCTCACTGGACCCATGCTTGTAGCGCTCGTGTCCACCTATGGTGTTAACTGAATCTGCCTCAGGCATAGCTCTTTAAAATTCTCTGATGGTTCTCCATTTCCTAGTATAAAAATTCTAAATTTTTTAAGCTGATGATTTAGACCCTGCAGAGATTTCACCTAATCGTTTCTCCTACTGATCATCTATTGACACACTCATGCAGTCATGTAATTTAAAAACCAGCAATTCAGTGGATGGAGGGATGGATGGATGGATGGATGGATGGATAGATGGAAGCAGGGATGGAGCTTTTCATCCTAGACTGTTGTTCCATGTAATTTTTTCAGTGTCTTTCCACCTTCCCCTCTTTTTTTCTTTCCCTCTTTCTTCCACATTATCCTTCTAGGCTCAGCTCTTCCACAAAGTCTTCACCCCATTTCCATCCTCATTACTAAAAATGACCTCTCTGTATCTTGAACTTCTATCTTTTTTATGTCACAATGAAGAGGTACTGTTATGAAAAGCAAGAATGTACATGTGTTTTCTAGACCCTTACAGCAGTGATTTCCAGCATGATGCATCCTCTGGCCTCCTGAAATATTATTGTGGATATATGACAATGCCACTATTCTTTTTAGTTTGAATAAATATTGGTTATAAGTGATTATCTTGCCATAACATCATATTACAGTATTCATATAACTGGTGCTAGAATATTTTATATATATTATCTGTAGTACTCACAGTGTTGGTTTATTTGCTCATAAACCCGTTTACTCTGCCACCTACCATGTATCTCTCAAGTGTATTCAGTGCCCACAATGTCCAGGTATGGTGCTGGTGCTAGAGATATTGAGGGAAATGCAGGTGTTGTACAAGCCCACAGGAAGGATACTAATATTAGTTCCTATTGCTGCATAACAAATTATCCCAAAAGGTGTGCCTTCCAAGTAAGCATTTATTATCTCACAAAGTTTTTGTGGGTCAGGAATTGGGGGGTGGTTTTTTTCTAGGTGGTTCTGGCACAGGCTGTCTCATGAGGTTGCTGTCAAGATGTCATCTGAAGGCTTGATTGGGGCTGGAGGCTGTGCCTCCAAGAAGGCTCACTTCCATGGCTATTGGCCAGAGGCCTCAGCGCCTCACCATGTGGACCTCTACATAGGGCTGCTAGAGAGTCCTTACAGCATGCCAGCTGGCTTCTTCTGGACAAGAACCCCAAGAATGAGAGGTCAAGGTGGAAGCCTCAGAACTATTTATGCCCCAGTCTTGGAAGTCACCCACTTTTCCTTCTGCCACGTTTAGATAATTAGACGTTAGCCACCTTGTTCACTCCACATGGAAGGGAATGGGAATTAGGCTCTACCTTTTGAAGAAAGGACTGTCAAATAATTTATTGGCCTGTTTAGAAACTACCACAGTGTCAGCTGGTCATTGGGCAGGGAATCAGAAAAGGCTTGGTGGAAGAGGTGGTTTTTGGTTGAATTGTAAAAAATTACTAGGACTCAACGAAGGGAAAAGAATCAAAGGACAGTGCAGTCAGAGCCTATCCTCTGAGCAAAGGTCTGGAAACCCAAGGGAGCGAAGGCACACGTGCAAAGACTCTCTAGTGCAGGGGGAAGGAGTCCAGGGGACAGGGGAGGTGTGGTCAGAGACTTAGGGACGAGTAGATGGGAAGGCTGCGGCACAGAGACTTAGGGACGAGTAGATGGGAAGGCTGCGGCCTGTCACAGACAGCCTTAATCCCTTGCTAAGGTGCTTGGGTTTCGTCATGAGGGCAAGGAAGGGGGTGGTTATTACTTAACCAAGATTTTTCCTTGCTCTGGTGAGCATGTTGGCGGGGTGTGCTTCTGGCAGCATTGGGAGCCTGGCCGGTGGAAGTTTGGGACAGGAGTCTCTTGCTGTTACCGAGCACAGAACATCCAAAGCTTGAGGGAGGCAAGGACGATGGGATGGAGAGGAGAGGATGGCTTGGGAAGAGGTGACAGAGGTGGACAGAGGGATGGTGGAAGAGGGAAGGGAAGAGCTCCAGGCTATTTCCTGGCGATGGCTTGGGTTGCTGTTCCTTTTATTGAAATAGGAAGCAGAGGAAGAGGACGAAGGGGAGGAAAAGAGAACTGCATTGGTTTGGGTCCTGTCGAGCTGGAGGCACCTGTGGAGATGTCACGTGGAGCAGTGGGGGCTGCGGCGTGGCACCAAGGGCGTGTGTGAGCAAGGCTGCGAGCCACCTCCACCTTCCACGGCCTCACGGCCCAGAGGCTCCTGCATCGTGAAGATGCCGTCAGTCCCTTTGGTTTAGGATGGACTGCGTGTGATCTCACGCATCAGTTCTAGGAACTCCGCACTCTTATTTCTTCTGCAGGGGGACTTTCTTTCACTGCAGCAAGCAGGGACATTGTTTGACCCCCCAGAGTGAGGAGTCTCAGTGCTTCCCCAGGAGCCCCGCTGGACTAGAGGCCTGAAACAGGCCTTGCTGTTCACATCACTGCCTTTCCCCCAACCACGACTCTGAGCCAGGTCACTAACCGTGTGCTCAGACACTCCCTGCTGCCTTGGTGGTTCTGAAGGTTCTGAACCGGGAACAGCACAGGCACCTGGTAGCGAGACTGTTAGGAATATGCATGGACTGGGGCGAGGGGAGAGGTTATCTTCTTCCCAGATCTCTTTCCTTTGGCTGTTTGGTTTTTTTTTTTTTTAAACCAAGCTGTTTTCCTTCAGCGTTTTCCATGCAAGCAACTATTTTGAGCAGCAATGCTGTAAAATTATTTTGATTTACTTTAAATAGAAGAGGAAGGCGTTTTTGGGTTTTGATTTCTGCATTCGGAAAAATTACATCTGTTTCCAGCCATGTTCTTATGACTGGCTTCGTCCTCTCCCCGAGTTTTATGCCTCCTTGGAGCTAAGGCTTAGCTCCCTTTAATGAATGTTACCTGTGATCAGCTGTATATTGGTGAATCACTTCTGTGTGTGTACTGCTCTCATTACCAAAAAGCAGTCTCTGGGAACCGTGCGGAGATCAGCCAGATAGAACTAACGTTTGAGTAATTCTTTGCCCTTCTGTCTCCAGATCTGGAAATAAATGCCCTTGAGTTTATACATTCTCGGTCCTTTAGGAACCATAAAAACATGCCCTTACATATATATGAAATGACAAGAAACTGCATGTTTATTAAGAATCATGACCCTTAGGACTAGATAAGTCAAATTAAATCTCATAAATATCGGTTATGGAAAATAAATATGTGACGCTATTTTTTTTCTTTTGGGGGGGGTCTACTTATTAATTTTGTCATGTTTAATATGTTCCAGTTGCAAACAAAGGCATAAATGTATGTGTTCATTCCTAATTAATTTCCATAATTGGGTTTCATAAATTTAGGTATTTAGGAAGCTGTGCATAACACACCCCATTTGCTGTGTGCTGTAGCCAATAAAAGCCTAATAGAAAGAAATGCAGTTTGAAGCTCACTTCAGTGGTAAATATAGATTAGTTGTAAATGATATCTTTGTAATGTTTATTTTAAATTTTGCAATGCTGCAGATTTCCCAAACATACCAATTAATGTTCTTATTTGAAATAATGACGAGTTAATTACTATAAATTCGAAGTGCTCTATCTCTGACAATTAAAAAGTCTTTTACAGCTTTTGTTTAGTTCCCTCTGAATTTCATAAGGAGCCAGTACAGCACCGGGGAGAGAAGAGTGAGAACGGAAGGAAGCTGTTTAAAATATGTGTGGCTGTGTCAGTTCCTGTTTTGAATGGTTGTACTTATGTGTGTGTAGAGAGAGAGAGGAGAGACATTTATGTGTAATTTCTATTCATGCTAAAGAGGCAGTGAAAAAGTTGAAAAATTTGAAATGTATTATGATTTTTTAAAGTAGGTTGCAAATGATATGGTGATCAAACACACTGGGATAAAACCAATAAATGTAACATAAGTCTGTCCATCATTGTGATGTGGCCGTGATCTTACCCAGGATCTCAGTTTGGCAATGAATGTAACTCCGCAGCCTACGGAAGCTTACCCAGAATGATTCCATCAGAAAGGGCCCGGGATTGAGTCGGGCTTCCCCAACCCTTCACTCACATCCACGGGGGGAGGCTGTGCCTTCCTCACCTAGTGCAAAAAAAAAAAAGATGATGATGAGAGATCCAAGTCATTGCCACCCTCCTTCTACCCAAGGCATTAAGCATTGTCAAGGTTGTTGTTATGAATATGTTTAAACAGAAGAAACCGTCTTTGGTCCAAAGTGAAACATCTGCCTCTTTGACTAACAGCAAGCACAGGGAGCTATTGGAACACTGCATTGCATGCCTTTGAGGAACCCCTTATTCACAGCATTCTTTGTACACATAATACCTCCCAGCCACGGAGAGCGTGTGCGTGCAGGGTCAATTGGCAGTACCTTTCGTGCATTCTGTTTACTGCCTTCCAGGTTAAAGGAGAATGCTGGATTTGCTTGTGCAAGTATGGGCTTGCTGAGATTAAAAAACAAAACAAAACACACACACACACAACCCTGGAATAATCCTGTGTCAATATAAATACTGTATGTGGAGTAAGTGTTGTGGACCACATTTACGATGAAATATGTATGTCTTTCCAAGGGTAAGATCTTCATAATTCATTTATAAGTTCCATTCCTTACCTTACATGTAAGTAGTGGCACAGTCATTTTCTTCATTCTTTCTAAAGAATTGTTGCACAGGAAAGAAGAAGAAGAAAAAAACCCAGATAAACTTTTCTCAAACAGCAGAATGCCATTCAGAGATAACTGGGGGAAAAAAGTATTAGAGAAGAGCCAGAAGGGAAAAAAAAGTCGTAGGTTCTGGTGATGCTGGAAAAATGACGTGTGCGCAGAAGTGCAAGATGCCGAGCTTCATCTGTTTTGTCGTGTTATGACAGAAATCATTACAAGTGTGATAGGTTTATTTATAAAGACTTGCTTCAATATTCAAAGTACATCTATTCTAGCATTCCTCATTTTTGAGCCAGGCGGTGGATCAAGATGAAAGAAAAATTAAATTGTGTATTGAAGAGCTGTTAATTGAGCTGTGCTGTATTTAACGGGGGAGCATCAGCTCCAGGCAGTCGATACCAGGGAGGGTTTCCGATGCACTGCATCACGGGACTGTCAGCGTGCTTCGGAGAATGCAAACAGGGCTCCTGACAAAGGCTTGCAAACTTGGATTGTTCCTGCTGGTCTCTTTGGAAGGCAAGTGTTAATGTGCTCACAGATGAAATCCTGCACGCACCCGTTCCTAATGGAACTAAAATACTGCAATTTCTTGCCGGAGGACTAATGACACACCGTTTAGTCACCCAGACCTACTTCCGAAGGAGTCATTTTGGGGCTTGTTTAAAGTTTCTAATGTACGGCCTCATATAATGCTAGATTCCACCTCCCCCCTCTTCCTTAATCAATGTAAATTCAATTGTATTTCAGAGGGTGGCCAAGTAGTATTTCATCATCTCTAATATCCCTTTAAAAATGTTAGGTCTACCCAGTTATAATTCTCAAAAGTAGCCTATCAGTAGTTTAATATGTTATCTCCATTCTCTAAGGTAGTGTTAATTTCCTTTTGTAGTTAATCTATCCTACTACCAAATTTAGTATATTTATAGTTAAAGATTCTGTTAAGAGCTAAGTGATTTAAGTACATCTGGGATAAAGTGGCCTTGGCTTTAACTATGAAACAAATTTTCTTTATTTCATTCTCTTCACTGATAAATCCATAGTAACTGGAGGCATTTTTAAAATTGTGGGCAATTTGAGCCTCTAAAGTTTGATTAAAGATACTTCAGATATTCCTACTGAGAGACTAGAGGGCTGAAAGAAATTTATTTCTGGTTCTGATGCTGGCCCTAGCCTGGCCCAGTGGGAGTGGACAGGTGACCGTGGGCTCGATTCTAGTGCCGCAGTGTCCTGCCTGTTGGGGTGGACGTTACTTCTCAGAAAGGTAGTGATGGAAGCAGCTGAGCCTTCTCGTGGCTGTTGGGTAGAACTGACTCATCACAGGGAGTCCACACACATGGCTTTGAAGAACTTTCTAAATTGATTCCTTCATTCACTCATTTACTCCTTAGATAGGTATAGTGGGACCTACTGTGTGTTGAGCACCACTTTTGTCAGGGTTGTTGGGGAAGGCTGTGTTGGTGAAGTGATGTTTGAGTGGAGAGAGCCACACAGACAGATCACACATGTGAACTGCTTAATAAAGACTTCTGGCTTTTAGAACTGTGTCTGTTACATAAGCCACCCAGTCTATGGTATTTTGATAAAGTAACCTGACTAGCCTAAGACACCAACACTGGAGAAAAAAGTTTCCAAAGTGAGTATGGGTGACTTAGAATGGCTGATGGAGGAAATAGGAACAGAGCTTTGCAGTATAGATGTGATTAGAGAGGCTGTGTCAGGTAGAAGAAGAAAACACCCACGCACACCCACACATACACACACACGGGCATTCTGGTAGAGTGGGAGGGACGTGACCCTGGCATTGGTAGAGTCTAGTTCAAAGCCAGACTCTGCCATTTACTGCCCTTTAAGCACTCTGTGCTTTCAGTTTGCTATGCAGATTGCAGATAATTCACGTTGGGTCCCTAGCACCTTATAATGCTAGCTATATTTATTTAATCATATTCTCCTTTTGGGTGGGGGTATTTGGGAAAGATGTGTGAGAACAGCCAGCAAGTGAGCATCCTGTTTGCAATATAGGGCTATAGGATCCTTAGCTGAGATACTAACCTACCTCCAGAGAGCAGCATCTGGCTTCAGCAACAGGGCAGCTGAGAATATTTCAGCTTTCTGCTTCTTTGGCCATCAGGTGCTTTTGCAGAAGGAAAACCTGCTAGATGGGAAAGGAGTGGATTGGTTTCTTCTCTGAGGGCAGAGGGTGATCAGTCGAGGCTGGTCTGAAAAGATGTAAGCTCAGAGGAAACACTCACTAAGGCTTTCTAAAGCGACAGGGGCCCTAGGAATCATGGGGATGTGCCACGGGAAGTGTAAGAATGACCCCTTCTTTGCTACATGTGTGGCTTGTATTGGATTCTAGAAGTCCCTGGGAGGATGAGGCCAACTGCCTGGATTTGCATTCTGTAATTGAAATGTGAGGGAGTCCATCTGTAACCCTTTCAAGGCGAGGGGTTGTGAAGAGCAAGGTCCATTTTCCTGTTCTCTGAATCTGAATTAGGTCCAGGAAAGATGGCATGCTGCATAGAGAAAGAAGAACCAAAAAGGATGTCGGGCTTAGGAGAGACATCCCAACCTAGGAGGCCAGCCAGGCGCACCCTGGATAACTGTGAACAGTCCCATAATGTTAGGAGGCCAAAAGAAAGCCGCCTTTGTGACAAGAAGGCAGAACACAAAGCTGGATGGGACTCAAGCTGGTTGAAATGGCTTTTACCAGTCAGGTGAAAGGCCTTAGGTTGTGCTGCAGTAATACACATCCCTCGATCTCAGTGATTTAACTCACTGAGCTTATTTTTTTTCACTTATGATATCTGACTAAAGCGGGTGGGAAGGGGTGGGGTCTGCTCATTAAAATCACTGGGGGATCCAGGCTGACCTCGCCACCATCTCTCGCACACGCCTGCTATTTTTGCAGGGGAGGGAAGGGTGCGTGGCAGACCAGTGCCCATCTTCTAAAGCTCCCGCCTGGAAGTGTTACTTCCACCCACAGTTCATTGGCCGAAGCGAGCCCACAGCCATGCCTGACTTTGAAAGGACAGGGTCGTGAAATGCTACTCTGTGCCCCTAAGGATCGGGGAGCCAGGGCAATTGTGAGCAGTCCTAGTAACTGCCACCGTGGCAGTGGAAATTACATTTATTTTTAATGTGGGTTAGAAAATAATTGGTCAGATATCGCAGGATTTTTTTTTTTTTTTTGTAGAGGACGGAAAAGCGCTTACAGATTAAAAAAGACCTGGCAGAGCACCTGTGTTTTAAACAGAAGGGAGAGATGACATCGGGGACCAGTGACACAGAGATTTCACTTCTGTGCCATGACAAATACCAGGGAGATGTAATTGCAAAATGAAGCTGCAAATGTCTTACCCAGGGAACTAGGTAGCAACCTGCTTGGCTTCATAAAGAAGGAGTAATATCCAATTAGACTAAGTGTATTCGGTGCCTGAGTGACAAGCTGTGGAGACCTCAGGGCCTCTGGGGCCCCCAGGGCGGTTTCAGGAGGCTGTCTGAGACCTGTCCGGGGTGTGAGGGGACGGGCCTCCCGCTGCAGAGCGGGAGTTGATCAACATGTCACCCTCAGCTGGGAGCCTCCCCTGTGCTGCTGCCTCGGCTCCTTAGGTCCGAAATGAGGTCCGACCTGTGTTGTGGTGTCTGCCCCCTCAGCCCCCGGGGCAGAGGCACCCTGCTGGGCAGATCCGCCTCACATCCCTGCTCCCGATGGCTGTGACGGTGGAGCCCAGCTCGGCTCATCCCTGGTGCCATGTCAGCTCCCACGTTTCCGGATCTCTGTCTACGCCACAGGCTTGTCCGTCGAGGTCACCGCTCTCCCTGGTGCCGGGAGTCTGTGAGTGCTTTCAACGTCAGACTGCGAGGTCCAGATCCAAGCCCCGCCAGTTTTTACCTGTGGGAATTCTGGCCAAGCACTAAACCTCTCTGAACTTTTTTTCTTTATCGGTAACATGTGGTTTGTAATTGTTTAGTGAGGGTTAGGTGACGACCCCTGTGAGCCAGCCAGTGTAGTGTGGGGCACTCAGCACTCAATCAGTGTCTGCTGTCGTGAGCCCTGTCACCATCACCCCTCCATTCAAGCCTGACCTCCCCTGAAGCTGCTTTCCACACCTCAGCCCCCTGGGACCGCGCCTTCCTCTGAGTACCTGTCGTCCCCACCGGTCAGGCCACGTAACCACACTGCCTAGCACTTTTCCAATATTCATGGCCCAGGTCCCTGGTGGGGCTACGCCTGCTGAGAGCAAAGCTTCCTGCCTCGCTGTGCCCCGCCCAGGTTAGCCCTTAGTTGCCTGGGTTTCATAGTTTGATTTTATGTCTTTGTTTGTCAATGAGCCGCCTACCTTTGTGAAAATCAGTCAAGTATCAATGGTTAGTGAATAAAGATTACAAAATAAATGTTCTCTGTTTAAACATTTGGACTGGACTGAACCTGGGCTCGGTATATTTCGGCTCCATGGGTGTGACAATATATGGTATTTCATCATATTCAGACAGTTTTGCAGGGACATTTGTGAGAATGGGATTAAATCAAGAGGGTGGTCCTTGTGTCTCAGCCACTGTGGGCCGAAACCCACCAGTCTGAGTCACGAAGGTTTGGTAGGAGACACGGGGTGTCGCGGGGGAGAGGGTGTTGGCAGGGGAAGGGGGCTGCCTCATGTCTGTCTTTGCCATGTGTTCTTCGGCAAGTCACGTTAAGTCCCACGGATCTGGTTCTTCCTTGTATCCAGCCCTTCCTGGGTGTCAGGGGCTGAGTCTGGCCCTGTGCACATTGTCCCGTCTTTTTTAGTCCTCATGACAATCCTTGGGATGATGGGACTCTTGTTCTTTCCATTTTACAGAGAAGCAAACTGGGGCTTAGAAAAGGGAAGGAAGCGGCTCCAGGCCGGGCAGCTCGTCAGGGGCCTGACAGAGACAGGACACACGGCTGGTCAGCGCCCTCATCCAGGAGGCACACCGCCGTCTCAGCCCCTGACTGGTGTGGGCCATGCTGGCTCCGTACACTTGTGGTTCTGGTTGGTTAAACATGAACAGCTGAGAAGCAAAATTCATAATAAAAACAATGCTAGGAGTAATAATGTTAAATATACATATTTTGTCTTTGTAACCCCAAAGTCTGGCTGAATTATTTTAAAGCAGATCAATACTCTCTGCTTGGATGCTTGTAAATCAACGAATCAGTGGTTTAACACCGACTGATGTGTTTTACCCATTGTGTCTGTGGGTATCAGTTTCCTCTCGCCGCTGTAACAAATCTGTGTTTATGACTTTATATTCTATAGGATAGAAGTCACACAGGTCATCCTGGCCTAAAATGTAGGTTCCCACAGGGCTGCGTTTCTTTCTGGAGGCTCTAGGGCAGGGGTCCCCAAACTTTTTACACAGGGGGCCAGTTCACTGTCCCTCAGACCGTTGGAGGGCCGGACTATAAAAAAAACTATGAACAAATCCCTATGCACACTGCACATATCTTATTTTAAAGTAAAAAAAAAAAAAAAGGGAACAAATATAATGTTTAAAATAAAGAACAAGTAAATTTAAATCAACAAACTGACCAGTATTTCAATGGGAACTATGCTCCTCTCACTGACCACCAATGAAAGAGGTGCCCCTTCCGGAAGTGCGGCGGGGGGCCGGATAAATGGCCTCAGGGGGCCACATGCAGCCCGCGGGCCGTAGTTTGGGGACCCCTGCTCTAGGGAGATCTATTTCCCTGTCCTACAGGCCACCACATTCCCTGGCTGTGGACCCATCTCAAAGCCAGCGCATTGCATCTGTCTGTGTCCTTCTTTTGTAGTCATGTCTCCCTCTTTTTCTCTTCTGGCTTCCTCTTCTAATGCCCCCCCCCCATGGATTGAGGAGAGAGAGAGAGAGAGAAGAAGGGAGAGAGGGAGAAATAAGTATCAACTCGTCCCATTTAGTTGTGCATTGATTGTTCTCTGTATGTACCCTGACTCAAGATCGAACCCACGCCCCCACTGGTGGCTGGAATGGTGCTCTTATCCACAGAGCAGCCCGGCCAGGGCCCTCCCTCCCCTGTTTTCGAGGACGCTTGTGGTTACATGGGGTCCACCTCGATAATTTAAGGAACTCTCCCTATTTTAAGTTCTGCTGATTAGCAGTCCTTAATTTCATCTTTTATATTTTTAATTTTTGTGTTTATTGATTTTAGAGAGAGAGGAAGGGAGAGAGAGAGAGAGAAACATCGATGTGCCGTTCCACTTATTTATACATTAATTGGTTGATTCTTGTGTGTGCTGTGACTGAAGATCGAACCCACAACCTGGGTGTGTCAGCACAGTACTCTAACCAAGTTAGCTACCCAGTCAGGCCTCATCTTATTTTCAACCATAATTTCAGCTGCAACCTGAATTCTTCTTTGCCATGTAACCTACCATATTTATAGGTTCTGGGGATTAGAACTTGGATATCTTTGGGGGGACATTGCTCTGTCTACCACAGGATGCTGGCACATTGCCCTATATACACTGTAACAAAAACCCAGCCCTTCCTTCCTATTTTATCCTAACTCCCCTCCCTGCCTCTCAGGATGTGTGGAGTGGTTAGATGATACCCAAAGTGAGGATAATTGGGTGGACTCCTGCTTTCTGACTGGTAAAAACAGCGTTTATAGATACAGACTTGTGGCAGGGTTGGGGGGGAACTCTAGATCTAAGAAAGAGATATAAGGCAAGGAGGAAATAGCCTTTGAGCAGTAGAACCCCCCAATTGCACAAGCTCAGGTGCTACCAAAGGTACAACACTTGGTTTTAAAGCCCTGTTGTGTTGATCGTGATCCTCGTGACAAGATCAGAACCTACCAGACTGTCTTGCCAGGTTCTGAGCTTCCGGCCTTAATAGAGACCAAAAAGCTTCACGGAGGCTCAGAAGAGAAATCTCTCACTCAAAGTTATTATGTGCCAGGTGTCGCAAAAAGTGTTTGCGCACATGCTTGGAACGTTAAAGGTAAGATTCATTTGTTCACTCAGCAAGCAGTTATTTCACTTACTGGGAGAGAGTGTTTATATATTGAGATATAGGGATAAATAATTCTGTATTTCAGGGAGACCGTGGAGACTCATCTCCCACAGAGGTCTGGCTCTGAAGTCAGCATATAAACTGGAAATGTCGTGCAGTCCAATGACCATCAAGGATCCTTCCAGACTTCATGTCCTTGGCAACTCAGCCGGTTTGGAAACTCCTATCTAGTTTCTTCTATTTCAGCAGTGGCCTCCTCTTCCATGGGATGCAGAGGCCCACCCCACTCTACCCCCTAGATTTTTCATCACCCCTGTCCCTTCCTGCCTTCGCTTTCCTTCACGTCCTTACCATTCGAGGCAGTTTGCTGGTGGAAATCCTGATTGGACTGTATGAGGTAGCAAGCAATCTTTTCTCGAATTCCACTGTCAACCAAAATGAAGCCCACTCTGCTTCTGTAAGGAAAAAAAATGTTAATAATAAACTTGTTACATTGATGACCATGAGGTTTTAATGTCAATAATTTTGATGTCTAGTGTGGTCTCCACCTAGAAAGCAGCGTAGAAAAGGCATTGCTCCCTGGCGTAGCATGCCCTAAGCCTGTGTGTACCACGGTGTACACATCCAAGTTTATGTGCTATCTATGGAGACAGTGATTTTTATTCATTAGAGTTTTTGAATCTAATTGTTTTTAAACTGCCACTTTTGTTTGTTAAAGATACAGATGTCTGGCCATCGAGGAAAACAAGGTGAATTTATCGTTGCAATTAGATGCTTCACAATTTGAAAACTTATCACTTAAATTGGTGAAGTGTCACTTTTATGCAACTTGATGTTTGGAAATCCTCGGAGCCCAGAACTAAACTCATATGCAATTTAACAAGATCTCAGGGAGATGAAGGGAGTCGCACTTGATGAGACACTGAGACAGACTGGATGGAATGTTCCAATTCCTTCCTACACGGTAGACTAGGTGAAGGGAGATAGCCCACAAATTGATTTTTGTGTAACTCTTAAATTAAGTGGAGCGAAGTTAAAGAAACACACACACACACACACACACTGGATTTGAACTTGCCCTGTTAGATTACTCCAAGGAAGTTAGTTAATATGTTAATATGAATCCAGGCAAACATTATGTGTTTTCTTCTTCATGTTCATTGGTGCTGTGTACTAATCTCTGGGCAGCCGACAAGTCATAGGTTATGTATTTCTTATTTATAGGCTTGAAGCCGTATCTTTAAAATGTAAAATAAAGCCGACAAAACGCACAGCCTGATAACAACAACAAATCTAATCTAAAGTGACACTGGAAGCCTCTCCCAGACGTTCTTCTCTTTAATGTAACATGACTTGAAATTGATGCAGCCCCACAGTGATTGAAAAACTCTCAGAGCTTGTCTCCTATGATTACATTTCTGATCTGTACAACTTAATTTTTTAACTTGGCGAGTCTCAGTTTTGCGAATGAACAGTTTTCATTTGCTTTCTCACTCACTTTATTTGGAAAGAGAGTTTGTTTGGCAATCAGGCAGACAAAACTCAATTACCGTGGGAAATGGTGAGAAATCCTGCAACGGCAAATACCACGAGACTGCGCCATAGACTATGTGCCTCTAAGTCTCTTTCTACTCTTTTCCTTCCTCCCTTTCCCCACCCCCGCCCCTCCCTGCTCTCCCTCTGTTTTCCCCTCCTCTCCCCTCTTGACTATGGTGATGGTTGTACATATCTGGGAATATATGTACCATTGAATTGTACACTTGACATGTAACAATTGATTAGTATGTGAACTAATCAATTAAACTAATCAATCTCAAAAAAACTGGTGATATTTTTTTTTTTTTTCATTTTTCTGAAGCTGGAAACGGGGAGAGACAGTCAGACAGACTCCCGCATGCGCCCGACCGGGATCCACCCGGCACGCCCACCATGGGGCGACGCTCTGCCCACCAGGGGGCGATAATCTGCCCATCCTGGGCGTCGCCATGTTGCGACCAGAGCCACTCTAGCGCCTGAGGCAGAGGCCACAGAGCCATCCCCAGCGCCCGGGTCATCTTTGCTCCAATGGAGCCTTGGCTACGGGAGGGGAAGAGAGAGACAGAGAGGAAAGCGCAGCGGAGGGGTGGAGAAGCAAATGGGCACTTCTCCTGTGTGCCCTGGCCGGGAATCGAACCCGGTCCTCCGCACGCTAGGCCGACGCTCTACCGCTGAGCCAACCGGCCAGGGCCCTGGTGATATTTTTGTTGAAAGCGTCCTTTGAATCATTACCAGTATGGTTACTCTCTAAAATGTATTCTGATGAATTCAAATTTAAGTTAAAATGCCTCCTCCATCTATGGTATGTAAGGCGATGCCCAATAATTGCTAATGTTTGTTTATTCAGGACACTCACTCAAAATCTTTATCCAGTGTCTTCTGTAATGTGTTGGGATTTCGTTTGCTGTTTTCTTCAGCTGGGAGTTGCGTGTCTTGGGCCTCATAAGCAATGTCCATGATTTTTATGTGGTACAAAGGCCAGTGATGTCACGGATGCTTCTATTTAAGCCAAATAACAAACATGAACTTGTTTCTTTCAGATTTCATATCCTCATTTATTCAGTTCTCACCTTACTCCAAAACTTTAGTTTCAAAGCCGACTTTTTAAAATTCAGTTTTGGGTAATTATTAAAGTGAATATCAAATAGCTAACAAACACTCCTTTTGGTCGTAACTGTGTTACTAAAACTTGCCCGGGAGGCCTTCTAGCTATTCCTTCCCAGCCGTCTCCAGCGGTACCTTCAGATCACACCTGGAACATCAAAGCTTTCTATTTCATTTGATTATCTTTTTAACTCAGCTGTCTTAGCTTGTGTATTTAATCTTTGACATGACTATTGATAATTATACATTTTATTTGAAATATGCATAATTTTTTTCTAAGATGAGAAATTTAGAGAGAAGAAAACCATATACACTTTATTTATTTTTTTTTCACAAGAAAAGCAATTCATGGGTGGTGGTATAACAAGGACCGAGAAGAAGAAAAGGACTCAGATGGCCATTCTGAGCTGGAATGTGATGGGGAAGTACCCACAGTTACATGGTGGGGACATTGTTCTTATAAGAAAACATGCTTATAATTTTTCTCTTCACCTGCTGTTTGCTCCAATAATTTCTTTTTGGGCTTATTTTAAAAATCAAGATTCAACATATCCACTGAGAAGCTTGGGCTTATTAATTGAAGCAAGTAACCTTTATTTAAAAATTTTAACTATTAGGTCCCTATATCTTTAGGTTGTCTAATTTCTTTTTCTCTTATCCAAATGTACCGTATATCTTTAAGCAAGGTGAATCCTGGAGTAGGTTTTATTATAGATCACACTACAGAGTTAATCTTGGTTCATTTGGATTTTTTAAAAATCTCCAGAGCCTTACGAATGACTTTGAAACAGTCTTTACTGTTGGAGCTTAAAGAAAATAAATTTCGAATGTCCTCTATATTAATTCACCTGCTTGGGAAGTTAGAGATTAAAAGGTTTAGTGGGGTTCTTATATATCCTATAATTTCTGTTTGTCTTGGAGTAAACTGTTCTTTGCATGGAGTAGTTCAGCTTCCGTAAAACAGAAGGATTCCATTATTGAGAGACTAAGGAAAAAAGTATAATATAAATGCATAAAACTTCTTATAGCTTTTATTATTATTATTATTAGATGCAAAGAATTTAGCAAATTACTGTAATTAAGTGTACTTGGAGGAAAGCAATCCTATTTGATGAACTCTGTGAGCCGAGACTTGCATGTTTTTACCTTTTAAAAGAAAGCTCTTTGTTTTTCTTCAGAGGGCACTTTTAGTGAAATGAGGGCAGAGCAAGAGAGGTAGATAAGAAAATGAATCACAACACTGAGGCGGGACCAGTGGAGCTACAGCCTTTCTCATATTCTGGCACTGAGGAGGAGGTTGCTAATTAATGACCCAAGAGCTAACTCCGTTTGATGAAATGCAGGACATCGTCCACACATGGAATTTGACTGATGTGTGATTATTACCACCCATTCATGTGTAATCCTGCATTTGGAAGATTTGTAATTTGTTTTTGACACATTTCTCTCTGATTTCATACACCCATGCACATTAGGTCTCACCTTCCTCCAAAACCGTATTTCCAAAGCCGGCTTTGTTTATTCAGTTTGGGTAATTTATTGGCCATTACTGCTTTTTCCTTACTACATAATCTCTTTCCTGAACGCTCCCTCAGCCCCCCAAACGAACGCTAGAAAGAACGAAGCCACAGGACTGGCACTTCCACCTGCTGCTGAGAAAGGGTAGTCAAGGCCTTTCTTTCAGCTCCGAAGACATCCTGTGACACTCTCTTCCAATGCCCTCCTTCGCAGCGGTGAATGGAGGATGGTTGAAGATCACCAGAATCATCCTGTGACTTGAAGCAACGGCTTTTTTTTTTTTTCCTGCTTGATTGCTAAAATGGCCACTGGAAAAGAAGCTGGCTGACTCCCAGGGACAGAGTGGGGCAAAGCCGGCTCATGGCTGACTCCCAGGGACAGAGTGGGGCAAAGCTGGCTCATGGGACGTCAGAGGGAGGCCAAGTGTTGTTTTCCCGTTCATTTCCAGCATGCACATATTTCTTCAGGGCCAGGGGCCCAGCTGCGCCTCATCAGGAGCGAGAGTTGGGCTATGACACCACTTAATAATAATAATAATAATAATAATAGTAATAATAATAATGCGAGAAAGAAAGAGAAAAGCCCACATGGCTAAGTGGCAACATAACTTGGGACAGCCTGTGTCCAGACTTTTTCACGTCATGTAATGAGTGTGCCAATTGCTAGCTGTAAGGAGAAAAAAAAAGCCACATCGTTTGCAGCCGTCAACTTTTTCCAGAAGAAGGATTGAAAAAAATATATATTTTGCAGGCAAGACACGGGTAGTACCTGTTAACTTTGGGCACAGTGCAAGTGTCAACCCTGGAAAGCGAGGCCCAGTGAACAGCACTTTTTACCATTTAATCAGGCTGCACCCCGTCGTATTTATAGCCCTGGCGAGGTTGGCCCATTGTTACAAGATGAAATTGTGATGTTCAGCAGTTTATACCTTGGGAGCTGGAAGCGTTTCTCCATGGTGAATTTGTAATATTAATTGGCCATGTCAGTTCATGACAAATGTAGTGACATCTATTTCAAGTATTTCAGTTTTATGGTGCTGAAAAAGTGACACACGCTCGAGATAAGTAATCTCACAAAAGATCTTCACGCTCGCCGTGTAGCGCTTTCAGAACACGCTCTCGGAGGAGGCCCGGATAGGCTGCGGGTTCCCGGGCTGGCCCCTTGCTTCCGCTCAAGGCTGAGAGGGGAGGTGGAGGGAAGAGGGGGGCGATGCAGTCCCTGCCATCTCCCGTTCAGTCTCCCGGGCTCTGCTGAGGCTCTGGCGTGGGCTCATCTGCCCTGGAAGTGCGCTTGAGACGATCACTTTTCTGATCTGGTGCACTGGTTCTGCACCAGGGGCAGCTTGCCTCCTGGCACGTTTGGTAATATCCGGAGACGTTTTGGTTGTTACGTCTTAGCGTGTTCAATAGGGGCAGTTCACCTATTGGCATCTAGTGAGTTCAGGCCAGTCAAGTGTGAAGTATGAACCCGCACTTCAGTGCACAGATGAGGCCCCATGACAAAGACTCGTCGGGCCCCACCAGTCAGCGGGGCGGAGGCAGAGAAACCCTGCTCCTGTGTGGAGCGTGCCCTTCCGCTCTTTTCAACCTCCGCTGGTCCTTGGGAGGGGGAGGTGGCCTGCGGGAGGGATGCTAACGTCCCTTGACTGGGCTTCTAGAAGGAGACAGTGTTGAGTTCAGCTTCATTCAGAGCTATAGCGGAAAAGGGTTTGAGCCCAACTGAGTGGACACCTTCATTAAGTGGAGCTGAGCCATTGTTTTCATGTGGCTATGATGACAACAGAGTTTCCAAAACAACGACAACACAACAAAATAGCCTCTTACGTGTCTAGAGAGCATATATTCATGTAATTGTCTTATTAGCTTTCTCTGTATGTCTAAGGCATGGAAGGTACTATTATTTGCTGTTTTACGGATGAAGAAACTGAGGGACACACGGATTCAGTGACTGCTGAAGCTCCCATGATTTGTCAGTGCAGAAGAGGGGACTGGGGGCGACGTCTACATTATTTTTTCTTCTCTGTTAGGTGGAACAATTTTTTTTTTTGGGGGGTTGATTATTTCACATATCTAGTTTCTGATATCACAAACATATATTGCTTATAACATTTTTGAAATATAGACAGATCAAAAAAAGAAAATAGAATTGTCCTGCAAGCTGCCCTTTTCCACTTCACAGTATTTCTGTGCTATTAAATCCTTCAGCAGAACTGTTTTTAATAGTTGCCCAATGTCCTGATATATGAGTGGGTCATAATTTATTTGACCAATCCCTTGTTGTTGAACATCCAGGTTATTTACAATTTTTCTCTATTGTAAACGGAATTGCAATGAATGTCTTTGTAGCGCCCATCAATGAGTAATTACTGACTGTGCCTCGGGAATGCTGGTTCCAAGGATAAGAGCAGGCTCTGAGATAAATTGCTAAATTGCCCTCTTGAAAGATTGAGAGGTTACTTGCCTGTATTTTCACCATGAAAAGGTATAATTTCCTAAGCCAGGTTGAGTCTAATTTTACTGTGTAATCAGGGAACTGATTACTAGTAAAGCTTAATGTTTTTTACATACTTATCAATAACACCTTCTTTTGAAAATGCTCTATTCGTGTCCTTTGACTGATTTCTATCACTGTGTCTTTATGTATGCAGGTAGGGGCATTAACCCTTTGCTGAGTACATCACAGTATTTTTTTCATGATCTTTGTCTTTTTAACATTTTTATGTTTAATTTTAATGTCGCCAGATCAATCAACCTGTCCTCCAAGGTCTCTGCTTTTAGATATTATGCTTTAAAAATCCTTCTTCATGGTGACATTGTGTTCAGTTATATTTCCTGTTAGTTAGACACTCCTTTTTTTTTTTAATTTTTTTTTTATTTATTCATTTTAGAGAGGAGAGAGAGAGAAAGAGAGAGAGAGAGAGAAGGGGAGGAGCTAGAAGCATCAACTCCCATATGTGCCTTGACCAGGCAAGCCCAGGGTTTCAAACTGGCGACCTTAGCATTCCAGGTCGACGCTTTTAGACACTCCTTGAAATCATTAAATTCATTGGGAATTTTTTCTTTTTTTTTTTTTTTTTTTTTGCCACGAGGAGTTGGGTAGGAATGCAGCTTCTTTTCCTCGGGTGATTGATTGGTTTGTTTTCCTAACTCCAGTTATTGTAATAATTTATTTCTTCCCCAGTAAATACACCTGCTCTGATTTAGAAACTACACTTCAGTGCAATTATTCCATCTCAGTTCGTAAAATGATAGGTTCACATGTCAAAGTACACCGTTTTGAGTTATATTCTATTCTCCACTTTTATCATTTGAGACTTACTTCCATATATATATTTAAATATTATATTTTTCCCACATCAGACTTTAAAAATTAGTTTTAGTACTACTGCTGCTTTTATTGCTACTTCTCCATCTACAGTAAAAAAAAAAAAATAATAATAACAACAACAACAACAACAAAAGAAAGTAAAACAAAACGAAACAAAAATGTGGCTTTTTGGCTCGCTTTGAGAATGAAAGCCTATACTGTTCAGTTATCCTCCAGCAACATCTGGGTATCTTTAAGGAGTTAGTGGAGGGAATGGTTGGAGATTGATACTCTTAAGCGCTCAGAGATGAGCCTCATGGGGTAATGTGCTCTGATTCCACCCACTGGGATTGGCGGTTAGGTTTAATTTAGTTCGGAAATGGCACCAACCCTGACACTTCCCAGCCATCCAAGGAGACCTGCCACTGTGACTCTCCAGATCTTTTGTCTAAAATCATAGCATACCCAAAGATGCCTAGTCTGCCAGAAAATCTTAACAGTTATTTTCCTTGGTGCTGCTTAGAAAATGCTACAAACAAACTTCCTCATCTCCCTCCCTCCCTTCCTCCTTCTCTCCCTCCTTCTTTCCTTTGCTCCCTCCCTCCCTCCCTTTTTTCTTTCTCCCCTTCCTTTCTCCCTTCCTTTCTATCCTGTACTATTTCCTTGTGTAGCTCAGGCCTTACTGTTGTGCTGCTACTCTTGTAGACAATGATAACTAACAAAAACGTGCATCTGGTCTCATGTGTTGTCACACTGAATAGGTAACAAAGGCCACACATGGCTCTGTTGTGGTTCTGCTGAGGGACACACATATCAAAGGTACAGTTTCAGTGTGTCATACATAGGAAACACATTTCCACTGACTGGGCCAATCTCTTAAGAGCTGTTCCCGGACATGAGGACTTCATATAGACAGATTCATATCACTTCCATTTTATGTACCTCTTGCCTTCTAAATGTTTAAGAAGAAATGACTTTGGACACAAGAGGTATTTATGTGAGTATTTATGTACACTTATGTTTTACTTTTTTCAGTTTTCAATGCAAATAGTTTAACTGTTCTGGTAGTATCCTTAGTACTATGTAATCTTTTCATCTATAGTTGTAATCACAGTCATGGAAGCCTTTAATATTATTATGGAATCATTTTATTTGTGGAATCTTTCTCTTGTCCATTATTGATTTTTAACCTTAGATAAATACCCCGGGTTTACCTTTTGTGCGTTGCATGCTTTAAGATTATAGAATTCATAATTGAATAAGAACAATTTTCACACAAACTTGAGAGGATTTTGAGCATCTTCACCCAGGCTTTATTTAAGAAGTCTTGTGAGCTAGATACATGTTACCTGACCAACTTCACCTATATGCCATAGTTCTTTCCTGCTACCTTCTTATTGATTAGTCCATAGAATAGATGGTGATCAATGGAAGATAGAATCTTCTTTATCTGTTTGGAAATATATATCATTCATCTAATGATAGTTGCTGCTTCCTTGTGTATAATCGCCTCTGGGAAGTGTTTGCCTTGCTGTGTGGTTAAATCTCTGTCCATTGGACCTCAGTAGATGCCTCTTGAGTATGGGCTATTCTTCAGAGAAAGAGGGATCAAGTGAGAAATTACTCAGGTAAGGAAACAAAAGTGAAATCAGGTTCTAGTTAACCCAAATGCAGCCATGGGTAAAATTTAGCCTTATTTCTATTCTATTTGACCACAAGATGTCACCAGGATACCATACCAGCATGGCCTATAGAACATCTCTCTGGCCAATAGAGTTATGGCCATCAAATAGCCTCTGCCCAGGGCCATGGGGAGAGTGGGCTGGGAAGGAATCCCATTCTAGAATGCTGGGGGACATTGTCCCAAGTAACCTTCATGTTTCTCCCCTCTCCAAGGGCCCATTTTTTCTAGTCTTTGTGTGGCGAGTGAGGATGGGTAACAGGACACCGGGTCATCGCAAAGTCTCCAGTGATCTCTTACCCCTGAAATGCTGTCTTCCCTGCATAGGAATGCAGGCCTCAATGGGGAGAAGACCACAGATGCATAATCATTCTCCCCCTCAGTAGACATTGCTGAATGAATAGGAATCATGTTCTTTAAATGAAACAAGGTTTCAGATTACTTAAAAATGCACATTTTAGGCCTTTTAAAATGTGAGCTTTTTTGGTGAATGTCATTAGTTGACAAATAACGTTGAAGTGTCATCTTTCATCACGTCCGTGTCAGCTGGCAGCTCATTCATGTATTATTATTCTCCCTTCCGGAATTGGGGGAAGTGCTCAGCCAGGGTGGGACTCTGGTGGCTTTCCCCCCCCAAGTGTTGCTAAACTGCAGCAAAAGGGTTTTGGGTCCTTCATGGTGCAAGTCTAACAGGAGTCTCCTTGGTCACTTGAGATCTACTCAGTACCTCAATTCATTTGTTCTCCTGAATTTTGCCTGGGCTGGTGTGTGATAAGAAGCTTGTCATTTGACTCAATAAAATAATACCAGTGTGCCCCATTGGTCTAACACTGATCCTTCCAACATATGAGCATATGTCTGCTTATTCACTACTAGTGGTTGAATTTCATATACCAGTAAGAGCAAATATTAATTCTCTATTGCAAAAACTGAGATTCGAGATCTTAGTGTGATTACTCAGCAAGACTCCATAAATATTTTTTGAAGGGATAGAAAAAAAGGGGCCATGACTGTAACCTCTAATTCCTGACTCTTGATCAAATTGCTTCTCTTTTTTTTTTTTTTTTTCATTTTTCTGAAGCTGGAAACAGGGAGAGACAGTCAGACAGACTCCCGCATGCGCCCGACCAGGATCCACCCGGCACGCCCACCAGGGGGCGACGCTCTGCCCACCAGGGGGCGATGCTCTGCCCATCCTGGGCGTCGCCATGTTGCGACCAGAGCCACTCTAGCGCCTGGGGCAGAGGCCACAGAGCCATCCCCAGCGCCCGGGCCATCTTTGCTCCAATGGAGCCTTGGCTGCGGGAGGGGAAGAGAGAGACAGAGAGGAAAGCGCGGCGGAGGGGTGGAGAAGCAAATGGGCGCTTCTCCTGTGTGCCCTGGCCGGGAATCGAACCCGGGTCCTCCGCACGCTGGGCCGACGCTCTACCGCTGAGCCAACCGGCCAGGGCAAATTGCTTCTCTTTTTAATTCAAGAATGGACCTTAACTTTTATCATTACCATTTTGTGCTTTAACCTATATCTGATCTTTTAGAAGTGCAGTTTCTTCTGTTAAAAATTTTTTTTTTTTTTTTAAGTAATGAAATGGGTTGTTTGGGACCTCGTGTGTATTTCTAGGACTTGGTGTGATTATCCTGAGGAAACCATTGTTTCTGTTTCTAGAGTTACTGTGGGTCTCAGATTCCCAGCCCATACCTTTTGTTTTTGGGTTAAGTGGGCTGTTTCAGTGTCTGCAGCTCGTTTAAGCCATAACCATGCGGGATTCCATTAGTGAAACCTTTGCCAAACGCCTCCACGAGGGCCACCTTTTCTCGCCGAGTTCTAATAGCCGATGCCTTGCACATTTTCCCTGAGAGCACCATCTCCAAGTGATTCTTTTCCCTTCTGACTTATAGTTTAGCATTTCCCAATCCATGCAGTGTGTGCTGCCAGGGACTATTTGGAAAACTATTTGAATTACAGAGTGACAGATAGTGGGAAGGTCTATAGTCATGTGCAGGATGCTGTAATGAACTTACAAAAGGCCAGGTCCAGTGGGTTAACTCCAGTAGAAATGAACGTGAACATGATGCATACAGGCATTTTATTGGTATAGTCTTTGATTGAGTTGTGTTCATGGCAGCAGGCCTGGGAAAGCAATTAGGAATTTTAAGATGGAAATTATGGAAAGGTAAACCGCAAATGCATGTAAGCAACTTGAATGAATATGTTTACCTGGTAATATACCACTCTTACTGCATCTTTGAGTTTCCTTAAGTAGCTGATAAGATTTACCAATGAGAATACTGTCAGTTGCTGGGTAACCTGTTGTCATAGCTGTGGATAATTTGCAAAAGTTTTTAAATTGGAAAATTGTTTTCTCCAGTTTGGAAGCATGGTGTCAGATCTATTTCTATGGTCAGTGTGAAATGGAATGTAAATTCACTTTGAGCAGGGAAAGCATGATGAGGAAAATCAGTCAGCTAGGGGCACAGACTTGGGGCCTGATGGAGGGGAGGGACGGATCAGGCTATGTGTTCTCAGACCAGTGAATTACATTTTCCACCCATTTCCATTATCCATGCCACTCCTTATCTCCTTAGTGCAGAAAGAGGAGAGTTGGTTCAGTGTTCTTAAGAACCTCCCATGATTGCATTCAGGTAGTGGATTTAACAGGTATCATTATCCCTTATTTAAGCACTGACTATGGTGCACAAGCCTATTGCTGTGAGTCATCACTGTTGTTTCTGGACCTTATTGGAAATGCTCAGAGAGCAGGAAGACGAGAACATAAAATGACAACATTGATGATTCTGGCAGCTTGACATTGACATTACCCAACTGTTTTGTTTGCTTTTTCTTTGAACTTAGGTCCTTCCTTTCTTTCTTTCTCTTTCTCTTTCTTTTCTTTTCTTTTCTTTTCTTTCTCTCTCTCTCTCTCTTTCCTTCCCCCCCTTCCTCCTCTTCCTCCTCCTCCTCCTCCTTCTCCTCCTCCTCCTCCTTCTTCTTCTTCTTCTTCTCTCTCTCTCTCTCTCTCTCCCTCCCTCCCTCCCTTTCTTTCCTTCTTTCAGAGATTGGGTAGCAGAGGGAGGCTTCTTTCCTCTTGCAATTTTCTTTTCAAACCAAATTTTTTCAAATCCTTCTACAAACTCTTTTATGGATTTTGCTCATGAACTGTGGCTTCGCCATTTTCACCGTGTCCATTAAAAAAACCCACAAAACTATATTACTATGTGTTGCACATTTGCCACTCAGAATTTCTGAATACAAATAAACGTGCTTGCAGCTGTGAATAACAATAAAACACACAATAATGTACCTGCAGAAATGAGGGCATTTGAAACCTGCTCTCGGGCGGCTGTCAGGAATAGGCGGCCAGAGCGCTGCTACCTGCTTTCCGTAAGCGCGTGGCTCTCCCTTTGCTTAGTTAATCTTTTTAATAAACTCCCCTGCAGAATCCAACTGCTTAAAATTAGTTTCTTTTTGTCTTCATGGTGTTTATCATTGTTAATGTGGCATCAGAGTAGCTCAACTTTTGCATCATGATAAATTCATAACCCAAGAGAAGGCAGAAAACATAATTATTATCAATTGCCTCTCTTTCGGAATTGCCATTGGCTGAGCGGAGCAATATATGAACTTAAAGAGTAGCTGATTCAGAGAAATCCAGGGTTGGAATTGGGCCTGCCTGGATTGCATTGCCATTGCTGAGGAGGCTTTTCCACTGGGCTTCTCTTGAAGTTTGCCCCTTGAGTCAATTCTGCAAGGCCTGTCAATATTTTAAGAGGCCAAGACTTTTTTTCCCACCTACCCAATATGGAATCCAATTTGTTTACTCAGTCATTCAATAGGTCTTCATTGAGTACCTGTTATGGGTTAGGACATACCTGTGAATGAGGTAAACGCCTTGTGATTTTCTATTAGGGGGTATCACATTTGAATATGGTGTATCACTATGAAATACATCAGATGACAGAAGTGCAAATAAGTATACCTTCTATTTTTTTTTTAATGAATGTAGTATTTCATCCATAACCTTAAGAATCACTTTTCTGAAAATCACCAGAGTAGGGAAACTTAACTGAGAATTTCAGCCCTGGCAAGATAGCTTGGTTGGTTATTGTCATCCAGAAACACCAAGATTGGGAGCTTGATTGCTGGTCAGGGCACATACAGGAACAGATCAGTGTTTCTGTCTGTTTCTCTCTTCCTTCCTCTCTCTGAAGTCAATAAATTTAAAAAAAAAAATCTTCCCTGTATTTAAAAAAAGAGAGAAAACTTTAGTTCTTCAGTAAGGAAATTTAGTATTACAGTGATTGAAGTAAAAATCAAATATGTTTCTCTTCTCATTAAATTACAGCAATAAAGGTAGAACTCTTAAGAGAGGGCCTATGTGATTTCATATATCTGGAATGGATAAATATACACAATATTGTACAATTAACTCCACTTTCTATCCCTTGCTTGGTTGCAACTGGTCCGGCATTTCCTCCCAACGTTCTTGAACTTGTTTGTGCTAGCTTCTCCTCTCTGGGCCTCCCAACTAAGGATTTGTGGAGGTCTGCAGAGGTGAATCTCAGGAGATAAGGAGTTCATAAAATGGAGCTCACTGTTGGGGAGAAATCCTTGTTCCTACAGATTTGGGGCCGTGATAAGGAAAATTAACTTTTGAAATTTGAAAAACGGAGATTATCTCAAGTGTCTCATTTTTTTTTTTTTTAAATGGGAGAAATAAAATTGTTTGTTTTAGACTTGAATTTACTTTTTCCTCAGGAAGGCTCTTTTGATGATTCCAATGAAAGCTATAAAAGTTCTTTGAAAATTATAAACTCTTCAAATATGGTTCTCACTTTCTATCATTTATCAAGAAAGTCAGAAAGAGTGACTATCTGTACTTGTTTGTTTCTAAAGGACTTGCCTTCATTCCCTGGTACTTTCTTTTAAAGGTTTGGGGAAGGAAGGCCCAGAAAGAAATACTCATCATTTTGGCTGGAAGTGGTCACTTTAGCTGGAATCAGTTCAGATTCAAAGTCAGGCATTGAGAGTTATGTTTTCTTGCATTCCCACATGCCTGAAATATTCCCAAAACTATGTTAATGGCCAACATGCTTAACTGATATTTCATAGTTGTACAGATTTGTTCATCTCTGTTCGGGATCTGTGTTCCCCTATCATAACAGCCCTGGGGAGGACATTTTAAACGTGCTGTGGTGGCCCATCAGACTGATGCATGGCTTCTGCGTCCGTGAACGGACTTCATTGTATAGTATATATGTACTGCTTCAGCTTAAGCAAGAATTTTTAAAAGATTTTCCTGTGAGGATCCAGTTTTTGATCCAAGATATACCTCGGTCTCACCCACATCTGCCCTTCTCCTTGGGGATGATGAATCCTCGCAGCAGGGAATGGCATCGCCAGGGCTTGAGTGTAAGTAACAGACAGCCCTCCCCTTCCCTCCAGGAGCAGTGTTCTCTAACATTCGAAACCTGCTAATAGGCAGATGTGGCCCCAGACCAGCATTTTCATTACGTTAGGGCATCTTAACTGATTTTAGTTCTGAACATGAGGTGGGGGCAGTTTAATACTCATCTTTAGTATCTGGATTATGCATACAGTGAGTTCACCATGCACCTAGCTGTTCCATTTTTAAAAACCTTTGTGAGTGCTAACTAATACACAGCCTTTATGAATTTGAAGTCTAATGTTCCAAATGCTCTAATCCCTAAATTCTTTGGTTCAGTTTATTATTGTTTTATGAGTGTTAATTTTGATATAGGCCTTTTAAAATCAATTGCTCCCTGTAATTACAATGCTGCTTTATAGTATTTGTGATATATCATATAAGTATACTTGAGGGTCATGAGAAGTTCACATGTGCAGGGTTGGGCCCGTGGATCTCACCTATACACTAGATCGAACAGTCCTGTGTTTGTACGTCTCTGCAGGGGTTATAGTTATTCAATGCCCAGATCTAGTCCACTATGCCCTTTTAGTTTTAAAAACATTGAAAAAGAGAAATCTGTGGAATTTTAGTATTTTGGGAAGTCCTAAATTTGATAAGGTATTTTTGAATTTGAAGGACTAGGAAACCATCAAATCAAAATGCTAATAATTCTCCCAAGTCAAAAGGTAGCTCTGATTTCATTATGCATTGACCACAATTTCCTTTACGTTGAATTCCTTTGGGACGAAAACAAGATATCTCCATTTACAAAATAGAAGTAAAATGAGAAAGCCTCACAAGTCTCATCACCCAAGGCATTTCAGAATCAAATTTAACTTTAAAACAACCTGATTAAGTTGATATTTCAGAACCTTGAATATGGATTTTATTTTTTAACTGGGGGATTAGGATAAAAAGCCAACTTCCCATTTCCTGCTGAATGGTCTTGAAAAATTACAACGGTGGACCTTCCTGTCCAGTGAAGAGGGAGAGGAAATGAAACCCTCCCTCCCTACCTGGTGGGTTCACAATGAGGAAACACACACACACACACACACACACACACACACACACGTACATACGTAGTGATGGTGATGATAATAATGGAGGAACATGTCATAAATAATTAAGTATATAGTCTAACTTATGAAATATTTATTGTTGTTATTGTCAGTAATAGGGAAGGGGCCATGTCATGCTAAGTTTCTCCAGATAGCTCAGTACTACAAAATACTAACTTTATATATATATAGATATATATATATAACTTTCTATTTATTATATATATTTTATATATATTATATAGAAATATATATATAACTTTCTATATATAACTATATATAATAGTTATATATACTATATAGAAATACATAACTTTCTATATATTCTATATATTATATATAATATATATAATATAATATATATATTTTATACATATAAAATACTATAAAGTACTAACTTTCTCTAAATAGCTCAGTACTATAAAATGGAGTGTGTCTGTGTTTGTCAGTCTCCGCTTGGGTTCTCTGGTTTGTTTTGCATTGTTTTTGGAGAGGATGTGTCACTATGCTACTCTTTCTGTTCTCACCCCCGGGTATAGTGAAAGTAGCCTGCCGGGCAGGGTCTTCTGGTGGCCTGAGTGGAGGGACACTCGCCATGCTCTTGGATAAGGATGGCGGGAAGTCCCTGCCCCTGGGCTAGGAAGAGCCTCTGGACCAGGCCTGGGCTGTGGAGGACCTGGTCTCCAGCTCTGCACCCCAGCTGTCAGTGTGGCTCCGCTGCTCTCTGGTCTCGCAGCCTTGGCGCCCCTGCTGGTGCCTTTTGGCTCCTGCTTCCTGCCCTCAGCTGCCTCCTTCAGCCTCTCAAAGGGGGTGAATCTGATTGGTTCAATGTTGTCACCATTGTGCCTGTTGGACAAAATCTCAAGCCTGGCCACCTTATATAGATTTGCTGCTCTGAAGTGCCCCCATTGTCCAGACATTATGGTCAAGGTCACGGGGGGAGGAGGTCCTGAGACCACCAATATCTAAGGACTGTCTGGGATGCTGCCCCATGGGGAGCCTGTGAGCGGAGGTGCTTCCCCCAGTGGAGGGCTGTAGCATGGTAGGTACCCACTAAAGTTAGACCATGGCATTTTTCTCTAAAGGGCTGCAGAGTATATATTTTTGCTGTTGTGGCTATACAGCCTCTGTCACAACTACTCAGTCTGCTGTTGAAGCATGAAAGTAGCCACAGACCACATATAAATGAATGGCCGTGTTCCATCCAGTAAACCTTTTTTATAGAAAGAAGCCGTGGCCATTTTGGTCCATGGGCCTGAGTTTATTAGGCTCTAGGATACAGAACACTGACTTTGAACCTCAGACCTGATGCTTGCTAACCTTGTGACTTGGACAAGTTAATTGGAATTCTCTGCCTCAGTTTTCTCTTCTGTCAAATGGGGATGAAAGTAGCCTTAGCATGGCTATTGAACATGTTCAATGAAGAAATCAGAGTAAGATCTCAGCAAATGCTATTTTTGTTCCTGACCTCCTTATGCACAAGGATAGTGGCAGACTGTTCTCGACCTGTGGTCCCTAGAGAACAGATGTTTTGTGAAGCTTTGGAGTTTTCAGTTGGTCAGTCGGCCTTGCTTTTTTTGGCAGACGCATTCAAAGCTTTAAAGGTCATTTTGTGGTTTTTTTCTTTCCATGTCAAGAACACCTTCAACACTGCTATTTTAAACACTGGGTTTACCTCTAAGTAGTTTACTCACACATGCTTTCTCTGTAAATATTTTCAACCTTTTTTGGGGGTGGACTGTACGTTTTAGGTCAGGGTTTGTCTAATCCGTTACTGCATGTTCTTGGCTCAAGCAGGATAAGACATTACTGTACCCTGAAACCTATATATTCAAAAGCATGCCTATATTTGGTAATTAACATATGTTCAAACTGACAAGGGGCATCCGAGAGTGTGCTGCAATCTGGGAATGGCTGGACTGACCCCTGACAGTCGTGCCTGTCCTCCTGCCTGGCTCATTGAGCTCATGGTAAGCCTTCAGGGATTGCCACGGTGGCTCGGTGTCTGACTGATGTGTGTTGATTGGGCCATTTGCTAATATGATGCAGATTGATGGTAGCCCCCACTGACATGTAATGCAAATAAGAAGCTTATTGCCCACTCTACCATCATTCCAAGTTAAGAGGGTAAAAACATTGCATTTGGCTTTTTTTATAAAAGTGATTTTTTGAAAGACAGAGCTTGTTTAGGGAAAGTAGTCTTGCTAAGTTGTGGCTCATACCCCATTTGGTATTTGGGTTTTGAACGGTTGAGTAGAAAGCAGTTGCCTCCAAAGTGAGTTGTAAGCCAAAGGCAAGGAGTGCCTAGTTTTAGGAGCTGTCAGGTTTGTGTTCCCCTGATCCAGCCAAGGGCTTTCACTTGGTCCCTTCAGGGGGTCACCAGTGGGTTCCTCTGGGACTGGACCCTGCTTGACCAAGAATGACCTAGAGCAGCGATCACAATCTACTGCCCACTCATGGGCCATATACGGCCTGTACCTCTTTGGGTATCACTTGCAAGCTTAGAATAGTTTTTACATTTTTAAATGATCAGGAAAATATCAAGAGGAGAATATTATTTTATTATTACTATTATTTTAGGTGAGAGGAGGGTAGATTGTGAGGCAGACTCCTGCATGTACCCTGTCCAGGATCTACCTGGCAACCCTGTCTGGGGCTGATGCTTAAGTACCAAGCTATTTTTGGTGCCTGAAGCTTATGTGCTCAGCCAATTGAGCTATTCTCAGTACCCGGGGCCATGCTTGAGCCAATTGAGCCACTGGCTGTGGGAGGAGAAGAGGGAGAGGGAGGAGGAGAGAAACACATGGTCACTTCTCCTGTGTGCCCTGACCTGGAAATGAACTCAGGACATCCGTACGCCAGGGTGATGCTCAATCCACTGAGTCACTGGCCAGGGCCAAGAATATTATTTCATGACACATGAAAATTTGATGGAATTTCTATTTCAGTGTTTATAAATAAAGTTTTAAGTTTCATTAATAAAAATGTAGAAATTGGTTTTCTCTCCTTGAAGTACCTTTATAATAACCTCAGTCTTGCCTCTCAGCTTACAAAGCCAAAAATATTTACTGTCCAGCTTGTCACACACACACACACACAAAATTATCCACTCCTGAAATAGAGCAGCAATTGTTAAGTTCTTTTTTAGCTTCTAAATTCTTCTATCAAATGAAAGCTTTGGGGGCAGCCTGATTTACAAAATAGGTTCAAGATGGAGCTGTTTGGAGCAGAGTGGCGGTCTGAGCCTTGCTGGGCATCCGACCCAGCCTCACTCCACACCTCCCCTTTGGGCCGAGGCCGCCTTGGTTAAGAACGTGCCTAGATTCGGGCTTGTAAGTACCGGTTGGCACTCCCTTTTTCACTATGTGAAAATGTAAAAAGCTCTGAAAACCAAAGTTTTTTTTTGTAAGTTTACAGCAAACTCATTTAGTGGTGAAACCTGATCGTAGCTGATTTCATGTCTCTATTTTTCCTCTCTAGTGTGAATAATCATATTTTCACTGCAGAAATAGAAATGTGTTTGTTACAGGACGTTACCCCCAACCCCGCTGGGGGTATTTCCTAATAGGCAGTCTGTGCATCAAATTACCTCTCTAACAGGAAAAACTCCGAATACCGAAGCACATCAGATGCAGGGCACGCGGATTGTTGCGCTCCTGCCCCCGAGGCCTGCAGATTTGCATGCCTCTTTGCATACCATGGACTCTCCATTGCCTGCTGGATGGTGCCAGGGTGGCCCGTCTAACCCGGACACACATCCGCTGTGACTGGCAGTGGCCACATGGGTCTATTCCTCAAATGCCCAGTGTGTCTGGCGCTGACCTCTGACTCACACGGTTTATTCACCACATTTCCCTGCAGCATTTTCCAGCCCTGGCCCAGTGAAACTTCAGAGTATACTGTGTCTCTTGGACGGAGCGATTGCATGACCCCCTTGGAGGCTGGGAACAGAGGGGAAGGCGGGGTTCCCATCCTCTTGGGGGAGGGCAGGGTAAGCAGGCTCTCCCTGAGGAAGAGCCTCATTCAGGCTGAGACTGGAGAACTGGGCCCCAGCATAACGTTCACCTGCTCGTGGGGCCGGTTTGACGCTGGTTTGGAGGATCCCGCAGCCCTCAGTCCCCAGGCCCTGCTGCATCCTCCGCTCTTTCTCTTATAGGCTTTGGGCTTTAGGGATTTGGCTGCTCTAGATTTTGGAGCTCCCTCCTCTGTTGTTCTCAAGGCTTACCACAGAATGGAGTAGGCACCTCCCTCCCCACAGTCACCAGTTCCATGAGCATGAACCTACCCTCTAGTTCTAAGCCCCATCTGAGGGCAGGCACAGGGAAGGAAGTCTCGAGGTGTGGGCAGGCTGCAGAGTCCTAGTGTAGAGGGTTAGATAATACCCCCCCCCCCAACTTTCACACCCACTCAGAACCTCAGAATGTGACCTTGTTTGGAAATATGGCCTTTGTAGATATAATGGGTCAAGGATCCCAAGATGGAACCATCCTGGATGTAGGGTGGCCTCTAAGTTCAATGACTGTTGTCCTTGTGAGAAGACAAGAGGACAGAGAGACACAGAGAAAAGCATATGAAGACGGAGGCAGAGGGTGGAGTGTTGTATCCACAAAGCAAGGGGCACTAAGGGCCACCAGCAACCGCTCACAGATGGGTGAGGATGGCATGGTTTCCCCTCAGAGCCTCCAGGAAGAGCCAGCCTGCCAACATCTTGATTTCAGACTTCTCGCCTCCAGAGCAGTGAGACAGTAAATCTGTCATTTTAAGCCACTCAGTTTGTGGTCCTTTGTTACAACAGTCCCAGTAAACTCATACACCTAGTTTCCCCAAGGAAGTCCGTGGAGGAGTTCTTGATCTGTGGTCTCCAGAAGTCCTACCAGCCTCCTATCCTCACAGCTGTCGTCGCAAAGCAGAGACTTTGTGGTCTTGATTCATTTATTTGAAAGTAAATACCTACTGAGCACTTGCTAGGGACAGGTCTGTCTGGGCATTGCAGGTATAGGGGTCTCTAAGATGGGGTCCTCCTTATTTCATTCGGAAGACATTTAAGTGGGCTCATGTATTGACTGTCCTCAGAACTTGCCGCTGAAGGTCAGGGAGACTAGAATGGATTAGTGTCAGGCCAAATACCCCTTTGTCTCAAGTTGGCAACTTGTGATTTGAGAACCTGTTGACCTAGTGAGACCCATCGCGATGGGTGTTTCTTCACCTAGTTAGCTGCCCCAGCTTACTGCCTCACCATCATGGCCCACGGCTCTCACCCCTGCTCATTACATCCCCACTGTCCCCGGCCTTTGGGGCCAGCAGTGTCCCCATTGGACTGATGTAGACGTTGTGACGTACAAACATTTAGGATGAAGATACCTATGATATTTGCCAGAATGTCTCCATAGATTAGCAGCACAGTTTTAAACAGAGTAAGCATTTGAAACATTACCATTGTGTAATTGTTGTTGTGTTTTTTTCTTTTCCTTTTCTGCCTGCCTTTTCTCTTCTTCCCTCCTCGACCTTCCTCCTCTGTTAGTATCAGGGTCTATGTGCCTCATCCTTGTCCCGCTCTGGTCGTTATCGCTGTTATTGTTGCCGTTTCTATTAATCATCAATATGACACTGTGGCTCAGGCTTCCCCAGCCCTTAGAGGGCACAGTAGGATTTGCACCCAGGTTGTCATCGCTTCCCGTCGTGTCCATTAAGTAAAGTGCCTTGGGCAGCCTTCTCTGTGAATGTCACTTACTAGCCCTCTCTCCCTCACAGGGCATTTTCAGGCAGACAAATGCCACCGATAAACCCAAAGCAAATATTTTGGGTGAGTTCCCTAGAGACACATTAGACTTGGGGTTGAGAAATGGAGTTCCTGTCATTGTTGACTGAAAAAATGCAGCCCCCCTAATAGAGTGTTGGCGCGCGGGGGCCGGGAGCCCGCCGTCCTGCAGACGTGAAGAATGGCAGCGGTGGCCTCCCGTAATTTCAGCGACTCTGTCTGCTTCTGCCTCAGGTAGAAATAATTCAGATTTCACTCTCCATTTTCTTTAATGGGCTAAACAGCCACTTTGTAATACCTGTATTTTATGAGACATAATTCTGGATATTGTTTCTGCCGCGTTTTGAAAAGACAAACCTGACAGGGCCCGGCCATTTAACTTCAGCAATTTTAAAGTTATTTGTAAAATGATATGCTGTCTTTTTTGACCCAGTTACTTTATTAAGCCACATTCTCTGGCAAACATTAACACAACTTCTCCGTGTGTGGGCTAAATAAATATTCGGGCAACACTGATTGAGCGCTGCCTTGGGTAAATAATTCTCCTTCCACACATTTCCTAGTTTATAATGAGGACTTTTCTTCATGATCTGACCAAATGTAGCATTCCAGTGAGAAGGAGACATAAATCTTTAAGTGAGGGAGACACGGAACCTGGGTCCGAGAGGTTTATTAAAAAGAGGGGGGCGGGCAGGGTGACATCCCGAGCTCCCCTTCATCCTTGACTCCTGTCCCACCTGTGCACCCCATAAAAGCTGGGGGACCGGAGACGGTGAAGCAGAAACACATCCTCAGGAGGAGGACGGGAAATTCAAGTCCTATACCAGGCTCTCCCCAGCTGAACCTGTCCCCACCCCGTGTTCCTTCTTCCAGGGAAACCACATGATGCTCTATTACATTTTAAATTGTGGAAGCCCTTGTTCGTGATGCAGTCTGTGCCCTACAGTTTGATTTCCTGCGTGGATTGCTCCCCACAAAGTGCCTCATTTGGGCTCAGCAAGGGGTGGGTTTCCGCGGTGGTCGGGCACCCCCTGCTCTGGCCGTCAGCCTCGGCCGTCCAGTTTCCACGTGTGCCGTGGTGGGCAAGCAGCGTCACCTCTTGACCTCAGTGTGCTCACGGGCAGCAAGGAGATGATAACAGTATCCTCCCTACGGGGATTTGCTAATATCAGGAAGATTATATGAGAAAGAGCATAGAGAGAACTTAGCATGTAAGTGGCCAGTGATTATTACTAGGGATCATGGACGATGAGAACATGCCATTCATGGCACCTTTCATGTATTGCCCCATTTGAACCTCCTTGCAATCTTTTGTTACTCCTGTCGAAGACGAGGAAATTGAGACTCCAGGAGGCTTGGCAACATGTCTGAGTTCACACAGCTGCGCAGTGTCAGGACGAGGATTTCACCTCCAGCCCTGCCCCCTGCCCCGTACGTGCAAGCCCACGGCCGCCCCGCCCTGCTGTGCTCCCCCCAGATCTCCCCGTTCCCTTTCTTAGTCACAGCAGCTCTGTCGCTTGGTAGTTTCGCTGTTCTGGGTCCTTTTTTTTTTTTTTTAGATTTTTATTTATTCATTTTTAGAGAGAGGGGAGAGAGAGAGAAGAGGGGAGGAGCAGGAAGCATCAACTCCCATTTGTGCCTTGACTGGGCAAGCCCCGGGTTCTGAACCGGTGACCTCAGCGTTCCAGGTCAACACTTTATCCATTGTGCCACCACAGGCTAGCTGTTCTGGGTCCTTTTGAGCAACGATTTCTGGAAAGGAGTAAGTGTGATGACCCAACTCAGCAGTGAAATCCTGGACGAAGCCCATTCCTTAGCTGAGGGGCCCCTCCATGCCTTTCTCAGAGCTTGGCATTGCCATGTAGTGTCCACCTGCCCTGGACATTACAGATTAATGTGTGTGAAGTCGGTGGGGCCAGAACATAGGGGCCTTATGTGATATTTTTTTTTTCTATCTTGGTATTTCTTTTTTTTTTAATTTAATTTTTCAATTACAGTTGACATACAATATTATATTAGTTTCATTTTTTTTTTTTTTTTTTTTTTAAGATGGTGAAAGGAAAGCAGAACAAAGCTCTCTCAAGGCGATGCCTCTCTGAAGAGCTGAAAGGAGCAGGCTGGTGTTCAGGATTCCGATCAGACTTGTAAATTTTACCCTCCTTCAAATGACAAGATTTGTTTTGTTCTCTCCAGCATTTAATGCCCCATTTTGTGTGGCTCTGAGAATAATGTTGAGAGTTCAAAAGCTCTCCAGTGACCAAAAATCTAAAGCAGCAAGACTGAAATGATATGACCTGTGAATTAGCCCAGTTTCCAAAAAGTCTCAGGGTTCACAGGATATTGGACATTTATATAATTTATAAAGTGATCTCTCTGATAAGTGTAGTACCCATCTGACACATTTCTTCTTAAAAGTAGCAGTTTCCCATATAAAATAAGAATGTCCTCATTAAAAGAGTGGAAACGACACAAAAGCTGGTGAGAGAGAAAGAAGGAGAAGGAGAAATCACCCAGTATATCCACGCGTAGCATTCTGGCACGTTTTCTTCCTGTACTTTCAGATACACAGGTTTTGTTTAATCTTGTTCTGCTCTCATGGCAACATATACCGTCGTGGTAGCTCTCCTCACAAATGAATCCTCACTTAATTCTGCTAGTGTAATCCAAAAATTCCAGAGATAATTTTTTTTTTTTTTTTTGTATTTTTCCGAAGCTGGAAACGGGGAGGCAGTCAGACAGACTTCCGCATGCGCCTGACCAGGATCCACCCGGCACGCCCACCAGGGAGCGATGCTCTGCCCATCTTGGGACGTCGCTCTGCCACAATCAGAGCCATTCTAGCGCCTGAGGCAGAGGCCAAGGAGCCATCCCCAGCGCCTGGGCCATCTTTGCTCCAGTGGAGCCTTGGCCGCGGGAGGGGAAGAGAAAGACAGAGAGGAAGGAGAGGGGGACGGGTGGAGAAACAGATGGGCGCTTCTCCTGTGTGCCCTGGCTGAGAATCGAACCCAGGACTCTTGCACGCCAGGCCGACGCTCTGCCACTGACCCAGCCGGCCAGGACCTCCAGAGATAATTTTTAACAGAGGGGTAGTCATGCTATCTAAGTAATAGCTTCTTTTTTTTCACTAAAGATTTTACTCTTCCCAGTTGTTCTGCCCTAAGCAGTGCTTCGAATGGCTGCAGGATAGTAAACCGACTTAGTGGGACAGAATTTCAGTTACTCCTTCTCCTCCTATCTGGAGTTTTAGATTATTGCTAAAACCTCTTCCCTGTTAAAGCCCTTCCTATTTTAGGTGATTTCTATGGGGTTGGTCTGCCACAAGCAGAATGACGAGGTCAAAGCTACCAATCCTTGAGAACTCCCAGATACATATGAACTTGGGCCAGAAAAACAGCAGGTAATTGAGTGCAGCTAGGGTTTGGCTGGAGAGCCGGGGAGAGAGAGCATGGCAAGGAGTGGGTCTCTGGATTTGTAATGTCAATATAAGAACTCATTGTAGGTGTGTTAAATAGCCAGCTCCTTCTATTGTAAAAAAAAAGCTAGTGGATTTTATGCCTTGCTAATGTGCATGTCTCTATAGACAAGTGGGAACGGGGAGGGTCTTTGTCATCCCGTAGAATGCCAGGACGCGGACCCGTCGGAGGCTTCTGAAAAGGCGTTCCAAATTTGGATGCTTCCGAAGTTCGCCCTGGCAAGGCGGCTGGATGACATTCTTCCTCGACAATGGCCGAGTCTCAAGTGCCAGGATGCGGCAGACGCTCCCAGGTCATAATTAACCTTCTTCAAAATAAGAGGGGAGAAAGGCTGGGAATGGACCTTTCCGCGCCCCAGAAAGGAGGACAAAAATTCAGAATGCAAATACTTTTGAAACCTCGGCTCTTTTCCATTCTTTATTGAGAAGTACCGAAGAATAAGGTGCTGTATTGCAAGTGGCTCATTGTCCCCAGATTGAAAGGGGCTACACTTTAGCACAAGTCATACGCATTGCATCTTCCTAGCTCTTTTCTTTTTGGGGGGATGATGTCCTCACTCCCCTCCTTTATGACAGCTCACTGGGGGCATCTGTGGACTCTTTTTAAAGACTCCTCTCGAAGAGTGGATTTTCTTTTCTGTTGCCACCGACATTGTGTTTGTCAGTAAGACGATAGCACAGTTTATTTTTACATGGGATTAAATATAACCCAGGTACATCCTATGCCCCGAAACCAAACAGCGGCCTGAGGAAAAGCCTGGCAGAACCCAGTTTCCACTGTGCTGACAGCCCTCACAAATACACTAACATTCCAGCATTCCAAAGGCCTTCTGTTTCTTTCTAAAATCTCAGCCTAACAACATTCTGTTTTTGAAAGTACTTGTTCCTGCTAATTTATTTTTTAAACAAGAAGTATCAGTCCCTTCACGAAACAGTTCACAGGGAGCCCAAGGCATCTCTTAGTGCCATTTTTGGCCGGTGCTGGGAACGGCTCCATCGATCACTGCTATTCATGTATAGCTGGTTTTTATGTCAGTTAAACCGTCTTCCATCAAGTTGGTGAAGCAGAGTCAGGGAACAAGATGAATAGCAAAATGTCTTCTCTGGCATGGAAAGGGCTTTGCTTTTAAATACCTGTGTGGGTTTCTTAATATTTTCAACTCCCTCTCCTATGCCAGTGCCCCTCTGACCATCACTCAGGGTGTCTGTTCTTTGAGCCTTGTTCATGGGGTGGTGGACGGTGTACTGGGGTCCAGTGTGTAAGTGCGAGCCATTGACCAGCTGATGAGGGGCATTCATTTTTTGTCTGGGCTCCCAAGAAAGGGAAATAAGTCTTTAGGATCCCTGAGTGACTTTTGTAGCCCCAGGATTGCGAAATGTCAAGTTTCCAGTCAGCCTGTGGCAACGTCTGTCTGTGCCGTTTGGGTCTTGCATGTGAATGTGCTATTTCACATAAGAAAGGAGGGCATGAACCTGACCAGGCGGTGGCGCAGTGGATAGAGCGTTGAACTGGGACCCAGAGGACCCAGGTTTGAAACCCCGAGGTGGCCAGCTTGAGCGCGGGCTCACCAGCTTGAGCACGAGGTCACTGGCTTAAGTGTGGGATCATAGACATGACTCCATGGTCTCTGGCTTGATCCCAAAGGTCACTGGCTTAGAGCCCAAGGTTGCTGGCTTGAGTAAGGGGTCCCTCAGTCTGCTGTAGCTCCCCTGTAGCTCCCCAGTCAAGGCACATATGAGAAAGCAATCAGTGAACAACTAAGGTGTCACAACGAAGAATCGATGCTTCTCATCTCTCTCCCTTCCTGTCTGTCTGTCCGTCCCTATCTCTGACTCTCTGTCTCTGTCTCTGTCAAAAAGATGTATTTTGTTTATCTAAATGCCAGTCAGTTGACATTTTTTCCCCCAGAAATCAACAGGATTTTTGCTCTTCCCTGACCCCCTTTTATCAGGATCAGTCCTTCGGAGAGCGTGCAGTGTGCACAGCCTGGGGTGCCAACAGTGGGTGCAGTGGGTGAGAGCACATCTTCATGGGCACTGTTTAGGATTGCCCAACATGATGATAATAAAAAGCAGCCAACTTTGGTCAGTTTTAGTGCTGTCTTTAAACTCTCGATGACATGCACCCATTTATTGCTTGCACCCTGAGTGGGCCTAGTCTCCAGTGCCCACGGCCCCCTGCCCCTTTTTTGCCATGGGTGCAAATATGCCATTAGGGACTGTTGGGATACAGTCGCAACCCTGAAGGAAGTTACTATTCCACAGAGGACGTGCTGCATGAATGTGGATAGCGACAGTGGCAGGGCCAGCGGGACCCACGTTTCCCCTGGAATCTCCTTCGGGTCAGCTAAATCCACTCAGACCCTCATTCTGCACTGTCTTCCTTGGGAATCCAGGAGCCCCCTGGTTAAAGCTCATGTCTTTAGGTCCCCTCTAGCATCACACCCCTGCCCCTGTGGCCGTGGCTGGTTCCTGGATCACACAACTGTTTTACGGATGCTCCTTGGGTCCTCTCTGTGCCCACCTGGATGTGAGTCCCCTCTGTTCCCTTACTCCCTGCACACCCCTGCTCCTTTCCATGTGGGCATTGCCACGGGGCTCCCATCTTTCTGCAGATGTGCGGAAACAGGAGCCCGCAGACAACGCAGACACCTAGCTGAGAACCGAGCCCCGGCCATCACCGCCCTCTGTAAACTGGGGTCTGATGTGTGCGTCTCACAAGGCACGGGCCTCTGGTACATGGAGAGTGCTATGTGAAGCGCCAGTGACGCGGTACAGTGGTAATGCTATTTGCTGACATTTACTGAGTGTTTACTCCAGGCCGGGCGCTGTGCTCAGTGTTTGACGTGGATTTCCATCATTGGTCCTTACAACAACCCTTGGAGACAGGCACTCTTAGTGTGCCCTTTTCTCCTGTGAGAAAGCGTGGAGTGTGTCAGTGCATTCCCCAGCTCTTACATGGTTGGAGAGGGGGGTAGGGGTGGATACGAGAGGGGGGTAGGGGTGGATACGAATCCAGGACTTCCGTCTGCAGAGCTCCAGGCATAAACGCAGAGCTGCCTCATCCTGCTGCCTCAGGGAACTCCAGCACCATGCCCAGCGCTTTATAAAATACCCCTGGGATCCTTTCTCTTACTGCCGCCCCGTTTCGTGGGAACCCTCCCCATGGCAGCGCCGGCCTCCAGTGCAGGTAGCTCTCACCCAAGTTTCTTCTTGTATTTTAAATGTAGATCCAGAGTTACGTTAGTCCCCTGACTTTCTAGGATATGACCCACAGACTGAGAACGTTGTCAGGAGAAGCTGGGCTGAGCTTTCAGGCTGTGCAGCGTTGTCACCGAGCTTTAGCTCACAGGTGATGAGGGGCCAGGAGCCCCGGCACTTCCCTCTGAACTCCATCTGGAGCTGGACACAGCCACCCGTGCAAGTGGGGGACATCAGACCGCGGGAGACGTGTTTGTATAAACTTAGGTGAACCGAAGTGATCATTTCAACAACATTTGGGGCTTGATTATTTACATGGCCCCTGTCCTTCCAAGAATTACAAACTGCAAACCAGGATGAGGCTTTTGAAGGGTGAACACTGCTCAAACATTTCGCAGCAGAGGTGGCTGTGGGGTGGAGGCTGGGAGCCCAGATGAGGAGAAAGGGCACTGGAAGGGGAAGGTGGGAGGAAGGGGCAAGTGAGATAAGCAGAGGGAATTCAGAAAGTAATAAAGTCCTCAAGTTATCAGAGGGCTGAGGCCAGGTCCCCAGCAAGGAGCAGCTGTGTACAGAGTGATTCACACCCACTTGGGGTGAATCTTGACTTTCACCTGGAGGGCACACCTGGCCTTCGGTATGCCACCTTCACTTCCTGACTCTGTGACCTTGGTAATTACCGCCCCCTTCTCTCCGGGATCAGTCCCCTTATTTGTGACCAGTAGTAACCTCCATCTCATAGATCCACGGTGGGGATTAGATGAAAAAACACACAAAGGAGTGCTGGGCACAGTGGCTGTCTGACCTGACAGGGAGAGCTCCAGAGAGTGGTTTGAAGCTTGGTTCTGGGGCTCGATGGCCTGGGTTTGGTTCTCGGCTCTGTTCCCTCCTAGCCATGTAACTCTGGACAAGTGACTTCATTCCTTTGTGCCTTTGCTTCCTCCCCTGTAACGCAAGGATCACAACAGACATTTTTTTTTTTTTTGGCAAGATAAAATGCAGTGGTCTGTGGAATGTGCCTGGCCAGTTGGTAGTGCCCAAAGCTAGCAGGTACGAATATTGTAAGGATGGCTCACCTGGGGACCTACGCTGTGCCGGGCAGGGTGAGTGCAGAAATGACCACCCGAGGCAGCTGAGGCTCAGATGGATGGAATGACTTGCCCAAGGTCCCACAGCCCTGGCTCCTGCTGCCAGGTGTGGCATTGCCAGATGTTGTAAGAAGAAAGAGGAAGCTGACTTTTGTTCTTTGCCCGTTTTCCATCCAAGGTCTCATTTCATGGTGCCTCGTGACAGTCCATACGGGGCCTGGAACACAACAGGAGCTCAGTAAATTTCAGCTCATGTGCTCCTTGGGCCTTGGGAGGCCTCCTGCTCCCTCATCTTCCCTTTGCTGTGATCAACTGTGGTCAATTCGTTGGCACCGGCTTTTCCCATTTCTGCAGCCGTGGTCCATTGCAGTCAGTGGCTCATTACGAGGCTCTGCGCACTGGCCAGTCCCCTGCCTGCTCTCCTTCCCATCGGATCGTTTGAGTAGCAACAACGATAGGTAAGGAACCAGAAAGTTCCCATCAATTCAGCATCTATTGTTGCAAAAACGACTCCAGCTAACTCCATTCTAAAAGCCGCCTAAAATTTATTTACTCATTACCCCAAAGGATCCAAAAACATTACACCAAACCCCAATAACCTTTGTAACACATGGTATCCTGGGCCACTTTTTTGCTTATTAGCTTGTCCAGCAAATGAGTGGTACAGCCCAAACATAGACATCAAGTAATTCTATTGTTACAGCATGTATTAATCCTTCCCCCTGCCCTCCCCCCCCCCCCCCCGCCCTTGCCCCGGCAAGGTTTAGTGAAGGAGAAGTGGAAATTAATGGCCAAATGAAGGTTTTAGGTTATGTGTGGATTTCATTTATCCGCACTCTCTCTTTCCCCCATTAGCATGGTTAATTAAGAGTTGTCAATACATCTTTGCTGGAGTATTTGATTATTTTTTCAGCAGGGAAGATTAGAATGAAGTCTTCAGATCTGGCAAGTGTCAGGGGACTTGTAGAGTAAATTGCAGGTTAAGCCCTCATTTTGATCTCCGGGACCAGAGCAAGCACCGTTTCATTGACATGTCATCAGCTATGATCTGAGGGAGCACACAGAGGTGCCCTTTGGGGACAGATGAGCGTCCCGCTCTTGTCTCCCATATTGAAAGGGTTTATTGCATAGCACGTGCGCGGGGGTGACCGAGTGGCAGACCAGAACCAGAGTTTCCTGAAGCCGGCTCTGACAGGCGCTTCCTCGGTGCTTTTCATTCTTTTTAAGTATGAGTATATGTATGGAGATGTGTCCACGCATATTTTTGTATATTTTTGTCCTGGCAGAGATGGAGGTGTGAGTTTGAACAAACAATACATAGTAGTTAAAGTTGACAGACAAAAATACCATTGGAATCACCCTTTTTGTCTCCCAGACTCTAGTAAAAAGCCTTCCTGCAAATGGCAAATGTCTCTGCCCTTTAGGCATTTTTTTTAGCATTTCTTTTTTTAATTTTTTTTATTTTTATTTTATTTATTCATTTTTAGATAGGAGAGAGAGACAGAGAGGGAGAAGGGGGGGAGGAGCTGGAAGCATCAACTCCCATATGTGCCTTGACCAGGCAAGCCCAGGGTTTTGAACCAGCGACCTCAGCATTTCCAGGTCGATGCTTTATCCACTGCGCCACCACAGGTCAGGCTTTAGCATTTCTGTTGACAGTGGCCTTTATTTTTCCTTCTTACTTTAGGGCTCTAAAATTCTAGAATAAATCTTACCAGAAATTAATTATACCTTGAGATTTCCAGGAGAGGCAGGCTAGTTTTTATTATTTTACACACTAAATATACCCCTAGATAACACAATACATATTTATAGTGACAAGTTTTGTTTTATTTATAGGGTTATAACAAATCATCAAAAACAACCCAAAAAGGGCCACTTAGCTGGGCGTCCTGATTTCTCCTGCTTCATCAATGAATTATGCACGCATTACAAACAGCAAGGAGGAGGAAAGGTTGGTTTAGAACAACACAGATTGGAAAATTACACCATTTGTTTAAACAACATTTATTATTGATTATTCAGCATAGGGGCTGATAGAAACGCAAATAGTGGCACTAATATCACCTATTTATGTAAACCCTTTATAAATGTCAGACCCTACCCTCTGTTTAGATCAGAATAAGGGTTCAGATTTTCCAGCTCTGTTTTGTAAGAGAGCAAGGATAAATTTGGCATCTATTTTCTTGAGTCCTTTAATCCCTGCGAGATCCCTGTCATTCCCCCTATTTTGTAAGGAAGAAGGAAAATTGGGGTTCAGAAGGATGAAGTAATTTGCTTAAGGTCACATTCCTGTGGTCATACACAAACTTCCCATCACATACCGTTGTCAGTGTGTCAGGAACCAGCAATTCATTAATGATGTTAATGATCATAGTCATAATCCTAATCGTGTAACACGTATTAACTCTCATTTGCTGACCCTGTTGTGTTTAACTCCCAATCTTTTTAACTCCCAATCTTTACATGAACTCCATGAATAGATGCTATTCTTGTGTTCACTTTATAGCTGAAGCACCTAAGGAATTAAGGACCCTGCTCAAGACCACAGGTTAGTTAAGTGGTGGAGCAGAGCTCACGAAGAACACCGTTACGTCCTGTCTTTGCCCAAAGTTGCATGCTTCCAGGCTTTTCTTGCAGCACCTGCTCCTGACTCCTGGACACCACGGTTTCGTGAACGTGTTTGAGCAGTTGTCCGGTCAGCCATTGCTTCCAGTTTGTCCCCCACTGGTTTCCTCAGAGCCAGGAAAATCAGATCTTTAACTTCATAAACATAAAAACTTCATTTTCCTTTGAAATAGTCATAGGCTAGCACGGACAATGTTACTTTCACTAAAAAGGAATGTAAAAAATACAACCCAACAGACTAATTGCAGGAGTTACGCAATGGTGACTTGGGAGTGAGAAATTGAAGCTGGTGAAATTAGGAGCATGCTCTCCATGAACACGGAGTGCCAGGCCGGGCCGGGCCTGGCGCTGACTCCGGCTGTGCCGTGCCTTTCCCTCTGAACACGTGGCAGGCATTCTCACTCTACTGTGCAGATGTCGGGTGGGTCCCAAGCTCATCCATGTAGCCCTTCACTCAGGACATCTGGTCAACCTTTCTCACATCAGCAAGGCTGGCTTTTGAGAGATTTCAATGACAGTCTTTTTAAAGAATTTATTTATTAAAAAAAAAAAAAAAGTCTCCCATGAAAAATTATCTTGAGCATTTAAAAAATAAAATCCATTTTGTCTTCTTGCACGGAGACGTGCCATTTCTACTCCATCACTCAGATGCTCGCTTTGGGCAGCTAGTTGTCCAGACCCCCTTTCTCCGAGCCCCTTCAGGAAGCATCAGGTGCGGGCCCCTCGCGCCTCAGTTCCAGTCAGGGTTTTGAAAACCCTCCGTCTAACCCACGGGCGGGGGCACACCTTGGCCCGCCTGTTATGGAGGCCACTGGAGGGACTTCTGAAGAAGCCCCCCTTTGTAAGAGCCGTTCGGGGCGTGTTTCCAACACCGTCTCCCACATGTTTCAGATGCCACCCACGGCTTCCCGTTTCATGTCCCTCGCCTCGACACTAAGCGCCATGTTGTTATTTTTACAAGTCTTTTCCAGGCCTCGGGTTTTCTAGACTGTTTAACATTTGCCATAACCAATAAGGGTCTAACTGTCTTGGCACGTTCGGTGGCCCCCCACCCCCGCTCCCCGCCGCACCTCCTCGTTTCTGGCTCCCTGTCTTTATGAGCCTGTAGAACAGTTCTCGGGTTTTCTCCCAAAATAGTGGGCAGGAAAAAGAAATATATGTGAATAAGCCTGAAAGGTTTAAAAGCCTGGAAGACGCTAAGAAACTATATTGCCGAGAGAGAGAGAGAGAGAGAGAGAGAGAGAGAAATGTGAATTCTTTGGATAAATTGTATTTGTGATGCTCTCTTGTTGCTTTAGTAGAGGGGAGAGTAGTCATATTTCTAGGTGGGGACACACCTGCTCTCCTGATGTCCTTTTGGGGAAGGGGAAGCACAGAGGAAGAGCAGATTCCTTCTGCACGTGCTCACCTCGCTTAGGAAAATGTGCACCCTCGAGATGCTAGAGACCTAATGAAGAATCATGCATCCCAGCACAGTAAATAATAACAATGCCCACAGATTATCGAACGTCTGTGACAGCCAGACATTTTTCTAGTCCCTATAAATCTATAATCGTATTTACTTCTCACAATAGCTCTATGAGGTTTTATCATTTCCCCTTCACAGATGAAGAACTTAAAGCTCAGAGAAATTAGTAACTTATTCAAGTTACTGCATGGTATCATGACATCAGCATAGTTCTCTTTACCCCCAATCCCAGGGCCTGTCATCTACACCATGGGGGCTTCAGGCCTGTCCCAACTAGGGCGAGCAAAGGACTGGAAATCACCTCCAGTTCAGCCTCTAGCACTGGTTTCTTTTTTTTTTTTTTTTTTTTTTTTTCATTTTTCTGAAGCTGGAAACGGGGAGAGACAGTCAGACAGACTCCCGCATGCGCCCGACCGGGATCCACCCGGCACGCCCACCATGGGGCGACGCTCTGCCCACCAGGGGGCGATGCTCTGCCCATCCTGGGCGTCGCCATATTGCGACCAGAGCCACTCTAGCACCTGGGGCAGAGGCCACAGAGCCATCCTCAGCGCCCGGGTCATCTTTGCTCCCATGGAGCCTTGGCTGCGGGAGGGGAAGAGAGAGACAGAGAGGAAAGTGCGGCGGAGGGGTGGAGAAGCAAATGGGCGCTTCTCCTGTGTGCCCTGGCTGGGAATCGAACCCGGGTCCTCCGCACGCTAGGCCGACGCTCTACCGCTGAGCCAACCGGCCAGGGCCTAGCACTGGTCTCTAACCCCCACTGGTCCTCACTGTCTCAGTCCACCTCACTCCATCTTCCCTGACCCTCCCTTCCAGCTTTCTCTGGTCCAAGAACTTGACTCTTACCATCATCGCTGAGAAAGGAACTTTGTACTCTAATGAACCAGACAGCTCAGTCCAGGAGAGAAAGGCACTAGGCTCAGACCCAGAAGTCACACAGCTTTGCAGCCACCATAGACAATCGAATGAACCTCTCTCCGCCTCAGTTTTGTTATTTGCTAATTGGGAAGAATAGCATCTAGCCAAAAAGGTGACTGCAAGATTGAAAGAAATTCCCATTCCATTTGCATTCAGTGACTGTTTTTTGAAAGAAGGAGAGATTGATGACTTTGTTCTAAAATGAGTAGTGAACAGAGTATGACATTAGTGAGTGGCCCAGATGCCCCTCTCTGCAATCTTGCAGGCGGTCATCTGGGATTGCATACCTATAGGCAGCCTCCAATCACATGGCAGTCTATGTAAATGGCGACCCGTCTAGTTGTTGGGTGTACAACCTGAAACAGCCACACAGGGAGGGCAGCCCTGGTCTCCTGCATTCTGAGTCACTTGCTTGAGGTGAAACCATGGGAGTCCTCTCTATGTGCCACTTTCTTGGCTTTGAACTTGACCCCGTGTCTTTTGCATTTCTTCGCAAGGGAATGCCGGCCCCATGAACTTCTTAAACACACACAAGGGTTTCCTGGCCTGGGGTCTTCATCTGGCTGCTAGATTGTTTAAAGAAGGATTTTTGTGATTCTTCTAGGCTGACACAATGGCTGTCATCTGTTGTTTTTCTAATCTTCCAGTAAATATTTGGAAAGGGAAGGTTTAGGCCTGTGTGTTTCTCTTAGGTTGGAAGGGTAAATAAAGCCATCACATTTCATGAGTTTTCTTCCAAGTTTGCTCAAATGCTGCTGCAGGTCTGAAATATTTGCAACCTGTAGAGCAGCGGGGTGTACATTTGGCAGCAGGCAATATTGATGGATTTGGGGAATGCCTTTTGACAGTTACAAGCTTGTGTGAGGCTGTGCAGACTCCTCTGAGCCAGCCCAGCAATGGAAGTGGGGATTGAGTGACATAGACTCTTAGGCTATGTCTCAAACCATATAAATCAAGGGCAGACTCTCAGTCCTACAAGGAGGACCTGCGGGGAGCTCCGTGGGAGGCACTGCTGTTTACTCTCCCCTCGCCCCCTGCAACCAGGCAATTAAAACCGAGGAACAGAATAATGTTGCCCAGACAGGCTTCTTTTTCTCACCCCCATTTCTTGTTCATTGGGAGGCTTTGTAATTAGATCACAGCTTCTTTATTCCTTTGTAAAGATTTAGAACAATGATCACACATGCTCTGCTGCTTTGAGTGGAAAAGTCTTCTGACAACTTTTGGAACTCTCTGTGTCCTAAGACTTAGCATCAGATTCTTTCTACCCCTCACCTGCTATGTGACCTGGGACAAGTGACCATTCTGTGCCACAGGTTTTTTTTTATTTTTTATTTTTTTTCTCAAAATAGGAGCTGGCTATATTTTCATTGTTGTTTCTTCCGCCCCCTCCCCCATCCCCCAAATGAGAGACAACATATCTTCAATTACAGAAATTTGCTTCTAGGAAAAAAAGAACTATATGTGACTCCAGGTCATATTGTATACCATTTTGATGGAGGAAAAGCTGTTGAGCATGTAAGTTATAAATCCTGATTTGCCTATTTAGTGAAATATCCTATGTGTAATTAAAAATATTTCATTTCAAAGGCATGGCTTGAGACATTTAATATGTTTTAGACACGAACCAAAAAGCCATCAATTTCACATTTGCTAATGATGCTGGAAAGAAATTAAAAATATATCAGCGATTTGTACAAAAAAGAAACCAGTCATATTATAACATTAATTACAGTGAGGGGGAAAAATTCCTCTGTTAATTTAAGGTACCAGTAACTTTAACTATATATTGATAGCTCTTTATTATCTGGGATTAAAAAAGGATTACAAAGCAGGGTCGATACACTGAATATAGTTTTGCTGGGAGATTTAATGATGGCAAGCTCTCATGGAATTAGCATGTCATGAATGGTCTGAAACCCAAATGGCTGCAGAGACGATCTCTCTCTTTGCAAAACGAGAGCATCTGTCAGATTCCATAGCCTGCTCTGTGTTTGTGATGTGCTTGGGCAGAGCTCTGCTTTGATGGACAAAACAAGCCCTTCTGGGGGCTTGACACTCCCATGGAATTCCAAGGAACTACCTAGAAGGTAAATGATACAGCCCAGTTGTTCCTTGTCTAACTTTGGCAATCATGCTGGGGAAGAAAAAATATTTTTATGTGTTCATACGGCAGTTAAAGAGTATTCCAGACTCCCTCCCGCCCCCGCCCCTCCCCAAAAGGCATGTTTCCTAGCCAAGGCCCACATGGCTTTTCTTTACTTTAAGTGCTCCTTCTATTATCTTGACCTTAAAGTTTACAGGGTAAAGGAAACATTTATGGAACAGTTAAGACCAGTTAGAACATAACGACTTGCCTCATTATCACACTCTACAAATCTCCACTTTACAGAGTTCACTTCCCTGTCTGCTTTAAACTTGTGTTTGGCCTGCAAATACTGTTACTGGTGTTCACATATGGAAACATGGGGAACTTCTCATTCCTTCCCTCGGACGTGCCAAAAATAAGAACCTTTAAGAACTCGTAAAGTAATTTAGCACCACATTAATAAAAGAAGTACAGCCTTGAATTATTTCTGTATGTATGTGTTTGAGTTAGTAATAGGATATTTTTTAGCTGTCTGTTCAGATATTTAATCTGCTTAATAAATAAATAGCTCCTACAAATCAACAATCTAAAATTTAAAAAAAGAAGAAGAACCCAAGTAATAGTAGGACAATTTACAAAATTCTAAAGTGTCATTCAAATGAGTACTGAGAATTTGGAAAATACTCAGGCTTATTAGCAAGGAAGAAAATAGGAACTGGATTAAACTTTTATACATGTAAAGTTAACAAAGGTTAAAACTTAAAAAAAAAGTGTTGGGAGTATTACAGAAGTGGGCATTTTTAAAAAAAGATTTTATTCATTTTAGTGAGAGAGGAAGGGAGAGAACAGGAAACAGAAAGGAACATGAGTTGCTCCTGTGTGTGCCCTGCCCAAGGCTTGAAGCAGCAACCTCTGTGCTTCAGGACGATGCTCCAACCAACTGAGCTCTCCAGTCGGGGCAAAGTGGGCATTTTCAATACGGTGGGAGAGCAGTCCAATTTCATATGTCAGTTCTGAGGTTTAATCTGGTGATCTCGGTCAAAAGTTTTAAAAAACATTTGTTTTTTAACCTAAGATTTTCATATCTAGGAAATATTTTTAAAACATCTTAAGGGAACTTATGGACAGTGATGGTCATAAATATATTATTTCAGTGATGAGAAAATAGAACTTAAAATATTGAACAACTGAATTAAATTGTGATGATCTAAAAGCATAAAATACGATGCAGGTCACAAAAATGGAAACTAAAATAAATGCAAGAAGTTGAAAATTTTAAATTGTTGCACTTTCAAGTTGTTTCTCTTTTAAAATTTTCCAAGTTATCCATTAAAATTTAAATGAAAACTAGAACAATCATGAAGGGTAAGCTCCCTTTTTGTTGAGTCAGAAAGTATTTGCTTTTATCAATACAAACCTGTAAATAAATTTATTTCAACTTGAGGCTCATTTAAAAAATATTTATTATATCATAGCAAATATTTTTATAAGTAGAATCATTTGTATTTTTCACACGGCATGCCCTTCTGATGGCCAATGAAGAGAACCGGTATCATGCTTTATGCGTGTTACTTCTGGTCCTGCAAACATACAGACTTAAGAGCGATACAGATAATTTAGTATTAGCTGCCACGTGCACCTTTGGTAAACACCTGCTGATCTGTAAGTACCTCTCAAATCGCGAATGAAAACACAAGAAAGTAGATGCTCTGTACTTCTGGGACACAATACTTTATTATACAAGAATCTTTTGGATTCAGTCTATCTGGGAGAAAGGATCTGACAAGTTAATTAATTTGCTTTTTCTGTTATCTAAAAGCTTACAAGACTCAAATCCTCCTGGCACCCAGAAACATTTTCTGTTTCTGACGTTGGGAGCAGCACACCCCTGACCACCAGGGTATTCGGATACAGTGGTCTTTTGTTCCAGGGACATGGGAAAGAGATGTAGAGCTGCAGTGTTCTGGGGCTTGACAAGTTTTCACTGGGGGAGTAGATGTGTAGGTCACATGTTACCCCATACCATGCTCAGAAGTGCATCTCAAGTGACGGAGGCATCTCTGTGTTTTCCAATACACTTATTTTTTTTTTGGGGGGGTGTTTGATACATGGTGTTTTTTGAAAGTTGGGGACTAAGACAGGGGTCCATCTTCCCTAGGCCTAGGGTAATTATATACTCATTCAAATGCTTATTCATTCATTTAACAAAATGTGGCATCCAATGTTTCTAGACACTGTTCTAGACATTGGGGATGCTGCAATGAATGAAACAAAAGCCCCTCTTTGGAGCTTATCTTCTAAGGGATCTGTGAGAAAATTGGAAAGCGAGTTGGGGTCAGCTTGAGAAAAATTTCAACTCCTGATTTAGGGATTTGAAATTTTTAGGGGAAATTAGTGAGTTGTTTTTCCTTTCTTTCTTTTTTTTTTTTAATTTTTTTGAATAAGGAATTGGCCATTTGGAGAAACAGGATTTTTTTTTTTTTTTATTCTTTTTTTTCCAAGTAAGAGGAGGGGAGATAGAGAGACAGACTCCCGCATGTGCCTCATCTGGAATCCAGCCAGCAACCCCCATCTGGGGCCGATGCTCTGCCCATCTGGGGCCATGCTTGCAACTGAGCTATTTTTAGCACCTAAGGTGGAGGCTCCACAGAGCCATACTCAGTGCCTGGGGCCAATATGCTGAGGGAACAGGAAGAGAGAGAGAGAGAGAGAGAGAGAGAGAGAGAGAGAAGGGGGAGAGGTAGAGAAGCAGATGGTCACTTCTCCTGTATGCCCTGACCAGGAATGAAACCCAGGACATCCACACGGTGGGCTGGTGCTCTACCACTGAGCCAGGGCCTGTAGAAGCAGGATTTTGACAAGATTTATCTAGTATTGTGTGAAGTCATTTTTAAGTTAACCATATGGATAAAATATTAATTAAGTAGTTTAAAAACTTATGATTCAACCATATCAATTTTAGGCCAGTTGAGAGGCACTTTAAAAAAATAATACAAACTCTTCCTTTTCCTCCTACGATTACTGCCTTGGTAAGTGGTGACAAAAATAAAAAAGCTGAGATTTTACATAAAATCTTTATTAATAGGTTGCTTTATTAATTGCAGGTTCCCCTATTTTATTTCATTTTTTATTTATTCCCTTATGAATGGGCACACAACTGATTTTGCTTAGTTGTTAATTGAACTCTTTGCAGAATGGACTAGTGTTTCTCACTTGAGATTCTTGATACCTTAAATTTCATGGAGACAGGCCCTGGCTGGTTGGCTCAGTGGTAGAGCGTTGGCCTGGCGTGCAGAAGTCCCGGGTTCGATTCCTGGCCAGGGCACACAGGAGAAGTGCCCATTTGCTTCTCCACCCCTCCCCCTCTCCTTCCTCTCTGTCTCTCTCTTCCCCTCCCGCAGCGAGGCTCCATTGGAGCAAAGATGGCCCGGGCGCTGGGGATGGCTCCTTGGCCTCTGCCCCAGGCAGAGAGCAACGCAACAGAGCGATGCCCCGGAGGGGCAGAGCATCACCCCCTGGTGGGCGTGCCGGGTGGATCCCGGTCGGGCGCATGCGGGAGTCTGTCTGACTGTCTCTCCCCGTTTCCAGCTTCAGAAAAAAAAAAATTTCATGGTGACAGTTAACCTCCTTTGAGCTTCCAGAAAGGGCTGGGTCATGGTAAGTAACATGGATATGAAGAAATGAGTATTTAGCTTCATGATTGAATGCATAACATTAAAGACTGCACGTTTAGCATTTTTGGTGAGTTGAATAAGCATAAGAAATTGGGAAAATTTAATTTTAGTGGCACCCTAATTAAAATTGGGAGGTTTCTTGGGAGCTTTTAGTACTCCATTTCTTTTTTTATCCTGCTGTGTGTATTTACCACCACTTTATTTCTGTTAGATTAAAAGTATTTTAAAAGGAAAGCGATAAAGACATATCATTCACAGTGATTGCTGTCCGTTGCTATATCCATATTTATTCTATAAGGATGATAGGGCATATATCATATGCCATTCACATAATTTATTCCTTCAGATGATAACTCAGGCTTTTATAGCTGTGTCTACTTGATGCTACAGTCATGGAAAGAGATTTGCTATCATTTTTGTGTTGTGCATCAAAAATTCTGCATTCCTCTCTGGGACTTATAGGGGTGAAGTGTGACTTCTATGTAAATCATGTTTTATTTCCATGATCTTTGAAATGACCCCAGTATGCATGATTTCTTGAAATATCTATTCGAATTCCACCTGGAAGATAATGTGTTCTAAAATAAGCTGGTAATGTTATTAATACATAATCAATGAGCATTAGGAAGCAGGAACTATCTGCCAATCATTTGAGTACATGTGGTAAGTATATCCCACGTCCTATTGACTAAACTGTGGCCTCCCGCACAGTTTGTCTTGTCAATAGTGCAGCCTTGGCTGATCATCTTGGATTCATTCTGTGGGAATGTCTTTTATTTGCTGTAGGCCTGTGTAATGTGTGGCTCAGAGAGAAATGAGTCTCAGTAAGGCAGAACACCCCATTTTTTAAGATTGGATATTCACTCTGGGTACCAATATTTTGCCTCCAATATCTAACAGAGTTCTGCACCTTCATGGAGACAGCAGGCCAGCTGGAAGCTCCTTCCCTTTGGCATGCAGTCCAGCTACAGTTACTCATAAATGTTGGTCACTACTGTACATGATATATAGTGTGTGTTCTGATAAATCCTCTTAGCTGCTCTTAGTGAAGATACCAGATGAGCACCTTATTGTGGCTAAGCATATAGCTCCCCATTCTGGTCTAATCTGGGGTTCCTTGACTGGATGATTCTATTGAACCTTTTTCAAGGGCCTCATGATATTCTTCTTCCACACTGTTTGTACTTCGATTGGTAGTGTCTTTGTTGCTGATCCTTTGTTGTCATTTATGAGTGATCCACAGCCTCCACTTATCCAATTATAATCCCCATCATGTATAAAGCTGACCTCCTGCTTTGTATGCAAGTGCTGAATGAGTTCTGAGTTCACTGAGTTCTTTGCTTAGAATGCTCTGACCAGCAGTGATCATGCTGGGTCAACAGGAAGGACATTTTAACTACTCTTGTCTAGAAGAGTCATGCTCTGTTTGGGGTCGCACCTGAAAACTGACTCTCCACTGGGCAGAACCATCGTACTCCTAAGCCATGCTATTAACAGTCAATCATCAAGAGGAGTGGCGCAGGGTCAGTCTTCTTTTCCATTTTCATGCCTACAGCATGTGGGCTACATTAGACTTGGAATGGTCTTTCTTTTTTTTTTTTTTGTATTTTTCTGAAGTTGGAAATGGGGAGGCAGTCAGACAGACTCCCGCATATGCCCAACCGGGATCCACCTGGCATGCCCACCAGGGGGCAATGCTCTGCCCATCTGGGGCGTTGCTCTGTTGCAACCAGGGCCATTCTAGCACCTGAGGCAGAGGCCACGGAGCCATCCTCAGCACCTGGGCCAACTTTGCTCCAATGGAGCTTTGGCTGCGGGAGGGGAAGAGAGAGACAGAGAGGAAGGAGAGGGGGAGGGGTGGAGAAGCAGATGGGTGCTTCTCCTGTGTGCCCTGGCTGGGAATCGAACCTGGAACTCCTGTACGCCAGGCCGACGCTCTACCACTGAGCCAACCGGCCAGGGCCAGAATGGTCTTTCTTAGCCTCTCTCACGTACCATGGAGTCTCAGATTAGTTAGAATGAGGTCTTGCCTTGATGACGATGTACCGTTTATTTCTAAGGAAACATAATGAAAATGAAACTCAGTTGAAACTTTAAGATTGACCACATAACTTAGCTAAGCTACTTGTCTTTTATTTTCTTCTCCTTTTTAATGCAGAAAGCTCCTCAGGACATATTGTGGAAATAACATCTGAATCTACAAAGTCTGGTGTCTAAAGAGTAGTGTCAAAAGATTGTAACTCTTTAATATAAATTCTTGGGAGCACCTAGGGAATGTGTGGATTCTGGAGAAGTAGTTCATTTCTGGGCTAACATGGCTCTATTTTATTCGGAATTCATAATATGTTAATAGTGTAATAGTCAACCTTCAGATGGAGAGGCGTAAGTCAACCTTAACCCAGAGTGACTTGGTGAGAACGTTGATGCTGCTGCTGCTGGTGATGACTGTAATAATTGCTGCCACTTATTTCATATCCACTGGGTGCTGACGCTGTACTGGATCTGCATGGATCTGCATTGTTCATTCTAGCATTCCTGTGAGACGGGTGGAATTGTCTCCGTTTTCCAAGGGAGCAAATTAAAGATCAAAGAAGAATGACAATAGCTTAGAACTTGCAAGTGAGGTTTGTGCCACCTTATTCCTAGTACATTCATGTGGTATCTGAAAGGAGTGACATCATTTTGTCTTTTTGAAATCTTTGGGGCCTGGTTTGGGGCATAGCTCTACCTGAGTAGGTTTTTTAATTGTCTTCATGCACATGGTCTGATAACTTCCTCCTATACCCAAGGCAGCAAAAGTTTATGCACGAAGATGACTCAATTAGGAAGTTCCTGGCTACCTTCTCAGTCTAGGAGTTTATCCTGGGTAAACTCAGATTTACCTCTTTTATGACTCTCTGTGCTTCTAAAATGTTCATGCTGTCATTATTGCTGAGATGCCTTTTTTGTTGTTGTTGTCGTGATCTTTACAGCTGGGTCTGTTGCTTCTCTTTTTCATGTCTTACTGGTATAAAACTGCTACATATATTAGCGCTCTGTTAATAGAATCTCCCAGGAGACTCAGCCTCCAGTAATTGGTGGCTGAGGTGGGGGAGAGTGTGCTTTATATTTAAAAGGGTTGCCATAACTATATGAAAGAAAAATTAATAAGTCACTCGAATTTCATTCTTCTTGTACATGATTTTCCCCCCTTAGTTTTGCCTTTTGTTTGTGTTAAACTGAGTACGTCATTTACATGTATAATGGCAACCACTGGGCCTTCTAACTCTAGAAGAACCTGTGATTGAAGCTATGTGCTGGGGACTAAGGAAGACTGTGAGAGCCCTAGTTCTCAGATCTCAGTTTGGTGGCCGCAGTTGAGAAGGCACAGTTTCTAAAGCACATGAGATGCGGTTGTATTTTTAGTTCCATGTCGAGTTTAAGTTGGGTCTTGTAGAATCACTGTTGTAACTCCTCATGCTTTTCTCTACCAGTTCTGATCATTTGCATTCAGAATCTGCCTGTATAAGTTATATTTAGATCAATAATGCAAATTGGAAGACCCAGTAGAGCCCAAGGCCTTATCATATGTGATTAGGCCTTAAGGAATTCAAGAAAAAGAGAGTATACATCCTCCCTCCCACCTTCCTCAGTACCTTATAAACAGTGTCAGTTGTTTGTTAATGAACATGAAAGTGCTTTTTTAGTGGTGGTGGGATGCCTACCTTCATTCAACAAAGATATTTTGAGCATCTGTTTGCTACAGGGTGTTTTTCCTGGCCTTGTTGGAGGGTTCAGGGATATAGAAGATCACTTTTGCTCTTAAGGGGCCTTCAGTCGATTTGGGAAGACCTTTTTTTTTCTTTCTTTTTTTTATTAACCTATTATGTTTTATTCAGGACCAACTATATGGCAAATGCTGGGCTATATGCCGAGGAGTCAAATATTACATGGGGGCAGATCCAGCCACTCAGTTGGCTGCTGCCTCTGGATACCACCTATGTCCCCAAGATGCTCAGCGTCCTGCAGATCAAACATAAATCCCTTTTAACAGAAGGTATCATGTGGTGAAAGCATTAAGAGAGGGCCAGGCCAAGGGGAAGGGGCAGGGCATCAGGCGGAGTAACGCTTAGGGTTGGAAACAGTCTGTGATAAATAGACTCTGGGACTGCTAAGTCTTGTGCCTTCCAATGACAGGCCAGTTTGGGCTGTGGGGAGGGGACAGGCCGGGAGAACAGTTGCTTGTAGAGGTCCTGTTCTGCTGGTTGTAAATGTGGGAGTTGAAGCTATTTGCATCATTTTTCTGAGGGCCTTTGAAAACTATCAAACAATAACTAAAAACCCTCTTTAGCCCATCTGGACTTGGTGTCTTCAGGCCTTGTTAGTTCTTAGCTGTGCTTTCTCTATGTGGGCCTTCTTTGGGCAGCCAATTTTCCACATGATGGCAAGCCGGCAGTTCAGGCTTACATCCTGTTCTCTTAATCAACAGGGCTTCTTCCTTCCCAGTTCGTTTCAGTCAGTGCCTGGGCCTTCGCTCAGATTGCTCCAGCCTGAGTTCTACGGCTAATCTCTGATTGGTCCAGCGTGGTCACATGTTTCCCTCTTTTTTTTTTTTTTTTTGTATTTTTCTGAAGTGAGAAGCGGGGAAGGGAGGCAGAGAGACAGACACCCGCATGTGCCCGACTGGGATCCACCCAGCATGCCCACCAGGGGGTGATGCTCTGCCCATCTGGGCCATTGCTCTGTTGCAACCAGAGCCATTCTAGCACCTGAGGCGGAGGCCATGGAGCCATCCTCAGCGCCCAGGCCAACTTTGCTCCAATGGAGCCTTGGCTGCGGGAGGGGAAGAGAGAGACAGAGAGGAAGGAGAGGGGGAGGGGTGGAGAAGCAGATGGGTGCTTCTCCTGTGTGCCCTGGTTGGGAATTGTACCTGGGACTTCTACTCGCTGGGCCAATGCTCTACCGCTGAGCCAATCAGCCAGGGCTCACATGCTTGCCTCTTGATACAGAAGTTCAGCATCCCCAGAAAGAGACAGTGTGTGTGTGTGTGTGTGTGTGTGTGTGTGTGTGTGTGTGTGGCAGGGCAGGGTGGGTGGGGATGCAGGTTGCGCAGAGGTGAATGAGAAGCTGTAGTCAGAAGAAGGGGGTATGGATGGAGGAGAGGTAAAAACAGCGTATGTCCACTGCAGCCCTGTAACTACTAAACTTCTAATGAATCCTGGTTGACTCCAGCCAGTTTGTTATTTAAGGTGAGATTTTCATAGCTTTGTAGAGACTTGGTGATACAGGCTTGAAACAGAAGAAAACAAAGGACCACTGGTCTACTTTGTTCCACTCCAACATCGATTATAATTCTCAGATTCATAATCACCAGTGAGAATGCCTGCGCCAGGACGCCCCTGAGATTTTTTCGCCCTTCATCTGGAGGAAGTAGGAAAGAGACCAGCTTCCCGCTGCCCATCCACCTGCAATCAGACAAGTCCCAGGCTTTAGATGCCTGTTCCTTGGCGGACAGCCTTGCTGGGCTCCACCACCCCAGGTTTGCCATCTCATGGCTCTGCCCTAAATGCAGCAGAGAAATACATCTCTGGCTGTGATACCTTTATCCCGTGCAGCCACGAAATATGCACTTCCCCCCGGACGGCTTGTTTCTGGCTATCTGCCTCAAGTGTATCTGTGAATGCTGAAACAGAGGTCACGTCCTGGGTCTTGAGCACGCTGAAGTGACATTTGACATTAATTTTCTCATCATCACTTGGGAGAAGGTGAGTTATAACCCACAAGGCAACTTTTCTCCCTGCGATTGGTCTGAGAAGCTCTTTCGGGCCACCCCCATCAGGTTGTTGAGAGATGAGTTAAGGAGTTTTATTCTGATATATGTGGAGAAATTATGCCTTCTTGAGCCTTGCTCAGATAACAACCTTTTCTTTAAAAAAAAAAAATTTCCCTAATTATCCCATTCCTTTTTTTCATATAGAAAGTGGAATTCCTGTGACTCTTCAGGGACTGAGACTGGCTGAGGGTTTGGAACCCACGCAGGGATGTGCTCAGCCAGGAGCACAGGTCTGTCTGTGGTGCTTCTTTTACAGCATGTGGAGTGAGCCCGGTCTAGTCCTCTTCCCTTCTTGTCATTAACTGCTTCCGTTATTCATACACCCAGGGTCCCAAGGAAGGATACTTATCGACGTATTCCCCCAAATAGCGTGCGTCCTTCGTATTCCGCATTTGGGAGCTCCCATGCCCCTGCTTCCTCCTGCTGCGCTGTGGGCGGGGACAGGGCAGAACTGACGGACAGCAGAGCCACACCCAGCGCCCGGACCCATTCTTCAAGGGGCCAGGCCTGCAGGTGGTGGAAGCTGGGTTGCTTTCACATTTGGAAAGGATGTCACTTGAATGTCAGCACCTTTGAGTGCAGAAAAGTTCTGCCTTTTTCTGGCAGCCCCATCTTCATTTCCCGGCACAGGGGAGGGACTCAGTAAGTGATCTGTCGAGTGGATGGATGCCTACAAAAGTTGTCTGTCATGTTTCCAGGGCAATGCTGGCCCCACTGTACGTGCACTTAATTCTCAAAACAAAACGTGGTGGATGTTGTCATCGCCATCCTGCAGATGTGGGAACTGAGATGTGTTAAGGAACTTGCCCAAGGTTACAGAACTCAACCCAGGCTTCCCTGATGCTGAGCCAAAGCGCGTGCCCCTACATTGTGTCGCCTGTAGCGCAAAGGGCCCACGAACCATGGCTCATGGGCCAGATCTGGCTTGCCATGTATGTTTTTGTATGGCCTATGAGCTAAAAATGGTTTTTACATTTTTGTATGTTTGAAAAAAAAAGTCAAAAGAATAATATTTTGTGATACATGAAAATTGTATGAAAATCAAATTTCAATGTCTCTTAATAAGTTTTATTGAAATATAACTTCATATCTTCTCACGTATTTGTTGCCCTGTGGCTGCTTTTTGCACCAAACTGGCAAGTTATGTAGTTGGAACAGAGACCATGTGACCAATAAAGTGCATAAAATATTTATTCTCTGGCTCTTTACAGAAAGCTTGGTAGCCTCCTCCCCCATAGCCTCCTGTGTCTGCCTTTGTTTTTTCTCTCCTGTTGATATTCTCTGGAGGCAGGACAGCACAGTGGTTGCTGCAAGGCTCTCTTGCAGCTTAACTGCCAGAGTGCAATCTTGGGTCTATACTAACTACCTATAAGGATTTAGGGGATCCTCTTGATTTCTCTGTATGACAGATTCAGTCAAATGGAAGTAAGAGAATACCAGTGCATTGGATTTTGTGAGGATTAATTGAGTTAATATAGCTAGACTTACTACTTTGAACTTCAACCTCTACACAATAAGTGCTTGATAAATCCAAGTTCTTATTTCCCTTTATCCATCCACACACACCTCTCCTTCTCTCTCTCTTTCTCTCTCACTCTCTCTCTCTCTCTCTTTCTCACACACACATGCACAGTTTTTTTGTCTTATATTTATCTGAGAAAGAAGAGAAAATACTTTTTAGTTGTTTTTCCTGCCTCATTTATGTGTGGAGTGCTTAATGTAGCCATGCAGAAATTAATTGCTTGTTTTGTTGTTATATAATTAAGAACTTAATTAAAAATGAATAACTCTCACTTTTTAGTTCATTTTCTCTATTTGCACAGTTGGGATATTTTATTTTGTAGCCCATTAAAATCGGAGAGTGAATGTTAAGTGTCAATGAGTATTTCTAAACAAGGGTGGGCGTTTGGAAGGCATTTGCTCTGCTTTGCTGGGGGCAGGATTGGGAGGGCCTTGTGCATTCTGAGCACCTGACAAACAACACAGCCCTTGGTGGTGAGACCAGGTGAGCTTGTACATCAAGCCCATGAGGATGAGCTACAAAGCAGCTGACGATGTCCTCTTGCAGAGACCTGCTCCAAAAGGTCCTCACGTACTCAGCTGTGCTGCCTCAGATCCAGGAGTGTGAGGAAAAGTGTCTGCTCAGGGATTTCCTTCTGTATGTTCCTCTCTTCCCATGGTAGAGCCACGTCTGAAATAACACCCAATGGCTCCATTTAAAAAGTGGCTTTATGAAATGAGGGAAAGGAAATTAAGGTGTTTCTTTAAAAAAAAAGAAAATGCTTCTCTCCCTTCCCCCTGCCCACTAGAAAGTGGTACAAGCTTGAGAAGGTCTAAATTTTGAATTCCTTTGTAATGTGTTTCAGTGTTACAACCCGAGCGGCCACTGTGGCCAGGCGTGGTTTATTTTGCTCAGAGGTAGCCTGACCGAGATCCTGATGCACGTGGGGTAGAGATCGTGTTGGTTGGTTGGGGATGTCATAGTCTCCTTGTACATGTACTCCCTATTGTCCTTGCAATAACTTAATGCTTGGAAGGTATCAAGAGCCCGGTGCAAAGCTGCACAGGGAGCACACATATTTCCCTCCACATCTGGCTGATTCCAGAGCTGCATACTCTTTGCCCGCCATTTCCAAGGGCTGGTTCCTTGGTCACATGGATGGAAGGGTAGATGCATGGGAAGACAGATCAGTCCTTGACAAGCTGCCCTGGAATGGCCAAGTACAAATAAATTAAGAGCACAAGCAACTTGCCCATGTAACAATTTTGTGCAAACCATACTAGCCTTCGTGTTGATTGATTGTTTGGTATTAGATGTTTTTCCAATTACGAAAGAAATGCAGGATTCTTTGGACAACTTTTTAAAATTAGAGAGCTGTATAAAAGGGACGTTAAACTTTCCCCTTTTACTTTTCGCACCAGTCCTACCCCCCGAAGTGATGATGGTTAATTGTTTGTGTATGTCTGCACATCTTTCTTCATGTTAATGTACACGACATGCACAGATAAGATTCTGTTCTCCCTTTCTAAAGTAGAGGAGGCATAGTTCACCATCCCTTCATAGTACATGATGTTACCATCCAGGCCAGTAAATACAGCTTTACTGTATTCTTTGGGGTTTTTTTTGTTTGTTTGTTTGTTTTTTTATTATTAAATGAGAGGCAAGGAGGCAGAGAGACAGGTTCCTGCATGCACCCCGACCGCAATCCACCTGGCAAGTCCTCTGGTGCGATGCTCTGCCTATCTG